>NW_011888856.1:447064-456726 GCF_000151845.1 Pteropus vampyrus
GGATTCTGGTCCCGAATTCGAAACTCAGTTTTGCCACATACTAACTCTGTGGTATTTGCCTCGCCAGTTAGTAGTTTCTTTATCTGTGAAACGGGAGTAATGCTAATTTCCCACTTATTTTTCCATGTGTCCTGGTAGGGACTGCTCCTCCTTAGGACCCCCAAAAAACTGAGGGTTTTACGTCTTTTTTCCCTCCAGTCACATTTGCCACACCCTGCGTCCCATCCCTTTACCCCTTTCCCTTCTGCTGGACCGTAACACTTTACAACAATCTAATAAAATAGGAATAGCTGCTGCCATTTCTCAGCTAAGAAAACTGAGCCTCCCAGGAGTTAATGTCCAAGTCAAGGGAATGGTAAGGTGCGGTGTGGGAGTGTCGAAGCCTTTTGACTGCAAGTTCCTGGCTCTGCAGCAGCCTCCAATAGGAAGTATATGATCCTCCTTCACAATCGCCCTCAGCAGATCTTGGAGAGAGGATGGTGACAGGATCATCATGCTGCACTTCCAGAAAAGCCGCATGACTCAGGCTGCTTAGGGAGGGATAGTGGGAATTAGTGGAAAGGATACTGTTAGTCAAGAGAGATGTGTCCCAGGGTCAGCTCTAACACTTAGCATATATGTGACCACGAGCTAATCTCTGCATTGTGGCCCTCAGTTTTCCCTTCTGCAAAATGGGAATAGTAATTCCTGCCCTTTCTGGTTTATAGAATTGTCGAAAGAATCAACAATTGCATGCTGCATATGCAAAACAAATGTGAATGCAAAAATAAATACATAATGTCGGTGAAAACCCTTAGAGCATGGTAAAAGTTGTCCATGGTGTCAGGGGTCTCTCTTTTTCATAATTAAAATGGGCAATAATGAAAAGAAGTCTGTTTTGGGTCCCTAAAGATTGAGTCATAGGTTGGAGGTGGGGGGCTGGGTGAAAAAGGTGAAGGGATAAAGAAGTACAAATTAGTAATTACAAAACGGGATTTAGAGTATAGCATAGAGTATATAGTCAATACTATTGTCATGGTTGTGTGCAGTGACAGATGGGCGCTAGAGTAATCGAGGGGATCACTGCATGAGTTACATAAATGTCTACTTTTTTAAATTAAAAAATAAATGGAAAAAAAAAGATCGAGTCATAGATAGCATCTATTATATATTAATTTGTATTCAAAATTAATTTTTCCTAAAAGGCATTGTGCATTTCTCAACTATGCTCTATCAACTTTTTTTTTTTTATCAGCCAGACCAAATTTCTCATAGTTCACGTTGACAGAAATAACTCATTGTCATTGTCATCACTTCAATAAACAAAGCTTTGAGGGCTTAAAACACCCCTGAGAATAGAACCGACATTTGCCAAGGAATCCTGTGGCCCGTGAATCTCACCGATTTGCTCCTTGTGCAGTTCTGTGAATGAGGGAAAGGACCTGGCTCGCGGATCTGGGACATCTGAACTGACTCCTGCCAAGTGGCAGAGACAATTTTAGTGCTGCCGAGAATCTGACTGCTGTTTCCGCCTCCTCCTGCCTTCCTCCTTCCTCCCCTCCTTGAGCACGCAGATGCTGCCTGCCTTCTGCTCGCTCCTTTACCAGTTTCTTGCATTTCCATGTCTCCTTGCACCCACTCTCCTCACTCCAGATTCTCACTGTGTTTTCCTCCTTATCCCTCCCCACCCCCTGTGCACGGTTATATATTGCTTGGGTTCTCTAATGCACCTATGCTGAGCCTTTCCTTATCCTAGTGAGCGTGATCAGGCACAGCTGGGGTGGGGGTGGGGGTTAGCAGGGGTGATTTCATGATTCTCTTGAACCCTCAAAACGCCAGTGGTGAGAATCCTCTCCCAAGGTGACTAGGCTCTTCGTTTTCTTTTTCATCTTGTTCCTGGATTGCTGCATCTTTCCATTAATTGGGTTCCTGTCTCCAATTCATCCCACTCCATTCTACCAAGTTACCCCACTGCACTCAGAGTTAACTTTATAAATATTAAAATTGACCATGTCACTTCTAGAATGTCCCAGTAACTCCCAGATAAAATCTACTTCCTCAACTTCACATCCAAGGTCGTCTGTCACCTGGCCTCTGTTTACTGCTCCTAACCTATGCATTTCTGGCTAGACATGTAGCGCACATTTAATGTTGATCTCTGATAGTATTGCTAGTGAATGAATGAATGAATGAATGAATGAATGGTGGATGCTCAGCATGGGCAGTAGTGTGGTACAGTAGAAAGTGTATGGACTTTGGGTTAGACCCGTGTTCGGGTCTCAGCCACTTACTCACCTATTGAGCAATTTACCTCCCTTAGCCTGGTTTTCTGTGTATATAAGTAATTGATGCCCTTCCTCTGGGCCAGGACTAAGGAGAGGTAAATGAGGAGTTCACCTTGGATGCAAAATTTAAGGGGGCATCAAAACGACTCAGTAATCAAAAAAATTACTTTAATATGTATATTTTTAAAAATCGAAATTAATGCAAAAAACTCATGCTGAACACAATTTCAAAATTTAATAAAAACAGTATCCACCCCTGCACTTGCATGACTCATCCTACTCCCTTCATCCTGCCCTTCTCATAAGATTACTGCGAGGACTCAGCTCAGGCTGTTAACAACACGCTGCTTAGTGCCTGGTCTTTCACTCCGACTTGAATTCTCTCTCAACCGGACACCCTGAGTGTGGCTCACAGACCAGTGTTGATATTTACACTATTGGTCTGCAGTGAGATAAGTACAAAAGTGACAAGTGTTATATATTTTTTTATTATAAATAGAGTGATTTTATGTCTTTTCAATCTATTTACAAATTTGGGCTTTTATTTTGTATGTCTTCTTTTTTTTTTTCTTTTCATTTTTATTATAGTTTACAAAAGTTTGGGTGAGCAATGGTTTGGAAATAATTTTATAAAACTGGTCCTTCATCACAGATGATTCGAGAAACACTTATCTGAAGTCTGAGACAGCTCAAAAGGTCTTTCGTTTTTTAGAATTGATTTATTTGTTCCTAAAATGGAGATAGACCAAACACCACTAACTCTGGAGGGGTCCCCAGTATCACTGTAGTCCATGCAAATGATGCCCCTGGAGCTGTGAGCATAGCAGCCCTTTGTGGGTCCTGCAGAGCCCACCAGGATCCACTCTTTGATTCTCCCTTCTTGTCTTTCACAGTGGATTTATTTTCCCTTTTTATTCCTTGCTTACTGCTACATTCATCTGGACAATATATCCTTTCATCTAACCATTCATTCAGTAAATACTTATGAGCCCCTATGATGAGTGGGGGCACATTCTCAGATGCTGGGAATATACTAGTGAAAGAATCAGACATGGTACCCACCTTAGTGAGCTTACAGTCTAGTAGAGAGGCCAGATGAACAATTATACCAACAAACACATCAATTACAAACTGGTGAAGTACCATAAAAACTAAGCAAAGTGTTCTGATAAATTAGAGAACAAAGCTTAATTAAACAGTGTGTTCAGTGAAGCCCTCTCTGAGGACAGAAACCCTAAAGTCTGACAAGGTCTTAACCATGCAAACAGCCAGGGAGAAACCTTTATGGGCAGAAGGAATTAAACGCATTGAAGCCATAGAAGGGAGAGAGCCTGCTGTGCTATGAGACCTGACAGGAAAACTGTGATTAGACAGAGAGAGGGACACCAGGCGAGTTTGGGAGGCGGCAAGCCACCTCGTGCAGCCTCTGTAGGCCATGGTGAGCTGCTTGCACTCCACTCTAAATGAAAGATAAGTCCCCAGCTTGAAAACTTGTGCCCCATCTTTGAATTGTATACTATTTGGGATATTAAGTGTGATTAACACAAGCCTACCCAACCTGGTAAGCCTCCCGTGGCTGCCGTGGTGGATGTGGTTCTCACCTGGGCAGGCCATTTCCACCACTGTCTTCCACGGCTGCTCCTGAGAAACCAGATTGGGCAGTCATAATCTGCTTGGACTTAGTGGCTGGTCATGGGGAGAATGTGTGACCAAAACCGAACTCGACGATGACTACTCTGGAGTTTATTCTAACTGGAACCAACAGAAAAGATTATGTGACTTTCGTGGGTCGACTCTAACTGCCTGTGACCATTGTCTGCCTTAGGAGAAAACTTGTGTCACTAGGAGCAAATGGAGTCCCAGACAGGTGTCTACCTGTCTAGACTGATTTAAAGGGTTGATGGACGGAGAATTGAAATGGTCTAGTCACTGGTCCCAGGTCCTGAACCTTCCATGCCACCCTGGTTGCTTCTAATAAGGAAACTTCTAACTACTCCCAGAAACCCTCTCATCAGCTCTTTTTACTTATCGTGTAGTCTAAGCTTGTTTGAATACAGTTTCCGTGACCTGTAATTAAAATGACATTACAACTGCAGCCGCCTGGGCTTCTGCCACCTCCGACTGGTCCCTTCCCACATTCCCATGTTGCACAGGACTTTATCTCCCTCATCATATTTTAAATACAATCACTTCTCAGCCCTTTGGCTAAGATCAAGTGTATTTAAAACACAGTGACAGAAAATCCACTTTTCCCAAAGTGAGTCTATCGAAACTTTCTACTACTGGGAAACTGAATTTGACTGTTTCTCAGTTTTTTTGGAGATGCTGTTTATCATAGTGACAATGAATTGTAAGATCATAAGTCAGTATTCTCCACATATTCTATGAGATCTCTAACATAGGACATATACATATCATCTCCTTATAGATCTACAAGCGTGTGTGTGTGTGCGCGCACACACACACACACACACACACACACAAATGCACACATGCTAGAGTGAATTCTTATGGATGTTCAGGGCAGTTACAGTTGTTGCTTTCATGAGCAAATAAAAAGAATACCGATTTTTTTCAATGTTCTATAAATGAAAGGCCTTTTCTTGGGCTCTGGGTCAGTTTAGATTTCTTTAAAACCATCTGGAGCATGATTTCTTTTCTTCTTAACAATTTCTTGTGCTATTTTTCTTTAAGCTCAACTGTAGTGGGGCGGGGGGTGGGGGTAGTCTCTAGAAACCAAGCCAAAACTCGGTGTGAATCCTGACAGCAGGCTCCAAAATGCCAAGTGGAAGAGAAAAGAAATGGAAACACTGACTTTTTCCAAAGCCATATAACAATTCATCCTTCAGCAGATATCCATGTGGTCTTAATGCGTCTACGCTTTCGGAGGCTGGCCTGGGCCAGCAGGAGCAGTTTGTCTTGGTGGCTGCGTATTGTCATATGCCCATCTATCCATCTACTTCTACTGCTCTGAATCTGGTGACCTTTAGGATTTGTTGCAAAACCCAGATGTTCAATCTGGCTTGGAAACCTCTGGAGGACTAACTATTGATATATTATAAAGGTGCACATAGATATTTTAAACTACAAATGATAAGTTAATGAGGAAGGTGGTTTCTGGAAGTCTTGAGAGGAATGATCTACTGCTAGAAATTAGATTTTTCTGTGGCTTACTCCACTTTCAAGAATAAACCCTATTAGTCCTGGATTCATACTATATTATTCATAAAGGCATCATTTTAAATATGATGCCTTACTATATCATTGATGCCAATTTAAGAGAAACATACAAAATTCTCAACTTCAAAACATATTAAGCATGCAATGATTATTTGAATTTCAAAATAATTATCATAATAAATTTTTTCCTATCAAATGATTCTTATTAATACCCAGTGTCTCCACTTCCTTTAAAACAGATTATTTGCAACTACTTTTACCTGTTTAGGAGAAAGAAATGTTTTGAGTAAGATATGAGAAGCCATTGCTCTGAAACCGAAGTATCAACTTGTAAGGTTTAATCACATGGCTTTCCTATAATAAGATTTGTTGATTGACTTGGTCACTTTTGATCTTGGGAGACGTTTTTGCACTTCTGAAGTTTTAAGAGACTCCATGACTGAGTTAAAGATTCTAACTGGCACTTAGTTAAGTGTGATGGATTTTTCGAGCTGCTACTAGACCTGGTAAGCTGGTCCCTGAAAAATGTCCCTGGATTCTCTTCAACTGCTAGGTGATGGGAGAAAAATGCCTGGGCTTGGAACCAGAAACCTGAGTTTGAGATTAGACTCTAGTATTGACCACACATGTCAGCCTTCGACAAGTCATTGATTCCTCAGACTTCAGATTCCTTGTTTGCAATGTGAGGCTTCAGGAAATGACCTGGAAAGGTGAGAAACCTAGAGAGTAGCAGTAGTATGAAGCCACTGCTACCTCTAAGGCCAGAGGGACGGGGACTGGGAGCTGGACCGTGGAGCAGGGCCACCCCATGGGGGCCACAGTCTCCACCAGTCTGCAAGGAAAGGCCCTAAGCAAGGAAAGTATAGGAGAAACAATCCCCCGACTACTCCTTCTCCTGCCCGGTGTCCCCTTTTGGCCGAATCTCGTTGGAAGCCAGTTGGGAAGGGAGTCAGAGTAGGGAAGAGTGGACATGGGTGAGGGCGAGCGGAGAATCACTGGTTCACCTGGCTAATTTCGTCTTATCATTTAGTTTTCATCTCCTCGGAACGCCTTTCCTTACCGCCCAAGCTAAAGGACTCTTCACCTGACCTTTTCAATTCCATTACCTTGTATTTTCTTCATGACACTGATTACTACCTGAAATCACTTTACCGTTTAGTTGCTTGGTTATTTATTGTCTCCCCCTGCTAGAAGGCCCATTCCATGAGACGAGGGTCCTTGTTGGTTTTGTTCACTGCTCTAACTCTAGAATGTAGAAGATAATAGATGTTTGTTTAATACTTGCTAAATGAATAATGATGGCAGAGTAATTTAGGAAGAGGTAACATGACCAAAGATGCCATCAAATGAATGCCCGTGCTGTACCTAGATCACAGACATAACCCTTGTTCTGACCCCTGGTTAAACCTCCAGTCAGATCTCCCCATTCTAAAGAACTCAGACCATCCATTCTTGCCAGGGCCTGAGATGTGTTCATGAATGGCACTGCCTCAAAGAGTCTTTGGTCCCTCATTGTTCTCTGCTCACTACAGCAGGAATAGCTTGTTCATGATGAAGCACCAAGGCCTCTCATTTTCTGTTCGCATCGCAAACAGGGGACTCTACCATTCCCTGTGTGCCTTGCTTACTATATCATTGATACCCAGAAGCCCCTGCCCCCAGAGTCCTGCGTGCCTCACAGCCATGGCGGCAATATTGGTGATCTCTTGTCCTCCTGTAAAGTGCTTTAGGGATTAAAAAGTCCTTTTATAGTTATCATCTTTTAATCCTGACAGTACCCTGTGAGAGAGGTATTATTTACTTGCTTCTTAGATAAGGAAAATGAGACTCAAAGAGAGTAGGTAAATCACCCTGTAGGCAAAATGGAGCTTAGTCTAAAACTCTGTTCCCTTGGGAGCTGTTTCCTATATCAGTATCACAGAAGAGAACATAGAACTCTACAGGCAAAATTTGCCGCCGATAATGAAAATCCGTGAGTGGAAGAGCTGAGAGAGTCTTACCGAGCAGTTGGCAGGGGTTCATTCATCATCTGTTAGTTCATGAGGCAGGGAGGCTGGTCAAGCAACAAAGACATGGGCTTTGGACTCAGACCTAAGCTGAAGGCCTTCCTTGGAGCTCATTTGCTTTTTGACTTTAGGTAAGTCACTTCTCTCAGCATCGCAGTTTTCCCTTCTCCTAAGTGGGTAATTAACACACGTCTTCCAGAGTCATCTGAGAATTAACTTGCCCCGAGTTGCACCATGAGCAAAGGGCAAAGCCAGGACTTGAGCTCAGGCCCCAGTGCTAGCGTTTGCCCTGTGAGGTAATAGCATTGAACATGAGACTGGGAATTCTCCGAGCTCCTAAATCTCATTTGCCCGCTCAGTCAGACTCAGGGATTTGCCCACCCACTGGAGTGAGGGAGGGAAAAGGAACTTGATATAACATGTCCTTGACCTTCAGAGGGTGTTGAGTCTGAGTGTAGAAAAAAAAGATGGGAGGTGAGACAGAGCGTCCCCCCACATTCTTCTTGATAGAAAATTCTTGAATAATCCAGGACTTGAGCCTGTCCTTTCCAAATATAAAAGGAAGACGATTCCAAGATCGTTAGCGTGCCCGTCCTGACCCCCTACCTTGGCTTTTCAGTGCTCTCACTAAGGGGAAATAGAAATCCTATGGCTCCCTTTGACGCCGGCCTTGGGGACTCAGATGAAGCAAAGAACAGGCATCCTTCCTTCTGCTGTTCCTGCTCAACTGCAGTAAACAGCCACCGGTCCCCAAGGGAAGCAGACCTCACCGCTGATGTGAGCAGAAACTGCCCGGTTGCATCCCGTGAGGACAACGGGGAAGGAGGGCAAGTGGACTTTGCAGCTAATCGAGCAGCCGAGTGGGCCTCGTAGTTAATCACGTCCGATGTTGTGGCATCAGCTCTAATCGAAACAAAAGAGGGGCAGAGGTCACCAGTGGTTCCAGGCAAAGGAACGGCAGGTAAAGAGGAATGTTTTAGCTATGAGTTACTCTTTTAAAAAAAAGGGGGAAATATGCTGGCTGTGATTTTAACATGGGTCAAGGTTATTTGAAATGTGCGTGGGAGATAGTCTTGGGAAGCGAAAGTGCTGGAGACCTGGATTCACTCTGAGAGAGGTGATTCCACCGACAGAGCCTCCGAAATTGGAACCGGCTTCCCTGGTAAACAGATAGATGCTCATTCCTATTCATGTGTTTAGCAGAGCCTAGGTGACTGTTAAGGGACTTTGTGGGGTGGATTAGAATGACCTCCAAGGCCTCAAGAATCTAATGCTATTTAAACGGTGAAGGGAACACACCCATACACTGAGAGCAGGAACAGTGTACTCAGTGTCTGGCACAGAGTCTTTGCTCAAATAACAAGTGCGCAATAATACATACACACATACTTTTAAAATCAAGTACCTACAATGTATTAGGTATCGTGCTAAGAGATTCACACATCACTCAGTCCTGTCCCCAACTAGTGACTGGTAAAGCAGGAATTCCAAACCTGTCCCCTAATGTTGGCCCCTGCACACAGTATCCTCAGCTACCTCTCTCTGTAGGGACCTTTTTGGTTAGAAGATGATAATCTGAGAAACCGTGGACTCATACAATGTTGCTAACTCTATTATTGGCCTCACGGGGGCCTCTGCATTTTAGCAGTCTTCGGTGCTTTAACACAAATGTTCCACGTGTAAAGTGCTTGGGCAGCTCATGGAGGTTGGAGGGAGCATGAGGTTTTTTTTGTTTTTTTTGTTTTTTTTTTTTTCAGCTACTAGCCATTTGGAGATCTGGGCATTTGAGGAAGGTCAGCCAAGTTCATTATCATATATGAAAATGTTTTATCAGAAGTGAGTCTTGGTCTTGGGGGTGGGGAGAGAAGACAGAAGTTCTGCTCAGTACTTGAGTGAAATTATCATTTAATCCTCACGATGACACAGTGAAACACGTATTATTATTTCAATTATTATAGAAAAGGAAACTAAAGCTCAGAATAGTTTCCCAGCTTACCAGAGGCCACATAACAAGTAGCAGAATCTGGTTTTAAATACAGGTCTAACCAATGTACTGCGTACTTGAAACTAATAATAAAATAAATTTGAAAATAATAATAAATAAATACAGGTCTTTATAATTCCCAAATTCCAAATCTGGAAGGTTTGGGGGGAATGGGGGCTGATGTTTAGTCCGTCGCTTCTAAGACTTGCTCTGGGTAAAAGCTCCAAC
>NW_011888856.1:458201-462727 GCF_000151845.1 Pteropus vampyrus
GAATCAGTATCATTAAAGAAATAACAGGTGTATTCTTCCTTCCATGTTATCTCCTGGGCACTTAAAAACTAGGATCTGCACCCCTAGGTCAGCAGTGTGTTTATCCCCCATCTTTCATCTCCCCCTTCTTTTAACTCTAAGACAGAGACTATAAATCTCAGAATTCAACGAGATGATGCTGAAGGCAGGGCTTGGGCAGAGTGCATTCTGGAAAGTTCCATCTTATAAAGAAAAAAGTGAAACCCAAGGCTGAGCAAGGCAAAAAATTTACAGAGCACAGCAAGCTTGGCATGATCAAATTTCATATATTGTTTGGACTCATAGCATGAGAGAAAACAAAGGCAGGAAAGTGCAGGCAGATTATACACTAATCAAAAGCTTGCTGGAGACTGGTCATGGATCTGGGAGACGTGCTCATCAACCTGCCTTTGGACTTTAGATTTGAGAAGGGAAATCAACAAATAGAAACAGAGTAGGAAAAAAGCTATCTTTCCCCCTTGTCTGAAAATAAACATGGGAATTACCACATCTCACTTGGCTTTAAGGATGGACAATAACAGTAAGAAAACAGCATGGTGACTATGAGAGAAAATAACTTCTGACTAGGACATTTGGCATATCACTGGAGAAAATAAAAGGAAGCTGTTTCTACGAATCGTCCATTCGTGATCCCAAAGAAAATTTTGGGAAGTGGTTTGGTACATTCAGCACAGAACCAAAAGACATGGTCTGTGTGAAGTGTGAGCAGACAGCCATAGAGAGAGAACAGATGGGGATTAAAAGGTTGGAGTGTGGAATTAAAATAGACTTAAATGAGATGATTTAGAATTTCAAAGAATCTTAAAAGACAATAGCAGTATTAAAGTTTACATTGGATGAGAGTAGACTGGCATGTAAAAAACATACCAGTATACTTCTATATTTTTTCCAGAATGCAGAGGCAATAAAAAACAAAAAGAACAATGCCAAGCCAAAATTAAAAAACGATAAATGCTAAAGACAAATAAAAATGGCCAACTTGCAAATAATTATTATTTCTGAATGAAACCCTGGGAAAAAGAAAAGATACATAAAATTATAGTAAAAGAACATTTTTCTGCAAATTCCATGTAAAGTTAAGAGAATGACACATACATCTAGACATTTGCATAAAGACAAACAACTAGGATAAAGATAAAAATCAGTTATGATCCAAATAAGAAAAACAGGTTTTCTGCAAAAAAAACAAACATTAATTTAGTTCAGTTTTTCATTTATAACCTTAAATGCCAGTAGACAATAAAGGAGTGTTTTTTCTCTCTCAGTGAAGAGTTTTTTAGATCCATGAATTTTAGACTCGGTCAATTGTGAGAAGGCAATAAAAATATTTTTATCTGATAAACGGAAGCTCATAAAATATATCAGTGGCATAGCTATCTTGCCTGATAAAATTATTTGAAGGTCCATTCCAATTAACCAAGAAGTGAAGCAAAATTAGGAGTTTAGGAGCTGAAGAATGAAGTCATAATATGGAAGGAGTGAGTTTGAGTACAGGCTGGCCTACTTAACAGTTCTTCCTTAGAATAAATGCTATATAGATTAGATAGACAACAGATGATTGATAGATAGATGACAGATAGATGATAGATAGATGATAGATAAATATGTGTAACTATATGCAAGATTATAGATTATATGAATATATGAATAATATAATTAATACAGATGATGTAAAATATATATATCACATATACATACTTACAAACTGAGAATCTAAAACACAATGCCTATAATACATGTACAGAAATCAATTATATGTTAACTCATATAAATGGTATCAAAAGTTCCAAAGAAGCAATGTTTTGATCCATGTCTTGATCTCTGGCCTAGTGCAGTAATACTAGAATTTAATAACCAAAGGTTAATCTATGAAAGCGTCAGTAAATGAAAAAAATTTTCAAATACAACAGCTTGAGTGTTTGGATTTTATTTTTTAGCTTAAGGGCTAAGTGTTAGAGGTCTTTGGAAGATGACTGTGTTTGTTGATTTTGGTCTCAGACATGGATAGGTGTTGAAGACAATGTCACAATGCCAGCTTAAGAAAAGGTCAATTGTGAAATTTAGAGATTAGATGTTTTTTCTTAATAGCTCTTATTACCAAGTGACGCCTCACCCTTCAGCTCAAATTGCTTTTGTAAGAAATGTAAACTATTTTATAAATCTGAGAGGAAATTTGACTCCAAACTAGCTAAAAGTATCCCACACCAAGTGTCCCCAAACCCTTAGGCCAAGGACCTTTACCGGTCCATGACCTGTTAGGAACCAGGTCGCACAGCAAGAGGTGAGCAGCTGGCAGGCCGCAAATTTTTATCTGTATTTGCAGCCGCTCCCCAGTGCTAGCATCACCGCCTCAGCTCCACCTCGGATCATCAGGCATTAGATTCTCATAGGAGCACCAGTCACTAGTGCCAAAAAGTCCTATAGAGAATGAAAAAAACAACCAGAAAACATTTGCCAACACTTGTCTTCCCAACCTGGCTATGTGCTCAGTCACCTGCCATCTATCTTACAAACATTCCTTTCCTGCTCCCAGTGGGTGAGCCTTCACCAACAAGGAAAATGAGTATCGCCCAGCCCCATTCTCCGCCCCCTCTTTGGCCTGCCTTTAACAGACTTATCTAAAATATTTACTGTTCTTTGCTGAAGTTGAAAAACCAGTTCCTTGAGGATCTAGAATCTTCCCAGAAGTCCAGGCCCTGACTTCTGCTTCTCCTCCAAGCCCTGCACCGTGGAGCTGCCTGCAGTTTGGGTCACAGGCTTGTGGGATCTGTCAGTGTCACTGGGGGCCCCCTGGCTGTGCTCAAACCAGGTGGTTTGAGGGTGACTTTGCTTCCTTCCCTGGCTCCAGCGTCCATCAGCTTAGTGCTGGTGTGCTACTCGATAGCTTACAAGCCTATAGGAACTAACTCCAGAGTTTTTTAAAACAGAAAGTTGTACTTGATTCTTTTTTTAAAATTTATTTGTTTAAATTAGTTTCAAGTATACAGTATATTGGTTAGACATCTACACAGTTCATAAAACAATCCCCCTAATTTCTCCCTCCCTTCCCTGGCCCCCTACCCAGACATCATACCAATGCCAATTGCATTCTCTCTGCCTTGCTCCCCATCCCCGTGACCATCAACTACTAATTTGTACTTCATTAACCCTTCACCCCATTATCCCAGCTCCCCAACCCCCCTCCCCTCTGTCTGTCACCAAATTGTCCACTATATTTGCGAGTCTGTTTTTGATTAGTTTGTTCTTTTTGTTCCTTAGATTCCACATATAAGTAAAATCATATGGTATTTACCTTTCTCTGTCTGACTTATTTTGCTCAACATAATAACCTCTAGGTCCATCCATGTCGTTGCAAATGGTAGGATTTCATTATTTTTAATGGCTGAGTAATATTCCATAATTTCTTTATCCAATCGTCTGTTGATGGGCACCTAGGTTCCTTCCTGTACTCGATTCTTCAACTGCTCTTAAGCAGAGTGCTGCTTCATCCTGCCACTGAAAGCTCTAAAGATACTGCTCTGTTGAACCATAATGTTAGTATAGCGTTGAACCATAATTCATATAGCGAAAAAGAATATTTTATGTTGGGCTCGAACTGCTGTGCAGGTGCTGTTTCTGGGCTCCCATGTGGGGACATGGTGTGGTGGGTGCTGGAACTCCTATAGCAGGAAGTGAAAACCATGGTATTTGCCTAAGACTGGCTCTAATTGCTCATATTTCAAATTTGCTTATCTCTTAACAGAGACCGAGGAAGAGTGTAGATATTTAGTAAATATTTACTGAAAATATTGAAGCCCAAGAGAGAGGTGTGTGGTGACTGAGCTGACTAGATTCTCCCATAACCTTCTTCATCTTGAACATTCTTCTTCATTGCGCATAGGGGTGTAATTTTCATCCTGATTGTTGATTGAAGGTCTGGGCTGCAGATAGTAAAGGGAGAGGAGCTTCGAGCATGGTGTGAACCTATATGAAGCGGCACACGGGCACACGCACACCTGGCACAACCACATCGGAGACAACCTCTCAGCTTCACAATGTGTGACCTGTACGGCCGTGGGTAAGAGTGTTCATAAAATTAGCTTGCATGTTGTGGGAAAACTGATATTCCCATGACTGTCATTATGGAAGAAATCTGGGGAGAGGAGAGAGGGAGACACTACGGGTGTCATTTCCTGGGATTGAAGGTACAAAAAGCCCCTGTTCCCCAGTCCTGCACACGTTATCCTCGGTCAGCTCCGTGTCTCCAGCTCTGCTTCTGCAGAAAGGGTCAGGCTGCCAACACTCGTCTTCTCATAACGGCTGGAAGGGAGAAGGGGACTCAGTGACGATCAGGAGAAACTTTTGCATATGGGAAAAACTTTCACAAGTAAAATCCTTCGATAATGAAAGCACTATGCTTGGGATAGCCTCTTCATTTAATTGGGCAACATCTTTCTCTTGCTCTGGTGGAAATATAATGCGCTCTATCATCAGGCAGAGCTGCTCCC
>NW_011888856.1:462777-466430 GCF_000151845.1 Pteropus vampyrus
CCTCCCCTCTGTCTGTCACCAAATTGTCCACTATATTTGCGAGTCTGTTTTTGATTAGTTTGTTCTTTTTGTTCCTTAGATTCCACATATAAGTAAAATCATATGGTATTTACCTTTCTCTGTCTGACTTATTTTGCTCGACATAATAACCTCTAGGTCCATCCATGTCATTGCAAATGGTAGGATTTCATTATTTTTAATGGCTGAGTAATATTCCATAATTTCTTTATCCAATCGTCTGTTGATGGGCACCTAGGTTCCTTCCTGTACTCGATTCTTCAACTGCTCTTAAGCAGAGTGCTGCTTCATCCTGCCACTGAAAGTTCTAAAGATACTGCTCTGTTGAACCATGATGCTAGTGATTCATATAGCGAAAAAGAATATTTTATGTTGGGCTCGAACTGCTGTGCAGGTGCTGTTTCTGGGCTCCCGCGTGGGGACATGGTGTGGTGGGTGCTGGAACTCCTACAGCAGGAAGTGAAAACCATGGTTTTTGCCTAAGACTGGCTCTAATTGCTCATATTTCAAATTTGCTTATCTCCTAACAGAGACCGAGGAAGAGTGTAGATATTTAGTAAATATTTACTGAAAATATTGAAGCCCAAGAGGGAGGTGTGTGGTGACCGAGCTGACTAGATTCTCCCATAACCTTCTTCATCTTGAACATTCTTCTTCATTGCGCGTAGGGGTGTAATTTTCATCCTGATTGTTGATTGAAGGTCTGGGCAGCAGATAGTAAAGGGAGAGGAGCTTCGGGCATGGTGTGAACCTATAGGAAGCGGCACACGGGCACACGCACACCTGGCACAACCACATCGGAGACAACCTCTCAGCTTCAAAATGTGCGACCTGTACGGCCGTGGGTAAGAGTGTTCATAAAATTAGTTTGCATGTTGTGGGAAAACTGATATTCCCATGACTGTCATTATGGAAGAAATCTGGGGAGAGGAGATAGGGAGACACTACGGGTGTCATTTCCTGGGACTGAAGGTTCAAAAAGCCCCTGTTCCCCAGTCCTGCACACGTTATCCTCAGTCAGCTCCGTGTCTCCAGCTCTGCTTCCGCAGAAAGGGTCAGGCTGCCAACACTCGTCTTCTCATAACGGCTGGAAGGGAGAAGGGGACTCAGTGATGTCGTGATACCTTTCAGGGCCATGTTTACTGCCACTCCCACTCTTTCAGGTAGATATTGACTCCAGTAGATATTTGCAGAGTGCTCTATGGTTCTTAAGTTGTAAAGAAATATTTTTTTCACCATCATTAGTCTGTGCAGAGGTTGTAGATTCATTCTGGTTTGATGGGAGCAGGAAAGGAGATCAGGAGAAACTTTTGCACATGGGAAAAACTTTCACAAGTAAAATCCTTCGATAATGAAAGCACTATGCTTGGGATAGCCTCTTCATTTAATTGGGCAACATCTTTCTCTTGCTCTGGTGGAAATATAATGCGCTCTATCATCAGGCAGAGCTGCTCCCGACCTCAGAGTGGTGGTTACAGCATCCTAGCTGAATTCCACCTGTGCCATTCTCTCACCACAATGTTTGGCCAGTGGCCTAAAATACTTGGCTGCAGAGGATGGCATTAGACTCTGAGTAACTGGTGCGGTTAAATCACCTCTAAACTCATGGTAAGCAAAACTCCCTTTGGCCGGAGGGTGGGGAGCACGTAGAGCTTGTAATAATAGTTATAGCACCTGTTTTCAGCCCTGAACAAGAAATTAGCAAGTGAACTTGAGCTTGGTGATCAGGGATTCATCCATAATAGAAAAATAAAATGCCACATTCAATGATTTAGAGATACCCTACGCTGGTCTATAGCACACGGATCTCCTTTCCACAGTAAAATCCTTCTAATATCGGTGCTAAGCAATCAATACAATGCATGTGGGCTATTTTTAAGGCAAATGAACATCTATTAATATTTTTGCACCTCAAAATCACCCTCTGAATCAGGCATGAGTGGCATCGTTATCCCTATTTTGCAGATAAGGTAACTGAAGATCAGAAAGAGTTAGACAGCTTGCCATTGGCACAGGGCTAGTAAGTGGCTGGTTCGGTTCTTAAATCCATAACAATTAAATACATTTCAAATGTATGGAGTCCCCACTATGTTCCCAATTCCTTGTCTCCAGCCCAGTGCCTTTCCCACCATATCACAATGTGTTATCCTCAGACTCAACATTGGTGTCACTCTGAGTGTCTGTTGGGTCATCCGGGCACAGTCCTGGCCCTACATTTCCTCAAGGCCAATGTCTATGACTGTCAAACCTAGTAAGAGCTGTCACACACTCACAGAGATGCTAGAAACCCCTTCCTTTATGAGCCTTCATGGACACCAGCTCTGTCCCAAGTGGTTAAGTGCCTTCTTACCTGTGCACATTGAAAATATGCAATAGTTTGTGTCACCTACAGAGCAAGGTCCATGTGGAATACATTTTGTTTCTTTTCATCCAGAATGGAGTCTCAAAGGTAGAAGAGGCTTAATACCTGTTCTTGAGAATATTTACTATGGAAAAATAAAAATGACAACAATAATACAAACATAATTATCCTAGTAATGAATACCACTTACTAGTGACACACTGTTCTCTGACATAATTCATTTATGTCTGATAAAAACACTTGACAGGATGGAAAACTAACACGGCCTGTGGCCCCTTTTCTGAAGCCCAACCCTGGAGCTGCCTCAAGTGATAAAGAAAGACAATGATAGCCTTGACCAACCTACATAAAATGAGATGATTCTGGACGACAGAAGAACAAACACCATAGATGAATGATTAGGTAGGGCAGGGGATTTTACATGTGCCCTTTTTTTCTCCCCACATTACCCTGGGCAGACTGCTGCCCACCCAGTTACTTCTGAAAGTCAAAATCAGCAGCCGGCCCAGCAAGGCTCGCAACTACCTAGTCAGGGGGAAGGCTGAAGGCAGGCCACAGTCAGAGCCAAGGGCAACCGATATCCACAATGGACCAATCAGTAATTGAACTTCACCACCACCCTCCCCACCTGCAGGGGTTGGTTAAGTGATTACAAATGAGTGAGAGATTCATAGTAAAAGAGCAGGCTAAGATATGAATGTAGCTGCAGGTAGCTCCAGAGGCTCTTTTGCCGAGAGGCATTCTTTTATCCCCACCCACTGTTTAAACTCCTGTGGACCTAAGAAAGGATCCAGGCTTCAGCTCTTTCCCACAGGTTCATATCTCTGGCTGAGATAGTGACTATATTCAGGGGAATATGAGCATAAAGGAAAAACACCAAGATAGCTAAGGAGCAAACCAAAGTAAGAGGGAGACAGCAACAGCCTGTAATGAATAAAGGACAATTAATAGACCATAGAAAATTTTTAAATGACTATCTGGCAAGACACCACCTTTATCAAATCGAAGTTAACATCACCAGTAATGGGACAAATCAACGTTATATGACTCTTGATATGATGCACTGACAAGAACACAGAACAAGGAATAACTTTAGAGATATTTCTGCAAAAATGCATAGGCTGAATCTAATCATTGGGGAACCATTAGACAGACTCAAATAGAAGGACATTCTGCAAGATAATGCTCCAAAATGTTGCTGCATTCTATTCAGAAAATTTAGGAATGTTCCAGATTAAAGGAGAATACAAAGACATGATGACTGAATGCAACT
>NW_011888856.1:467515-471333 GCF_000151845.1 Pteropus vampyrus
TGTCAGAATAGCTATACAGAGAACACACAAGAGAAAAATTCAAATCATTTATAATAATACATGAGGCAATCACAAAAATTGTGGTACCGATCATCAATTAATTTTAAATCGTCAGCATCACACAAATTAAAAAGGTTATAATTACTTAAAATAAAGTTTATAATTTTAAAAATATGATCGATGAATAAGACAGACTCAAAACAAATGAGCTAATATATAATTCAAGAAGGTAGATATGAAGCGAGAAAGTAAAACCTTAAAAATTAGGTAGGAAGAAATAAAGAGTAGAGTAGAAATAAATGGAACAGAGGACACAAGAACAATATAGAAGATGAACAAAGTCAATACTTGGCTCTTTGCAACTTATAAACTTTTTGGCAAGACTAATTAAAAGAATTAAAAATATTTTATCTGCAAAATATTTCAGAAGATTGAGAAATAACTATGAACAAAATGGAAAACTTTTAAAGTTTAAAATATGGACAACTACAGGCAACAATTTGGAAAGTCTGAGCCAAATACATAAATTTCTAGAAACATATTTGTACCAAAATTGGCACAAGAAGAAATAGAAAACATAAGTAATCTTATCAAAGAAACAAAGACCTCCACCTCCACTCTGCTTCCATCAGCAGAAAGCCCCAGGCCCAGATGGCTTTAAAGGAGAGTTATATTCATTTTTAAATTTAAAAAATAAAAAAAGCAAGGAAGGCTGATTAACTTGTTTTATGAAGCTAGTATATTGGCAGTTTCAAAGCTATATGAGAACAACAAATGGAAATCATGTGAACATTTCACTTAAAAATATAGATGAAGAAGTTGAACTATTAGCTAATGAAATACTTAATACATTTAAAAGGTATAATGCCATAATCAATCAGAATTTATCTCAGGAAAGTGGTACATAAGTGGAACATTTGACTAGGAAAAATTATTAGAAAACTAGGACTAACAGATAGTCTTATCTTTTAGTGGAACATTTGACTAGGAAAAATTATTAGAAAACTGGGACTAAACATTTGACTAGGAAAAATTATTAGAAAACTAGGACTAAAAGATAGTCTTCTTAACTTGATAAAGTCCAAATATTAAAGACATCCAAAAAACATCATATGCAACAGCAAATATAGACTTGATCCTTTTAATGTAGGGAATACAACAGGATATACCTACTCTCACTACTACTGTGTTTTTTAAAATAGTATCAGAGTTACAGACCATGCAATAAGACAAAAAATAAATAGGAAGAAGAAGAATGAAAAGCAATGAAGTTAGGAAAGGGACAACAAAGATATTATTGTGAATTGCACGATCATCTCCACAGAAAGCTTACCAGAATTTTCAAAATATGGTAGCAAATAAGAGTTCAGCAGGATTGTCAGATACAAACTTAAGTACTATGTATCAACATCATTTTTCTTTACTTTTCTTCAGTAAACCAGACCCAATAGTATGTGTGCATGTGTATGTGTCTGGGGATCTCTCTGTCTCTGTCTCTGTCTCTGTCTCTGTCTCTGTCTCTGTCTCTGTCTCTCTCTTTCTCTCTCTCTCTCTCTGTCTCTCTGTCTCTCAATCTCTGTCTCTCAATCTCTCTCTCTCTCTAAATAGATATCTAGAGAAAGAAATGTGTGTACACATCTTGAGAGAGACAGAAACAGAGAAAGAAACAGAGACAGAGAGATTTGACATATTAAAGAAAAAGTATTATAAAATAAACAGGAGTAGTGGGAAGAAGATTGACTAGTAGATGATATTTAGAGAACTGGCTTTACCAGTTGCATAACAAATAAGTTTGGGTCCATACTTTATACCATCTAAATGAGAACTCCAGAGGTATAAAAGACCTATATAAAAAGGTCAAGCTATAAAACGAATAGGGTGAAACGTGATAACTTTTTAAATCCTTAGGTAGGGAAGGGCTTCTTAAATAAGAATCCCAAAGCACAAACCATAAGGCAAAAATTGGATTGACAACATCAAAATTAAAGACCTCTGTTCAATGAACCACTCTATAGATTACTTTAACATATGGGTGGCAGATTATGAGAACATATTTGCAACTTTAAAAACCACCAAAAGATTAATCTAGAAAATACAAAGGATTTTTATGAATCAAATAGAAACAAAAATGAACACAATAAAAAAAATAAAGGTTATGACTATACAAATAAAATAAAGGAGAGCATAGAAGGATAAGTAGTATGTAAAGAGATTTTCAACTTGTTAGTGAAAATGTAAAAAGAGAAATGAAAATTAAAACAGAACGTACATGTGCTTTATCCCTATCGTAATGAATATCAGATAACACCCAGAGTTAGCAAGTACTTGGGAAATGAGATTTCTCCTGAACTGCTGGTGGGAGCATGGGCAACCCACACATTTCTGGAGAGCTCTGTGGTAGAACGGGGTGAAAACAGGAATGCATGATCCCTCTAGGACTGGCAGTGGCCTGACCTTTGGTGATAAGTGGGAACAGTGATGCCATAAGGGAAAAAACAAACAGAAAAGCAACTAGATTATTCAATTCCACCATGGCATTAAATTCCCTCTGTGGTGATAAAATGGATCATTGAATTTGCCCACATTCATTCCACACTCCAACCCAAAGAGCAAAGAACATGGCCCAAGATTCTGGGCCTCTTGGATTCAATCTTTGATGCTAGCTGAGACCTCTAAACTTTGGAGGTGTCTCTGAGTTATAAAGAGACCCTGGGGAGTTGTGATCATTCGAAACACCGTGGATCTTTGATCTGAAGTATATCATTTACACCAAAAATAAGTAAAAATGTAAGCTCGGCCATACCCGAGTCATCCTTCTCACCGATCCTTGACTCTATATCAGCCTTTGTAACTCTGACTAGTTGACTCTGATCCTGAAATTGGACTACTCGATATATATCCCAGTCAAACTCATACACGAGGTCAAGAAAGATTAGTCATGAATACTCATAATTTTACTGTGGTTGATTGGATAGCATTGTAGCCCAACTGAGGTTCTGTCCAAGTGGAATGAATAAGTAAAATAAACTAATTGAGTCTTATATGATGAGTAGGAATTATACAGGCAAAGTTGTAAGGGAAAGTTGATCCCAGAAAAGGGATCACTGATATAACTCAGAAAAGAAATGTTCAGGCTTAAACAGGTAATGATGATGGAGAAAGAGAGTAAAGGGCAAATTCGAGAGGGATTTAGGAAAAAGAATGACAGGGCTTGGTTGTGAGAAGGAGGAAGAAGAGATAAATCTAAAACAACCCCCATGTTTCCAACTCAGATTGTGAGTGAACAGTTATGTCGTTAACCGAGACCAGAAACCCAGGTGAATATTTTCTGAGGTTAACAAGTACAAGGCTATGAACAAAGATAATTCAGTCACTGGTTCTGTGTCGAGAATCTTTGAGTTTAATGAGTGATAATATGATATTATGGTAACAGGTGCCAGGTACAGTACTGGCATCAGGGAAGGGAGATTTCTTGCCTTCGGGGGCATAGCGGTAGAAGTTGAGTTCAGACCAGAACTGACTACTGGGACTCAAATCCTAACTCTTCCTTGAGAGGTTGTGCTCCTTAACCTTTCCGTGGGTCAGGCTCTTCATCTGCAAAATGGGAATCACAGTAGCGCCTGAACCATAGAGTCAGTGCAGTTGTATTTAGAACAGTGTTGGGAACATATTGCTCATACAAGCGGGTAAGCCAGGCATCGAGGAGGGATCTGGAAAGGAGATCATCTGCAACCGAGCCCTGACAAGTGCTGAAGTGCTTTTCAAGTGGACCAATGGGAAGATGTCAGGCAGAAGGGAAAGTGCATATGCAAAGTCAT
>NW_011888856.1:472273-476180 GCF_000151845.1 Pteropus vampyrus
ATTGAGACATTACTTGTTTCATCATCTGCAGTCTATCATCTTCATAAAAACAATTAAAAAAGCGGTATGATGAAAGTTATAAACTGGGACAGACAGGACAGACAGATGTGAAACTTTAGGATGCTAGGTAGACAGGAAGGGTCCAAGTAGCAGCAGGAGACAGAACATGGGAAAACCAGGTGAGTGCAAGAGAGTTCAAGGTCAAGGTGGAAGGAAACATTAGGTGATGACCTGGCCAGGACATTGGAGAAAGCTAGGGAAGATGGACACTGGACCATCTAAAATCACTTGGGTGCTGTGGCAAGTGGTCAGGAGTTCTTGGAGACCATCCCAACAGTAGAGTCCCATTTATTGTCTGTGGACAGCTCCCTTTAAGGAAATGTCAGTATAATATTGCAAAATGGGCATCCAGACTTTGAGATGGGAACATGAATTGTAGTTACATTCATGTGGCCTTGGACAAAGCAAGTCACCTTCGTGAGTCTTAGCTTCTTATGTGTTAAATGTAGGAGGGAAAAAGCACAACTTCCCTGCCCGGGGTATCCAACAGGGTCTTTAGGAACCAAGTAAAATCATGGATGTGAAAACACTTAGTGAAGCTGTAAAGCCAATATTAACGGAGCAAATTATAATCATTAATGCGATTTCACTGGGAGAGGGAAGTGTTAACAATAGAATGTACTTGCTATTCCAAGGGTTTGCCAGTCTGTGGGAACAGGGAAATATCAAGGACAGAGGCCTGACCTAGGGGTAAAATTACCGATTCATTCCACCTTGCTTTCAGGGTTCTTATGACAATTAACTTGCCAAGTTTCAACCGCAAGACCATATGTTCGCCAGATCACGTGGGGAATGTGGTTTATTCTGATTATTTGTTTGTACTAACATGCTTAGGGCGGCGCTTCATTTATTACACTGGCCCAAATTCAATCTGTCAGGAGGCTTCACAGCACAGGAAAGTGTAAATACACTCTAAATGCAAGTGGTTTTTAAAATAGGAGAACCCTAAGTTCACCTTCTCCCTGGCAGATCTTGTCAGAAATCCCCCTGGAGGGCTGTTATGCGAATCCTTCAAAAAGTCTCAAAGAGCTCGACCCTTTATAAGGTCTTGAAGTTCCTTCTGAAGTGCCAAAGGAATATTCACATGCGCTAATGATAGCTTTCATATTTAATAAAGTTGGCATTCAGTGTCCTAATTCAAAGTAGGTTATTTGACCAACCAGACCACCCGTTTTCTAAGCACACAGATTAACTAAATACACATCGAACTCTTTACTTGAGTGCTTCTCTCACACAATTACAGATTATATGATGAATTCAGACATTAAAGTGTGGAATCATTATTGTACCCAAATTCACAATTATTGTTTACTAAGTCATAAGTCAGCCCAGGTGAGGTTCCCTACTTCTGCAGCCTCATCTCTCTCCTGTGCTTCTACACACTCTATGTTTCAGCCATTGAGACTACTTTGCAGGTCCCCAAATGTATCATCCTGCTCGATAATATTGTGTCTTCATATATGCTCCTCTCTCTGCTTCCAACACCCTCCCCACAGCCCCAAGCCTAGCTCAACTCTCATTCATCAGGAAGCTCCTATTCATGCTTCTAAAGTCATAGCAGGCGTCATCTCCTTGGGGATGCCTTTCCAAGTTCCCATTAGATAATACGTCTCCCCTCCCTCTGTGTCCTTGATACTCCCCCATGGGAGTTACTAGCTGTGCTCCCGGCCCCGAAACAGGCTGCAGGCTCCTTAGGGGAGAAGAGAGTGATGTGTTCATCTTCACATCTCCTTTGCCCAGCCCAGGGTCTAGCACGAGATAGACATCCAAAAATCATAGGGCCCGTGAATGCAGGAAGTCTCAGTCCCATGTTTTGAATACTTCCTGAAACAAAAAGCTCAGGAAAACAGGGTTTTCCTTATGACAGATGGGCGTGGATTATGAAAATGTTATGCAAGATTAGTCAAATACTACACTGTTTCCTTCAGGAATTGTCCAGGTATCTACCTTTCAGACAGTTCGGGAGTAAAGCTTTTGTTGCAGGTAGATGGAAGTTGGTAGAGGAGGCTGCGATGATCAGTTTCCTTAGGGGATGAACTTTGCTTGTCACCTGAGCTCTACGCCAACTGTGGGAGGTAAGACTATTTATTAAGAATTTTTCTTTGTGCCACAGCCACCTAAACGTTCTCCCTGATCGTAGAGAGAAGAGGCACAGAAAGCCAGCTTTCTTTCTCATTCTTCCTATTTGTAAGAATCTTTTGACTGTAACTAAGCTAATAGGTTTGGGTTGAATGCAGGTGAAATTGATGAGACTATAGTTGTTAGAAACAAATAAAATCATGTCAAATGGTTTCGGTGATAAAAAGTTCACCAAGAAAGAGGCAAAGGAAGATTAAGTGTGAGTCTCTCTGTGGATAAATTGTGACTGATAGCAAAGGTGCCTAACTCAGAGGTTGCCGTGAAAATAGAGTGCCATGCAAGAGGCATCCACTCCACTGAATAATGAGAGAAGCGTGGATATATGCAAGGCAGAATAACGAGCCCGAACCAAGGATGTCGAAGATGTTTGACATGTTACCTTACCTATCAAAGAGACTTTGTAGATCAGATTAAGTTAAGAATCTTTAGAAGGAGAGATTATCCTGGGTAGTCTGAGTGGGCCCAATGTGGTCTCAAGGGTCCGTGCTAGAGGAAGACAAGGAGGATCAGAGGCAGAGAAGGAGATGTGATGATGAAAGCAGAGGGTCGGTGTCAGAGAGAGACTGGAAGATGCTGCACTGCTGGCTTTGTAGGTGGAGGGAGGGGCCATGAGCCAAGGAATGTGCGGCCTCTAGAACCTGGAAAAGTTAAGGAGTCCCCACAAACAAATGCATCCGGGCCAACGCCTTGATTTTAGCCCAGTGAAATCCATTTTAGACTTCTGACCTGCAGAACTGTAAGAGAATAAATTTGTGTTGTCTTAGCTACTAAGTTTGCAGTAATTGGTTATAGTTCAATAGGAAACTAATATAAACTGTAATGGCCTCTTCTATGTGAACTTGATGTTTCAAGTGGTCAGTGTCAGTTGGGGTTAGGAGTGGTATAGCTGGAGAATGTTGCTGACTAAGAGATGACAGAATCATTGATGTTGGAAGGGCCCCAGAGTTTGACTTTGAGATGTATAGATAGTGAATTGTGATTTTCCATCATTCTTCCTTAATCTCAAATCGAAGGGAAAAGCAGCATTATTAGAATGACACACATACCGTGATGCGCTCGCTTTCCAACACAGGGTATTTTCTGTATATTGTAGAAAATTTAAAAAACAGTTTAACTAAGGTCTTATGAAATAATTATTCTTGTATTTAATCCTTCTACATTGTAACCATTCTGATTTGTTGAGGACTTTGTAAATTTTCAAGGACAGATTTAACCACAAGTAATAATGTATATAAAACCTACAGAAAACAGCTTTGTAACCCAAATCCCACTGAGCAGACCTCTCCCAAATTTCAAGCTTCCACCGCCTTCCAGAAAATGCGAAAGAAGTTGGGCAAGTCACATAATCTCTCTGGTGTTCCTGATTTGTGAAATTATGCTTAATTCAGTGAGACGGGCAGAGAATCTTGAATCTTAGATCTGGAAGGAACCCCAGAGATGGCAGTAACCCACATCTCTCATTTTACATATTTAAAATATTTACACATGTAAAGTGTTACTTGTTCAAGACTTCGCACTGCATTGCCCTCTGCCTATGCCCCAAAATGCACAATATAGCAGACTCTGTACAAGATAGTAGGGCTGCAGAAGTAAGAGATTTATTTGTTGTTGTTCCTAAGAATTTTATGATGTAGGAAGGAAGACAGACAAATAACACAAATGTATAAAATAGTTTCTTGTGAATACAATAACAGAGGTCAGCACAGGG
>NW_011888856.1:478270-485101 GCF_000151845.1 Pteropus vampyrus
TATTATTATATTAGAACCTTGTAGATATGTTGGAAAATTGTGAGGGAGCAAAAGCATTCTATGCGAAACCCACAGAAATGTAAGAGAGTCTCCTGGACAGATGCTCTCACTGTCATATTCAATGTGTTCATGATGTGGAATTGTACCACATAAACTATCCTTCATTAGAATTATATAAAAAAACCTAGGCTTTTTTCTTACTATTTGAGGTTCGTTGACATAAATGGTAGTTGTAAGAGTGTTGGTTCTTCTTTAACTACTAAAAGTCCCTTTAGACTAACATAGCGAGGCAATACTGCATACATTTTAGGTAGATCCGTGGAAAAGAATATGACCAAGGACAGTGTAGTAGGTCTATGTCACTAACTTAACAACTATTCAGTGACCCTAATATTACTGAGTACCCAAGACAGTGTTTTAAGCAAAATGAGTCCACTCACTCTTTTCTGTGGAAATGTCCCTTAATATTTGATACCCTCTCTTCCAGCCAAACCTGTGATGGTGTGGTGGAGAAAGGGGCAGAATCAGTGCCCTCTTCCTATATAAATGTGTCAAGTCAATTCGGTTTAGTTTATCAGACATTTATTGAGCGTTATTTCCTGTGAGCAAAGTAAATGGGAATACAGGCCATCTGCCTGGAGTGTCCTAGAAAACTTCTGCCAGATACCATTCATTTGCATTCTGGAAGCGTGTTATACCTCAGTTATAGCCATGAGTAGTTCACAGCATGGGCAGCTATTTTGAGTCGTGGCTCTTTAATCCATTTCAGGATTAAAGATTAGAGAGCTGTCTTTATTTTGTTACTTTTCTATATGGTCAGATTTAACATATTCATTGTTAAAAAACAAGTTCAGTTTTCTTAGCATCTTTGATCTATTCTATCAAATGGGTAATCTAAGCAGTAACACTACATTTCCCCCCATAGAGATGAGTAAAGTGGGGTAGTAAAGAAAGATTTTTTTGTTGTTGTTGCCAGTAATAATGCGGTCCATAAACTTTTAAAATATACCTTGAATTGCTCTGCTTCTAAACAAACTTTGTTCACCTAAACTCTGTTATCCTGGTTATTTTACTAGTAATGTAACTTTTTCTTTATGACTCTATCTTTATCCTAAACAAAGAGCTCTTTAATTCAGAGAGAATATCTTATTTTTTTATATCTATCATACCTAGAAGAATGCTAGCCCAGAGATGCTGCTTGATAAATATTGTTGAGATGAAATTTAAATAAATAAGATTTGACTTCAGATTTTAAATCCAGCCTCCCTTTTATTACTGAGCTCCAGATCTATGTATCCAAACTGCCTGTACAATTATTATTATTGCCATCATTACACATATGATCATAATACATCCAATGGTGATTGTACTACGTTTATAAACCATTTCTCATGTATTACTGCAGTGACTCCTACAATAATTCTGAGAGGAAAACATCCATGAAATAAGTATTTGCATGGTGAAAATACTGAGTCTCAGAAATCAAGACTGGACCAGCGTCTCACAGATACTTAAGTGTTGGAGCCAGAGCTGGAACTAAGCACATGTGGCTATAAGTCATAAGTGATTTATTAAAAAACGAGTTTTTTTCTATCTCAACACTCGTTTTTTGTTTATGGGGGAGGGTAGCTGCTCTGTGCATTACAGCATGTTTAACAGGATTCTTGGCCTCTACAAATAAATACTAGTAGCATCTTCCACCCCCACTGTGACAACCAAAAATGTCTCTAGACATTGTCACATGTCCCCTTGGGAGAAAAATCAGTTCCAGCTGAGAATCAATGGTCTAATGGCAGGCACAATGTGGCACGTGCTCTGGGACTGGCATAAGCAAAATAAGAGCAAAATAGAGGGAGGGGCCTTCACAGTGAGTTGAATTGATCGATCAGGATTTATTGTGATGAAAATGAGTACCAAATCTTTGCTGAGCGTAATGTGTCAAATTTAACTCTAAGGGATAAAAAATAATAAGCGTTGCTAAATGTTTTCCTAAAATGAAACACTATCTTAACGTCCATCAAGTGAAACATAGAGCTATTTGGGGTCACTTAATCTCACGATATGCATTTAGCATCATGTTATCTACTAAATATTACTTAGGAAAGAATTGCTTCCCATTTTTTTTTTTTTGTAGTTTACTAACCTATAAATCTGCCCCAATCATCATTTAATTATACTGGGCACGGAGATGGAGTTTTCTAGTAAGTTTCAGGCTTGTTGAAAATGTTCAGATATTATTGAGCTTGGTTGTATTTGCATGACTGGGGAAGGAAAGAAAACCTGCCTTTAACTCTTATCTTCATTTAGCTAGAGCCCTTGGGCCTGCTTAGAACCTCTTAACAAATATGACACCCAATAATCTGACTTAACTTTGATAGAACCAGAACAACCGAGCTAAATCTACTTCTCTTTAATTCAGAATCACTGGAAGACTGAGAAAGAGTCTGACATCTCTAAAATAATATCCTCTCCTTCCCTGAACTAAGTGTTTGGAAAATGTATAGGATCTGTTGGGATACTCTTTGATGAACTCTGAGCATTAAAATCATCACCAGCATCATCACTCACATCTTCTCTGTAAGAGAAATTTTCCCAGGGTGGAAGTAGGAAGAGTCACGCAACACTTCGAGCCTAACCAATATATCTTTTAAATGTTTAATAATAGGAGGTGGACATATGTAAAAGAACAATGCCAAGAAATAAAATTGGTCTGAGTTCGATCTGAGAAAGGATAGAAAGATGCACTAACTAAAAGCAGTGATTCTGAGATGCCACTCATTGAGACCCGCTACATTGGGAGCTGTCTTGGAGAACTTCATAACAATGCAGATTTTCTCATTCCAGACCTACTGACTAAAACTTCTAAGATTAGGAACTCCCATGCACATTCAGGTTCGAGAACCCCTGAGCCAAAAGTCTCAGCTGTTCATTGTCTCTATGACAGTTTAAACTCATTAGATATTCTATCAATACAACTGACTCTATTCTAGACTTATCAAGCAACTTGATGATTATAATTTGACTTATCATGTAAATCAGAGGTTTCAATTCTCCCGAGCTCACATGCCTGCTTCTGCTTCAAGCATCCTTAATCCTTCCCCTCACCGTGCTCTCCTTGTGGGTCTAGACCCTACTGACTATGGACTTCTCCCTATAGGGAACTGATCTGTCACCATGGCTTCATTTAGGAGCTGTCTTGTGGCTGGATGTGTATGTTAGCGCAGACTTCACTGCTGAACTCTGGACTCGTGCATCCAAAGTGCATGCTGTTTCCACAGGAACCCCAATCTCCACATTTGCAAAACAAAACACACTAGACCCTTCCATAAATTTATAGCTTCTTCTGTAATCCCTGCTTAATGAATGAAATGGTATCGACCACTTGCCCGAGTGAGAAGTCTGAGAACAGTCTTTGACCACTGTCTCTCCATATAGTGGAACAGCCAGTGTGACCTGCTGATTTTTTTCCCCACACAGTTCAGAAGTCACTCATGTCTTTCTCTCTGATACTGGGGCTGTGGTTGCAGTTGCCATTATATCTCATGTGGTCTCCAGCCTCCTGTCTTCAATCTTGTTTCTTCCACTCATTCCATTCTCTGTATTGAAGCAAGAGGAACTTTTAGAATATAAATCTGATTGTGTCACTTCCCACTACCCTCAGTATAAAGTTCAAACCTCTTAACGACATGTGAATCCTTCATGTTCTGGTTACCCCTTCCCTCTCCAGCTACATCACTTGACAGACTCTTCCTATATTATAGAGTAGCCACCCTTAGATTCTTGCAATTCTTCAAGTGGACCATTCTCTCTCTGGCCCGCAGACCTTTGCATATGCTGTTCCCTCTGCTACAAGCAGAGGGAAAAGCTTACATTTACTTATTGGCAACATTAAGAAGGCTATTTCAGACAAAGGGCATTCCAAGCGAAGAGCATTACAATTGGGAATACATTAAAACGTTTAGTTTTCTCAAGATGACCCATTAATGGTAGAAACATTATGTAGGGGATTCCCAAGACCTTAGTTTCAGTGCTAATATACTAAAAAGTCATTTTGTGACACTATCAATTCATAGCTTCTCTGGGTCTCACTTTCTTTATCCCTGCCATCCTATTACAGGATTATTGTGTAGATCCAAAGAGATCAAGATAATGAGAATTATTTACTTATTGAAAAAAATGGAAAATGGCATCAGTTTTCCAATCTGGCTTTTGCCCTACCCTCACCTCCCTACTAACTAGAACATCTCCCCCTTTCAGTTTATTCTTTTCCCTCACCTCCTTGTAGCCACCTACTTCTAGTCTCCTTTAGGACCAAGCTTAGACTGTAGATTTTCCAGGATACTTTTTGCAAATCTTCAGAACGAGACTGAGAGCTCTACCTGTGAGATCCTATAGAACCCTTACCTTTACCCTCCACCCCCACCAAACCTTAGCAGCTCTATTGTCACTTCGATTTACTCATTGCCTCCTTCCTTAGACTAAACTACTTCAACTTTAAGTATCTCTTTGTCACATGGGAGGATATTCTTCTGTATGCTGAAGGACAGACCGGAAGGGAAGTGTTCAGTGTGGAAGACTGTTCTTAGAATAACCAGGCTATCAATTGCCTATTGTTTCATGGACTCTGATATATATGTTCTTGAATTTTAATGCAGAAAACTTTTTTCTTTAGTTCAGTGATGTACACATTATTTTTCTACATCAATTATGCCTCTGAAGAGAAATTGATTTTCCCAAGACCATTTTATTAGATGGGTTTAGATGGAGTTCTGTTCTCTTAATTTCTAATGCAGATTTCAGTACATTGTGTTCTACAACCTCTCAATAAATAAACTCTGTAAATAAATACAGATATAACTAATGGGTAATTAAAATGTACGTAATTGAGAGTTTCTTTGTGGATGCGATTGCATTCCCATTTTTATTTTAAAAAATCACTTTTATTAAAATCTTCTAAAATGAAAACTGTTGAAATAGAAACTTTGTTTTCCAAGTGTAGTTCTGGACATGATGCTTCAATTAAAGTATGTTCTGTTAATGAGCCTTTGTCTAAGACCACCATATCCTGATAGGTGGTGTAAAGTTTCTGGTCCTCTCATAGCTAAGTGAGTAGTGGATGCTCCAGGAGGAAAAGGAGGCAGCGTTACTTCAGGCCACCAGACACTCCTGAGCTTCTGAGAAGAAAGGTCTCAGACACCGGTGGTGGAGGAGGGAGAAATCCTAAAAGATAAGAGAAATCGCAAGGCTAGTTCAGGGCCTGTTTATAGGGTGATTCAAGTCCTACTCACCAATGCTAGGAACTCTGCAGAGGAACTTCGCCAGCTGTCTCAGGGGGAGAGAGAAGAGTCTCTGAAGCCCTTTTCCGTCATTCCCCTTGAAGACGACCTCGGCACTTCTCCATCACACTCTGGGCTTCCTGTTTGTCGAAGTCAAATATAACTTGAAACGCACATGGTCTTTTCTATCACGTCAAACTCTAATAATGCAGCTTATCAAAATGAAGAGTAGTGTCAGCACCCATGACTCAAGAATATAGTAATTATCAGGTACAGATTTAGTAATATATCCTTTACAAGGATGCACGCTGAATGTGACCATGAAATTTAATCCTAAGAATGAGATTGATAATATGCTTATTTACTTTTCTAAAGTGAGATTGTCTGAATCTTTGAATTAAAATACTTCATAGATACTGAAATTTCCTGGAGGAGAGGGCTGACTATTAGCCCTTACAGTTTGGGTTTGGGAGTATGTGTGTATATCTATGGTATGTTCCCTCTGGACTTTCCAGTAGCAGTTCCTGTGAATTGAATCTCTCCACTGGAATATCCAGTTCTGCTGTCCTCATTTCCAGTGGTTTGCAATGCAAATCATCAGGATGGTAACTCACAATACTATAACCATGGTAACCAAATGAAGACAAGTTTGCTTTACTTCCTCGGCAAAGTACTTTGCAGTCCTGCATGCAGAGCTGATGACACTGCCACAGGTCAAAGGGCATTAAAGGAAAAGCAGAAGGGCTCACAGAAACAAAAACACAACCAGAACCATTATCTTCACTCCTCACACACTCTTCTTCTGAGTCCAGGACTTGCTGTTACTCTGACCTGCCACCATTTCTAACTACCTTCTCACTGCTTTTGTCTTTTGAGGACAGGGTAGAGAGAATCGCTAGGTATCTTAATCCTCAACTTGACCACGGATTTTAATAAGCAGACTGACTGTCCTGGCTTTCTTGACTAGCTTCTAAATAAGAGCAGATACAAACCCGGGTCAGAGTTCTCTGGTCATAAGGACTTTCTAGTGTTAGCAGTTGTGATGCTCAAGGATACAGGAAGGCCTCCAAGACCTCTACAGACACTTTTTGCGAACAGGTACGGCAAGCTCCGAGGGCCAATTGTCTGCTGAGACATCTTTCTTCTAGTATAGTAGCTCTTATAATTTGTTTATTTCTAGCCCGTGGGGGAGAGGATATTAGTTCTCTGTTTTCATTTTCTCTCAGTTGGAATGAAAGGGCAGCTATAGCATGTTCTGAAACTTTTTTACCCGCAGCTGTGTAACTGGGTGATTCTTTGGAAGAAGGACTATTAGCAATAAGGTAAGTGATCTAGTTGTCATGGATTCTGGCCCGGATGACTTCAGCACCCCATGGGTGGCTGCCATTAGCATGAAAAGATCTAAACACAGGGATGGGAATGCTCTAGGCTCAAAATTGTTAGCTTATTTCAAGCGATGTTTCTGAGGTCAGATGTAGAAATCATACTTTCCTTCTCTTTGTAGCTATTCTTTGTATATTGGGACTTTTGTGTCCTATTCACTGATTATTTTTTT
>NW_011888856.1:485151-487408 GCF_000151845.1 Pteropus vampyrus
TCCTTTACAAGGATGCACGCTGAATGTGACCATGAAATTTAATCCTAAGAATGAGATTGATAATATGCTTATTTACTTTTCTAAAGTGAGATTGTCTGAATCTTTGAATTAAAATACTTCATAGATACTGAAATTTCCTGGAGGAGAGGGCTGACTATTAGCCCTTACAGTTTGGGTTTGGGAGTATGTGTGTATATCTATGGTATGTTCCCTCTGGACTTTCCAGTAGCAGTTCCTGTGAATTGAATCTCTCCACTGGAATATCCAGTTCTGCTGTCCTCATTTCCAGTGGTTTGCAATGCAAATCATCAGGATGGTAACTCACAATACTATAACCATGGTAACCAAATGAAGACAAGTTTGCTTTACTTCCTCGGCAAAGTACTTTGCAGTCCTGCATGCAGAGCTGATGACACTGCCACAGGTCAAAGGGCATTAAAGGAAAAGCAGAAGGGCTCACAGAAACAAAAACACAACCAGAACCATTATCTTCACTCCTCACACACTCTTCTTCTGAGTCCAGGACTTGCTGTTACTCTGACCTGCCACCATTTCTAACTACCTTCTCACTGCTTTTGTCTTTTGAGGACAGGGTAGAGAGAATCGCTAGGTATCTTAATCCTCAACTTGACCACGGATTTTAATAAGCAGACTGACTGTCCTGGCTTTCTTGACTAGCTTCTAAATAAGAGCAGATACAAACCCGGGTCAGAGTTCTCTGGTCATAAGGACTTTCTAGTGTTAGCAGTTGTGATGCTCAAGGATACAGGAAGGCCTCCAAGACCTCTACAGACACTTTTTGCGAACAGGTACGGCAAGCTCCGAGGGCCAATTGTCTGCTGAGACATCTTTCTTCTAGTATAGTAGCTCTTATAATTTGTTTATTTCTAGCCTGTGGGGGAGAGGATATTAGTTCTCTGTTTTCATTTTCTCTCAGTTGGAATGAAAGGGCAGCTATAGCATGTTCTGAAACTTTTTTACCCGCAGCTGTGTAACTGGGTGATTCTTTGGAAGAAGGACTATTAGCAATAAGGTAAGTGATCTAGTTGTCATGGATTCTGGCCCGGATGACTTCAGCACCCCATGGGTGGCTGCCATTAGCATGAAAAGATCTAAACACAGGGATGGGAATGCTCTAGGCTCAAAATTGTTAGCTTATTTCAAGCGATGTTTCTGAGGTCAGATGTAGAAATCATACTTTCCTTCTCTTTGTAGCTATTCTTTGTATATTGGGACTTTTGTGTCCTATTCACTGATTATTTTTTTCCCTTACTATCCGAGGGAGGTCTAATTCATTAAGACAAAGTGAAAGAGTTAAACTCTTTGGCTTTTAACTAATCAGTGAATTCACTAAATATGAAAACTGAGCTTGAACTTCTGGGGCCATGTGGGATTGTTTGGTACAGGTGGAACCTACTATAGAAGTAAACAAAACAAAACAAACAAACTTGTTTTGAAAGAGTGGGGAAAATTGATTCAGGGATAGGCTTGCCAGATAAATAAAAGAAACCCAATTACATTTGAATTTTAGATAAACAGCAATTTGTTGTTGTTGTTGTTATAAACTTGTCCCAAGGAATGCATGGGATATGCTCATGCTAAAAATTATTTGTTTTGATCTGAAATCCAAATGTAACTCCATGTCCTATATTTTTAGTTTCTAAACCAGGCAACTTGATTTAGGGATGATTTAGTTGATGATTTTCTAACTACATCAGTCTTTTTACCATTATTTGGTGGCATTCTCTAAAAATGACTTTCCCTTCTTCCCACAAATTGCACCTTTTAGACACTGGTGCATATTACCTAAGTGCTTACCAATAATGTTTTACTTATTAGTATTTCCACAAATGTTGATAGTGTCAGTTTCTCTACCTTCTAGGTATTCTCATTCTAATTTATATCTGAGAATTAAATATGGTAACCTATTATCTTTTTAATTTTCATTCCTTGAATATTAATTAGGCTCTTTACATTTACATTTTTTGTCATTCATAGATTTTTCTATTTTTTAATTGCCTGATCATTACATTGCTTCTACTTCCATGTATCTTTTTCTTATTGATTTGTAATTGAATGTCATACATGAAAAATATGAAAATTTTTAATGACACGTATACTGCAAATTTTCCATTATTTTTTTAACTGTTTGACATGTTTATTATTTTCACCACAGTAAATTTTAAGATTTTATGTGGTTAAATCCATTATGATTACCCTTCATTACCCGCAATGTCATTTCTCTACAGGCATTCAC
>NW_011888856.1:489723-502165 GCF_000151845.1 Pteropus vampyrus
AAGAAAAAGAAAAATCTACATCTATTTATCTATCTATAGAGAGATTTATTATGAGGAATTTGGCTCATACAATTTTGGGACCTGAGAAGTTTCATGAGCTGCCATCTGCAGTCTGGGGACCTAGGAAAGCTGGTGGCGTAGTTCCATTCTGAGTCCAAAGCTTGAGAACCAGGAATATCAACACTGTAAATCCCAGTTCCAGAGCAGGGACAGACTGATGTCTCAGCTCTCACAGTGAAGCCGCGGAAAGAGAATTTTTCCTTTACCTTTTCCTTCTATTCAGGCCCTCAGCAGATTGCGTGATGCCTATTCACATTAGGGTGAGCAATCTGCGTGACTCAGTCTCCCGAGTCAAATGCTAATCTCTTCTGGAAGTACCACCACAGACACACCCAGAAATAATGTTTAGCCAGATATCTGGGCACCCCATGGCCCAGTCAATTGGATACATAAAATTAATCATCATACCATCAGTTAAGATGACTTGTGATTTCAGTAAGCTAACATTGAAGAACATCTGTTTAATTGTTGCAGAGCCACTGTTTAATAGTCTTTTGGTAAAATTTATGCTATAATTGCTCACGTGCATTTTAATCTCCTTATCTAGAATGTTTTCCTATCCATTATCCCACCTTCAAGAGCCAAGGCCAATACCTCCTCTACCAAAAAAATTTTTTAGCCCCCGAATGAAGATTTTCCTCCTTTAATATTTGAGAACAGTTGTTTTGTACAATTCTTAAAATGCATATTATATTCTGCTTCATAATATATAGTTAATAAGTACTATTTCTTGTAGTCAACTGCAAGATCCTCAAAGTTCTTCTATATACAGTAGACAGTAAAATATTTAATTGAATTGAATTAGTATATACCTATTGAATTTATTTATCAATAGTTCATTTATATGATGTGTTTTTATAACTACTAGTGCATGGTACTGTGCCTGACATGCTAGAAACCACAAAGATGAATAAGTCACAATTGCCACTCACTGAAAGCACAGACAGGGACCAGGGTCAGAAGTTATTCTTTCATTAAACAGTTGTTGCTAATCACCTATTATCATCCATATACCAGACTAAGTGCCATGGATACAAAAATAAATAAGTCACGGCTCTTGCCCCCAAGGAATCCATTTAGTTGCGTGGGAAAGGCAGAAGTGCCCATAAACCACTTGACCTGAGTGTGAAGAATGCTACAGCAAGGGGTTGCACAAGTTGCTGTGAGTGCCGGGGAGCAGGCTAGGGTGGGACTGGAGAGAGATAAGGAGAAGAGTTCTATGTGGACCAGGGAGCGGTACTGAGTAAAGATAAGGGCACTGCTAGGGGAGGGATCTTCGCCGCATGGTATCAGCAGGAGGGCGGATTTGAGAGCAAGTGGTTCTATGCATCCAGAAGATGGTGAGCCTGGGGAACCTGGATTGCAACGATGTGGGAGTGGGAGACCAGAGGTAGATCATAGATGCCCCCACATCCTTTCGTTCTCCCTCCCCAGGATGAGGCGAGGCCAATGTTGAGAAGACAAGAGAGAAGAGGGACTCATTGAGAGAAGAGGGACTCATTAAGAAAGAAAAACAGCTTTAAAGTTGTCATGGAATTGGAATGGGGCTAACAGCAGATAAATCAATCGATCCAACTTTACCAGCCTTGAAGGCCTTTCAGGTTTCCAGGAAGCTGTATTACGGTTCTTGAATTAATAATCTTTTGCTTATTTCACCAGCAAAAGTTGAAAACTCCAAGTCCAAGAAACTGACTTTGGGTTCCAACTTGGGCATAACGGCCTTGTCTTTCAATCCAGCTTGCTCTGAAATGGCAGAAGTGAGCACCCTTCACATATTTCATGGTGGGAGGAAGCCACCCACAGAATAAGTCATCACAGACTGCTTGTACTTCCCAGCAGAGTGTTGATAGAACACTCTCTTCCCCAGGATCTGCCTCTACTTCACTGAATCATTTGGAAATCTTTAGAAGTGTTTGTGGGACTTTGATCCTTGGATAGGAAGGAAGAGCAGAAGGATGTTCCTGGCTTGGCTTTGTTGTTTGAGTTGCTGAGTGGTCTCCCTAACCTATAAATAACAGGAACAATGTTCGATTCTTCTCACTTTTATAGTTTCGATAAACATAGCTTTAAAATATTTCTTAAATATGAGCTCCATTGGTCAAATATTAAACAGTTTATGTGAAGGCTAGAAATACAATAACCAACTTATGGAATTATCTCATCTCATCCAATTCCCTCATATTTGCAAGAGGAAACTACATTCCAAGACAGCTTAAAACTACATACCCAATGTCATGCAACTAATTAACTATTTGTCAATTAATTAAAATAATTTTTTTGTTTCTCCAGTGATGAATTAAGATCTTTATCTGCTTGTTAGCTGTTGGAAAGCACATAAGAGGAGATAAAAGGAGGTACTTACTCAGATAGCTTTGGCTGAAATTGCAGAAGTGGGAATCAAGTGATTACTTAGAAATCTCTGCTTTACAATGGAGGTACACACACACACACACACACACACACACATACACACACACACACACACACACACACACACACACACACATCCTGCTCCTGGGGAGTCGCCATATATGGAGGATAGAGAGGAGCAAGGCATGTCTGGACACTTTGATATCTTACGATAGCTTGAAAGAAAATGTGATGTAAAATTAATAAAACAAAGCCAGTTGTTTTCTCCTTTTAATTATTTTTAAAATGATAAAAACTTGGTAACATTTCAGTACATCTCTTTTTTGTCTTTTCAATACTTATTTTGTTTCGTTTTGTTTTTAAAAAATTGAATTCTTGGTATATATAAATGGTTTTGCATCCTCTTTTTTAAGATTAAACATGATAATATAAGAAATTTCACACATTAACGGGAGTTCTTTATACACTTAAGGACTAATGGCGTAGTGATCAGAATAGAAATAATCTGAGGAGAGAGAAGGGATGGCACAGGGGACAACACGGTGCAGAATGAGGACTCACTTTGGGTCAAGTCAGCGTTGGCAAAAATTTGGTTCCAAGTATCCTGGTGACAGAGTAGTTAACTAGAGGGATTAGCAGAGGCCACACTCCATACCTTCTGGCCTGTCAGTCCACTGAGCAGTTCAAGGCTGCCATCTGATCTGTGTCTCTTTCTGAAGGGCCGTTCCGGGGGTCAAGCCAGTGGACACCAATGGAAGACCCTTCAAGCATCAGAGAATCCATTTCCAGAAGCAGATTTGTTTACTAACTGGGAAGGTAGCCACTAAAATAGAGGGAACAAGAGATTTTCTTTGCAAACTGGCCCCTGACCCTTACGTTTAGCAAGGGCTCCCGCTTTTCCTGGCAAACTTTTTCCTACTCTGAGGCCAAGTACAACTGAAGTGACAGGGAGCGCATCCTCACTGGTTGTTCAAGGAGGGTGGCTGAGATCGCACATGCCATTGTAGAGTGGAAGTTTGGGGACGGACCAATAAAGCAGCACTTTCATGCAAAACTTTGATGATTTTTAGTGGTATGTTTGAAAAAGTGGTAGCTAGGTTAAAATTCAACAAATTCAGCAATTTGTCAGCTGCTTGACAGCTCCTGCTCCCACTACAGAGCAGAATCTCTCATGATAAATAAAAACTGACTTTCAGCCGAGGTCAGTAAAAGAGCGAGATTATTTGGGGGATTTTATTCTTCCATAATATGTTATTCCTTTCTTCAAACCTTGATCCTTTATTGAGTCTGATATTTCATGAATGTTGTTAAATACGATTTTGGAGTTTTTCTTTCTTTTGAGATTTTGCACTGTCAGAGTTGATGCTCTGGTTATAAGATGCAAGACGTTGCCAAAGGGAACTTTTTATTTACTCAAAAAACCCAAGGCTTACATAAAATTAAATAATGAAAAATCAAATGCAGTTCCTAAAGGTTATTTTGTTTAGTGTTACGAATTCTGGTTTACCAAACAATTTTGTAAACATTAAAAATACAGTCTAATCTGTTTTATTTTTGTCTTGTGTTATCACTGAAATTTTTATAAGTATTTACTTACTCCCAGAACATATTCATAAAGTTAGCTTTCTGAAGTTTCCTGGCTACAATGCTCACTGTTAATATAGATATTAACTGTCTACCTTTTACCCAAATGTTTAATTAATTGAAATGTCTTAGTAATTGCATTATTTTAACAGACTATTAACAGTCATCACACTTGTCATTCATTTTTTTCAGTAATTTACTATTGCAACAATAAATGTATATTTACACTTCTAATGAATGATAAAGTTTTTAATATATAAAACATATAGGGAGTCTCTTTCTTCCAATTGCACCTAGAATGTTCACCTATACTTAGACTATTCAGATGTTTATAATAAATCCGAATGACTTGCCTTGTCGAAACATTGATTAGAAATGGTCTACATGTCATGTGATCAGGGATTATGCATAGGTTTAGGGATGCAGGACATCATGCTAAAGTGGGTGTTTGACTATTTAGTCATCTCTCTCTAAGCTTGAAGAATAAACTAATGCAAATTCAAGTAGATGCCGTAGAAAGAATTTAGTCAGATAATGTGGCTTTAAACCCTAGCTTTGCTAAGTTAATTTTGTATATATTTATTTAGCACCTTCTATGTGCTGAGAATTCAGTCATGCAGTAGAGACACATCAGTGAGTAAGAGTGGGTCCCTTGTTCCCAGTGTGCTGATAATCGGGAGTTTAAGCAATTTCAACGGGTGCTCTAAGCTTCTGTATCCTTCTCTTACTCTCTGAGCCTCCTAAGGATGTTAATAAATGTCAAATGAGATAATGAGGAAGTCTGCATTTCTTATGCCATGTGCAAAATATATTTATCAATATTCTCACTGTCCCAACCACCCCATAGGGTAGCTAGTAAAGCTTCGTAGTCATGGGAATGTGCTTCGATCCTGGTTGTTGTGTGGCTTTCAGTTTACAACTCAATCCCTCTGCTCTTCAATTTACTATAAAATTGTGACATTTAGATTACTTCCTTCATTGACAATTAGATTAAATAACAGCTGTATAGAATTCAGCGTGGACTCTAGCACTTAATATGCATTCCACTGAGGTTAACAGTTATTAAAATTCAGTACAATTTATCCTCCACTAAAAAATAAGGAAATGCAGAGAGATTATATAATTTGCCCAAGGCCACACAATAAGTTACAGAGATGAGACTTGGCCAAGTTGATCTGTTGCCAAAGCCCTGTTTTTTACATTTTGGGTCTGTAAAACTATTTTTCTAGATGTAACTATTGCATAAATTTCCAGGATACTTATTGTGTTAATCACTGTTTTTAAACTTTCTCCTTGGCTGGGTGTGTCCACTAGTTCAATTTCTTTGCCTCTATTCCCATCTCAGTCCTACTGGAGGGTGGATGTGGCCTGGTGATGGGTGATGCCACATTAGTCCCTGGTCCCCAGCACCTCTCCATTGAGAGAGAACCATTTATTGCATTGAAGCAGGGACTTCAGCTTGGGTGGGTGAGCCAGGCTGCCGGAGATGGCGAACCTGGCTCCACTCACTGGATTGTAAGCATTCTGGCCTTCTCCCTCTCACTGAGCCAGGCCCGAAAGCTGAGCTCACTGTATCTGATTTGCGTGTGTTTTAAATCAGTGTGCCGAACTCCTCTCCTATGATGGCGGAGAAGTCACATGGATCTGACAGTCCTCAAGGAAGCCAAGAAAAGAGCAGGAGAGAAATCCTGAGGTCCACCAAGAGCGCGTGGGCCCCCCTGGACGAGCGGCTGCCTCCAGGCTCTGAGGAGGAAAGCCAGCGTCTCCCCATCCCCATGCTGGGTGAGCGCGAGCCCTCGGGCTGTCTGAGGCCATCCTGCTGTGGGCGGTGAGGGATGTAGGGGCTCTAGGCTGGGGGGGCAGTGATTTAGGAAAAAAGGACTTGGTTTTGAAGATAACAGTGCTCCTGGCATGATGCCGGAAACTTTATGAAATGGGCACTTCTTTCCTTTTTTTTAGAAGTCAAATAATTTTATTATTCTCATTTTCCAATTACAGTTGGCATTCAATATTATATTAATTTCAGCTGTACGGCATAGTGATTAGACATTTATATAATTTACAAAGGGATCCTCCTAATAAGTCTAGTCCCCACCTGGCACCACACAAAGTTATTACTATACTATTGACTACATTCCCTATGCTGTACTGTCCACCCCCATGACTGTTGTGTAACTGCCAATTTGTGCTTCTTAATCCTTTCACCTTTTTTCACGCATCCCCCCAATACTCCTCTTATCTGGTGACCATCAAACTGTTCTCTGTATCTATGAGTTTGTTTCTGATTTGTTTATTTTGTTCTGTAGATTCCACATATAAGAGAAATCACACAGTATTTGTCTTTCTCTGTCTGACTTATTTCACTTAACCCAATACCCTCTAGGTTTATTCATGTTGTCACAATAGTAAGATTTCATTCTTTTTTTGTGGCTGAGTAATATTCCATTATATATATATGTACACACACACACACACACACACACACACACACACACATCTTCTTTATCTAGTCATCTATCGATGGACATTTATGTTGCTTCCATATCTTGGCTATTGTAAATAACACTGCAGTGAACATAGGGATGCACATGTCTTTTCAAATTAGTGTTTTGGGTTTTTTCATATAAACCCCTAGAAGTAGAATTACTGGATCATAAGGTAGTTCTTTTTTTAATTTTTTGAGGAACCTCCATACTGTTTTTCATAGTGGCTGCACCAATTTTTAATCCCACCAAAGGGCACAAGAGTTCTCTTTTTTCCATATCTTTGTCCTTGCTTGCTGCTTTTTGATTTATTGATGATAGCCATTCTGACAGATGTGAGATGATAGCTCATGGTGGTTTTAATTTGCATTTCTCTGATGATGAGTGATGTTGAGCATCTTTTCACATGCCTTTTGGCCATCTGTCTATCCTCTTTGGAGAAATGTCTATTCAGGTCCTCTGCTAAAATGGGCACTTCTGATTTCTCCTACAGACACTCAAAACATAGACCTTCTTGATGGTAATAGACCAACTCACGAATGAACTCTGTTTCCTTTCCACTTGAAAATCCCCTCATCCTAAGACTCTCAGGGCCCCAAAGCTGTATGGAGTCCATACCAGAGACACGAGGCTTCCTTCTGGACTTCAGACTCTTTATCAAAAGGCTCTTATTTGCTGGGTCTTAGATGAGGCATCAACAATAATTTAATAGTTTAAAGAGTAATAAGAAAATACTCTCCCTCCACTGTGATTAACTGTTTAATGGTTTTTCTTCTTTGCCCACCATCCACTTCATTCTACCCCTTCACATTACCTCAGCTGAAGAATAAACACCTCCTATGTCCACATGGCCTTTTTGGTTCACCAGATACCTGGTGAGTAGGTAATTCAGGTACCTCACTGTTTGGTAGGATAAAGTCAAAGGAAATCAGCCTAGAGTAGCCTGTAGCCAACCAGAATTGAAACAAATGTTTAACAGGAAACAAATATTTAACAGGAAATGCTGCCTTGATAGCCCTCTCTTTTGTGCCAGAGATAAAGATCCACCTTTAAAGGCTGGTACCTTTTTAACACAAGGTGCCTTTGGCAATCCTGGGAGTCTAGTGCAATTTGTCCCTGGAATGAATGCAAATTTGGTTTCTAACCTGGCAGAGAATTCCTTGCAAATAAACATCCCTGGCTAGCTGCCTTAGGTAAATGTCGTGATTCAATAAGGAGAGAGGCTCCGGGGTGATTTACATTCTGCAAGACAAAGGTCTCATATGCTTGTTCGCCCTTCGCACTCACGCCAGGTAATTTAATAATTATTCTAACATAGCTTGCTCTTCAGTAATTTCTTTTTCTTCCCGTTTATATCATCTTTTTTTTTTTTTTTAAGTTACAGTCTTTTGGCAAGTTTATACTTCATTTTCAGGGAAGGCTGATTATGGAAAACAGGAAGTTTTGCCTTGGGGAAAAAAATGAATATGTTTATAGAAACATGTGACTACACATGTAGGAAAGGGAGCTATTGGGTGGTGGCTGAATAATGAAGTAGAGTCGTTTTAACTGGTTGTGCTTTGACTGAATGGTCTATTTCTTCTCATTTGTAGAAGATGCCAAACAGGAAAGTATTCAGCAGTGGCTGGACTCTGGATTCTTGTAAGTGATTCTTTGCGCCCTTACACATTTCTCTCGCAAAGATCCACAAAAACAATGTGACTAATTCTTCTGGGGCAAGGTGCGACATGTAGGGATTTTCACTGTAATTCAGTGCTTGACAGATTACTCGTATTATTGCAAAGTTTATGTACCAGTTTAAAAGTACAAAATAGAATAGTCCTCTTCTGATAAACCCTAACTCTGCATTTACTCTCATCTGTTTAATTAAAAAGTGGTTTAGTATAATTTATTTACATACATTGTTTGATTCACAATACTTTCGTTTCTTTACAGTGTAAATGAAAACTTTCAGCAAGTCAGTGACCAAGCTGGTAAGGCAAGGGGACCCGGGAGCTCTTACGCTTTGGGGACTCGAATAGAGGATGTATTAACAAACATGTCTGTGCAAATCTTCTCAAAAGGAGAATGAACAGATTCCTAGAAATGGAACAAATCTCAAAAAAACATACAGCTCTATCTCTTTGTTCGACATATAAAACTGAAGCTCAGAAAAGATAGGGGATGTCCGGCAATGGATTGGTGGCCGGAAAGCAGAACTCTTAAATATCACTAATGCAGACTGGAGCAGAACACTCCCTGGGTTCTATGAAGACATTTTGCAAAGATGTAATTATGGAAATGAAATAGTTTCACTTTTCCTCACACCGTACTGTAGTTTTATTTCTAAATCTCATTTCTTTCTATTCTTTGGTCTCAGAATTATATCCTCTCTTTTTAATGATGCATTTGTTCTCAAAAAGAACAAATGACCGAATTCCATAGCAAACAGTGCAAATATGTATTTCTGAGGCAAAAAATGCACCACACTGGTTACATTGAAATTTGCTAAGAATATTATAAAAAGAAAAAGAAATTTAATTACAAGTCTCACAGTTTCCATCTTCATTAAATAAAATACCATATTTCATAGACTCTAAGACCCCTTGATCTTACGCTAACATTTTAAGTTCCACTCAGATAGGAAAATTAAAAAAACACAAGCCCCGGCAATTATAAAAGAAAGGTGACATTAATATAGCTCATCTCTTTTGTTAGCTTTATTTTAAATTAATTAATTTCTTTTAATCAAATAATTTATATTTACTTATTTGTTTATTTTAATATTTATTAAATTTATTGGGGTGACATTAATTAATAAATTTATATAGGTTTCAAGTGTACGATTCCATAATACATAATATGTATATTGCATTGTGATTTCATAGGTGTTAAAATGTGAAAAAGGTCTGTTTTAAAATTGATGAAATGCCGTTAATATGTATTTAAAAATGACATAAATTAGTAGTTTAATGAGTAGAGGAAAAAATTATTAGTCTAGTTGTTACTTACTTGGCTGATTTTAATTACTTTGCTTTCTTCACTGCCTTTAAAATTAAGATTGACCATTGACTACAAACCAGTTTAAATTTGGGATTTTTTCACTTAAAAAAGTAAGTATATCATTGAAGTTTCTTGATTTGTTAAGCTTTTTTTTTTTTTTTAAGTATTAAATGTCCATGATGTAAAAGTCTCTGGAGATGTTCGTTTGCCAATAAATTGAACTTAAGTAATTCTGTTCATAATAATTCCGACTCAAGGAAAGGTGGGAACTTAAGAAATATAGTCAACGTTTCATATTCCCTTGACGTTTCAACTTGCCCGGGTCGTGGCTGGGGGCCTGACACAGTTCTGGGGGTGTCAGTAACTATTCAAAGCTTTACTTCCCAGAAATTAAAGACAAGTCACGGCCTGTCCTCCTCCTAATCAAGCCAATGACCTATAAAGGCACAGACGTGAGGAGAGGACATGGAGGAAAGGAGGGATGTCAGAATAGCTCTGAGATCAGAAACACACAGTTTCAGTTTGCCAGGTCCTTTATCTTCAGCGAGGGTTCTAATAAGAATGGAATAGCTTCTTACGAGTTTAATTGAGCCTTCACATTTACAAGGCCCTTTCTCACCTGTCAGATTTGAAACTCAATGACCTGTATGGTAGGTAGCAAGGCTGGTGTTTATTTCTGTTTTGCAGGTGAGGAATCTGGGGCACAGAGTAGTCACGCGCCACAGTTTTTGGTCACAGCTGGTTAGTGGAATTCGAGGCCCGGCATTCTATTAGCCCCTCTGTGCACTGGTGAGACTGATACACACCGAATTCAGGGAAGCCAAGAGCCGTGCTGAAAAGCCTGGAAGCTAGAATACCAGAAACTAGGACCTGAAGGTTGTGGGGAGTGTGGCAGGGAGAAAAACTGGCAAAACGAAAAAAAACCGGAGGAGAAAGAAAAGTACTCACTACAGAAGGGAAACGGCTATAAAGACTCAGAATCCTAACATGATGTGGAGAGGTGCATTAGTTTCATAGGGCAGCCCTGAAAAATGACCACAGTGTAGTGGCTTAAAACAGAAATTTATTCTCTCGCCGTTCTGAAGGCTGGAAGTCTGAAATCAAGGTGTCGGCAAGGTCATTCTCTCTCTGAAGGTTCCAGGGAAGAATCCTTCCTTGCCTCTTTCTGGTTTTGTGTGGCTCCCATCCACCCTTGACGTTCTGTGGTTTATAGCTTCATCATTCCATTCTCTGCCTCCATCTTCATATGGCTTTCTTTTCCGGTGGGTCTTCTCTTATAAGGACACCTGTCATTGGATTTAGGATTTAGGACCTACCTAAATCAATTATGACCTCACCTTTACCAGTTATATCCCAAAGACCCTACTTTCAAAAAAAGGACACATTCATAAGTGAAATTTCAGATACAGAAGTAAAAACTTGGGGATGCTACTATTCAACCCACTATAAATGGAAATCAGTCTGAGCTGGTTTCCGTCATTGATCGGTCTGAGACTTTATACGTTAAAATAGCAACAAAATCAAGGTGCACCCATCTTACAGGTAACCTAGTAGCTCTCATGGGATTCATTCTAGTGGACCTCCAGGCCTTGGACTGTGTGCCCCAAATAAAATGGAGAGGTGAAATAAGGCATTAGCAGTCCTATTGCTGATTTTCTCTTGAGTCTTGAGATGGCCAAGGTGGGGTCTTGGACTTTAATGGGGAGTCTTTGGCTTTCACACTTCCATGTGGCTACTTGAAGTCTCATTTTTACTAAACTGGAATCTGATTGGCCTATTTTCCATCCTCTTTACCAGCACTGTGCTAGATAAAACCCCTAACCCTTGGCACTTCAGCCTCTTCATCAGGAGAGCTGGGAGGGGCAAGAAATCAGTATATATCGAGGGCACACACGCTATATACATAATCTCATTAACCAGGGCCATCGTCTGAGGTAGATATTATCATTATTAAACTTTACAAGGAGGAAAATGAGGTTCAAAAAGGTTAAGTAACTTGCCCAAAGTAGCACAGTAAGTAGATAAGGGAGTTGAGTAAATTTAAACTTGGATCTGTCTGACCCTACAGACAGGCTGCCTCTCTAAAGGACCTTCGCAGGACATTTGGCCCTGTCCACTGAGTCATTTGGACCACATCAAAAGGTCCTGGAAATTTGGTCTTATCAAAAATGTCCATGAGCATGTTTGATCCGTGCCAGATGGCCCTTGATATTTGACCCTGTCAAAAATGTCCACACTTTGCAAACGTCCCTGGGTTCAAATAGTCCATCTCATTTATTTATACTTTTGGTTTACAGGATTAATACATAAAAATACCGTCATGTTTATTGGCCCAATAATTGTGTTGTGGCTGTATGGTCAGTAATCACTTCTCGCCTTGGTGGCCGAGCTGGTCACGGCACATGGAGTTGGGTAGGTGGATTAGGGCTCACATCTTGCGGAAGAGAGGAATTTATGTTAACCATGCACGTTTTGGCCAAGGACATTTTGGCATAGACCACATGCAGGTCTCCATGGGCATTTTGGACAGGACCAAATGTCCACTAGTCTAGAGGACTAGTGTAACTTCCTATCCACGTAATGCATTGAAACCCCTGGCAGGAGAGCTCTGAATTAACGTCCCTGCCAGAAAAGTCAAAGTTGGAGCAAGGTGGGCGAGTTCGCTGGCATTTACTTCTCCTTCCCAGTCTCCTGACTCCTGCGTACCAGCCATCAGGGCCATGGCGCAGTCCTCTTTAATTTAAATGTTTTGAAGCGGGACAACACTAATTTTTTTTTTTTTATGTCAATCAAGTGTCTACGGAAAAATAAAATGGCCATATCTAAATCTTAAAATTAAAAAAAAAAAAAGAGTGTCAAATAATTTTTCTAGAAAGCCGTAAGGAGCCATTCTACCTCAATTCCACAAATTTTAAATTTCAAGAAACAAAATTCTTAGAAATTTGACATGACTGAGAAACTAA
>NW_011888856.1:503605-507122 GCF_000151845.1 Pteropus vampyrus
TTTGAGTCCTTATGGTTCAGTATTTCTTGCAGAATTTGTAGAGATGCTCAATTCTGTTACACTGCATGTGGAAATCTAGGGAGCATTACTGGCGTTCTGTGTCACACAAAGTCCAAGATGGAAATAATTTTTCAGCTTCTTTTGCAGCCCATCTCTCTCCTTAAGAGATAGACGTAAGCTGGAGACTGTAGACCAGACATGCTATCAACCTCATGTCCTTCTGTATAAGCACACAAAATTCTGACAGAAGACGGGGCCGACTCGCGAGAGACCATCCTTTGTGAAGCACGTCAGTGAGACTCAGGATGCTGGCAGCACGGGCAGCTGCCCAACCTTCTGCAGTTAGTGAACTTAATATAAAAGGAAGTATTTGGAGGAGTTGTGAGGCAAAAGAGAGCAGTTAATTTAAGTAACAGCTGGAAGAAAGGTGGAGAAAACAGGGGAGTTTCTTTTGGGGGGATGAGAGCAACTGCAAGAGGTGTGTCCGCTGAGGGGAATGATCCAGCAGCCGAAATGTACTGAGGTGGATGTGGCACTTTGCTGTGGATTCCCTGGAGCAGCTTGTAGAGCCTGGACCACCCCTCTGGGACCTTTTTTCTTGGGGTTTTGAGGTCTCTTCTACCAAAACATTGCTTACCCAAGCTTATTTACTGATAGAAATTATTTGGGCTTCTCTTTTTATGACGAATACCTTCCCTCGCTCCTTCTTTAGCTGCTCATGATGTTTGTGTTCCAAGTCTCACTAAAAGGCTTCACAAAGAATGGTCCCTCCCCAGTCTGCTCTGTCTTCCCACAAACATAAGGGCAACTTAGCTGAGTAGTCTGAGTGTCTCTTTTGTAAGTACCTCCAGGACATCATCTGCTCAGGGCACACGGATGACTTATGTTGAAGAGCCATGTGGGCATCTTTCAATTTCTTACTCCTTTTCCTTTCTAAGAATCACCTCCAGCAGGTACAGATTAACTGCTCCTAGTGGTCACCAACTGCACAAGCAAATGAATTTGATTCTTGGTTTGGACTCAGTGAGGATCCATGGACCTTCCCATCACCACAAACACAAGAAAACATTCAGAGCCTCTTTGGGGTCAGTCATGGTGCTAAATGGACCATAGTCATGGACGTAAAGGTCTCTCTTCTCAGGCCGTTGACTCGTTCTTAATCTCAGATTCCTTACTAAAGCTGTGGATAAGAAAGCCTGCCGAGAAGAGCTGTTTTGTGGCAAACCCATTCCCACCCCAGGAAAACAAATTGAATATCAGCACTGCCTGACTCCGAGTGCATCATCATGACACTATAAGGACAGGCGCATACACCAAATGCACATGTCAATGTCAGGTTTATATAATGGGATTTGCTTAACAACCATCCGAGCATAACTGTAAAAGAAAACACTGGAACTAACTCCTTCAACAGAAGGACAGTGTCTGTCAAAGATTTGCCTGGTGCCACTGATTACTTGATGGGTGGTTAATTCATTTGTCCTTTTTAATATTTAGATTTCTCTTCTCTAACCCCCAAGGAGGTCCCTGACAAGTAAACTCATCTCTTTCCAAAAGGAATTTATTAAATTCCTTGCAAAGTCAAATTCTGATTTTTGTATTCTCTATTATAAAAAAAAAAAAAAAGGTCAAAGTAAATCCAATTAAACACAACAGATTTCCCTTAATGCTTATCAAAAGAAAGCATTCAGGGCAAAAAAAAAAAAAAATGGTGATAGGTGGAGAGAACAAAGATGTGGAATATATGGCTCCTACTCTCAAGAATGTCTCTGACTCTCCAGAACCATTACGATCTGAATGTGACCTATGGCAGTGTTCTGAAAGACCTGGCAGTCTCATCCCCTCTCATTACATCTCCAGTTCAGTTCTTTTTCTCTCTTCACCCAGTTCCTCCAGTCTTAAAGTCTTTCCTGTTCTGTTCTCCTCTTGCCCTTCTTTCGAGTTCCAACTCAAGTCCCATCTTCTCTATACCCTTCCCGACATCTGCACTAAGAGACTCGATCTCTCTTCTGAACCTCAGTCACATCCATTATGGGTTCTATCCATACGGCATGTGATCCGTGCTGCCTCAGATGATTAGGGATATGGTTGGCCTCACTAATGAAATTGTAAATGGCACTGAGGCAAGAATTCTCTCTAACACATCTGATTTCCACAATGCTAATCAACAAAAGAATCTTAGTAAAACTGGTCTATAATGAAGATGATGTAGTCAGATTAAGAAATCTTCAAAGAAGAGGCAAGACTCTGGCTAGTCAATCACAGAGAGATGTGGTTTTGAAAAAACAAGGAGGCAAAGGAAAACACTGTCACTTGGCGAAGCAATGGGAGTTTGCACAAAGGCATAGGAGAGAACTGACTGTATGCAGAAATGCATGAGGGTGGTCAGGCTGGAGAACTGGTTCCATGCTAGGGAGCAAAGGGAGACATTTTTTTTTTTTTTTTGTTAACTAGGGTGTTGTGAGGTTATAAATGCCTCAAAATCCAGAAAGAGGGAATTGCACTTGGATGCCTCAGGACAGGGGTGGTAAAGAAGTGTCATCTCGGGTTTCAGTTGAAGGATGGATGGATCTGTGTTGAATAGGATTTTGAAGCCATATCTTTGTTCACCTGCATAGAGGGTCACAAGTCATAAGTGACAGCTCCCATAGGTGCAGCGCTGTGGAATTGAAGGACGCCTGTCACACCTTTGCCATTTCTATCGTAGCGAGTTATGAACGGTTTCTGAAAAGAGAAATGACAGAATCCAATGTGTATCCTGGCAATGGGAGGAAGGTGCATACCTTTGGAAGAAGCTATTGTGACCTCAGGCTCGAGGTCGTGAGGGCGTAGAGTGTCAGCAGTGTAATGGAGATGACGAGTCAACAGCATTTGCAAAATAAATAGATATGTGGGTGAAAAAGAACACAGTGTTACAGTTGGTTTTAAGGTTTTCAGCATGGGGACAGTGAAGAGTCTCCTTTTTTGTAAGAATATAAATTAATAATTCGTCAAACGAGAGAAACCATGCCAGCCTCCTCTTCTCAGTGTCTTGGTCACGCGGGAGTTAAATGTACAGAAAGCTGCAGAATGCTATTATTTCAGAGCCCTGTGAAAATGTAATGTGATTAGTCTATTGGATGATATTCCAAAAAACCAAATGTCTTCCATGAATCAGTCAGAAATGCTTAGGAAAACCAAAATAAAAAATGCTTTCTAAGCCAATAAAGGTGCTAATTAGTGCCTTCTGCATATCTCACGACATCTTCCCCAGTAATACGTTTTGCAGGGTTAAGTGCGGTGTCTGCTGCTTCAGATGGCAGGAGTCCGCCTCACAGTGGGGAGGGCGGCAGGAGACTCGAGTCTCTAAAAGAGAATCAGAGCTGGCATTTTAACCCATGCAACGGGATGCCTTGTGTAGACCAGAGAACATTTTTTTTTTTTTTGCTTTAATTCTCCAAATCAATCCTTACGAAACTTGATAAGAGTAGGACCTTAATTAATTATTTTTCTTTCTTCATCCCCCAATGCTTTTAGA
>NW_011888856.1:507172-516329 GCF_000151845.1 Pteropus vampyrus
TGTGGGTGAAAAAGAACACAGTGTTACAGTTGGTTTTAAGGTTTTCAGCATGGGGACAGTGAAGAGTCTCCTTTTTTGTAAGAATATAAATTAATAATTCGTCAAACGAGAGAAACCATGCCAGCCTCCTCTTCTCAGTGTCTTGGTCACGCGGGAGTTAAATGTACAGAAAGCTGCAGAATGCTATTATTTCAGAGCCCTGTGAAAATGTAATGTGATTAGTCTATTGGATGATATTCCAAAAAACCAAATGTCTTCCATGAATCAGTCAGAAATGCTTAGGAAAACCAAAATAAAAAATGCTTTCTAAGCCAATAAAGGTGCTAATTAGTGCCTTCTGCATATCTCACGACATCTTCCCCAGTAATACGTTTTGCAGGGTTAAGTGCGGTGTCTGCTGCTTCAGATGGCAGGAGTCCGCCTCACAGTGGGGAGGGCGGCAGGAGACTCGAGTCTCTAAAAGAGAATCAGAGCTGGCATTTTAACCCATGCAACGGGATGCCTTGTGTAGACCAGAGAACATTTTTTTTTTTTTTGCTTTAATTCTCCAAATCAATCCTTACGAAACTTGATAAGAGTAGGACCTTAATTAATTATTTTTCTTTCTTTATCCCCCAATGCTTTTAGAAAGTAAAATCGGTTTGTTTGGTTTTTTTCTCCAGTTAGTAGACATTTAATATTATATTAGTTTCAAGTACAGACCTTTATGTAACTTAAGAAGTGATCACCTCGATAAATCTAGTTCCCATCTGACACCATAGTTATAATATTATTGACTGTATTCCCTATGCTGTGCTTTACTTCCCCTCGACTTCTTTGTAACTACCAATTTGTAGTTCTTAATCCCTTCCCCTTTTTCACCCAGCCCTCTAACCCCCCCATCTGGTGACCATCAGTTTGTTTTCTGTATTTATGAGTCTGTTTCTGTTTTGTTTGTTCATTTACATTGTTCTTTAGATTCCACAAATAAGGAAAATCATATAGCATTTGTGTTTCTCTGTCTTTCTCTGACTTTTTTTTACTTAGCATAATACCCCCTAGGTTTATCCATGTTGTCACAAATGATAAGATTTTATTCTTTTTCTGTGGCCAAGTAATATTCCATTGTATATATGTACCATGTCTTCTTTATCCAGTCATCTGTTGATAGACATTTGAGTTGCTTTGTATCTTGGCTATTGTAATGAATGCTGCAATGTACATAAGTAAAATCTGGTTTTAAAAGCCTAATGAGGGTATCTTGGAAGGAGGAGAAAAGCCAAGCAACTAGAGAAGCAAATAAGAAATTAAGAAGGCCTAGCAAGCAAGGCTTTGTGTAGTGCATACAGGTGCATTCGAGAGGGTCCTACCCCCTACCTGGGGCAGCCTCAAGCCCAGTGTCTGCAGAAGCTTGAGGAAATCTAGGGTAACAGGAGCAGTCTGTCTGTCCCATTATGGCATTCCCTAGATGTCACATTCTTGCTCTGATAGAGGTAGCAGACTCAAATGCCTCCATGAGACAAGGAGGTAGCCACTAATGAACCAAGCAGGCAGGACAGAAAAAGCAGAGAACGGCAGAGCACGTTGCCTCTGAGATTGCTGCCCCGAGAGGCCTTGGCCAGTGTTGCTGGATTTTCTGAGTTTTAAGGAAATTCTAGGAATCTCGAAGCTGGTGAGACCTGGGCCACCAGCTTGGGCCTCTCAGTTCAGGTTCATTATTGAAAACAGGCAAAGAGAAGCAATGACTTGACCCTGACAAGCCCATCCTCAGGCTCCAGGAAGTTTACCTTGCAAATTGGCAAAATGGAAAAAAAATTAAAAATAAAAAATAAAGGAAAATAAATAAAGAAAATCCCTCCAACAGGCAAGGAACAATAATTTCACATTGCCCTGTTCAAGACTCTCAAGTGCCTGGGTCTAAGTGTTGGAACGGCCGATCACAGCTTCCGTGGTCATCAGGAAGTGAACACACAGTAACGCTGAAAATGCCCTTAGTCTCACAGGACCCAGGGAGCCCGGACATTCAAAAAGGAAATCAGACAGTGCACCAAATTAGTTTTTAATGAATTTTGTCATAATTTTAAAAACAGGCTTATCCTGTGAATTTTAACAAATTATATTGATTTTCCTTGTCTCGGTTTTCTCCAAACTCTAGGAGGCTATCCGCATCCGAATGTATTGGATAGGGATAGACGTTTGTGTCATTTTAAACAAGATCAAGAAGAAAGAATGAAAGAAACCAGATGAAGAATGTAAAAGTTGTATCTGTACATCAGTGAGGGTGGGATCCAGGTGAGGGGGTTCAAATGCCCTGACCGTTCCCTAATTATCAGTGACGGCTGCCTTGGGGGGCTGAAAGATGGAAGGTGAGAAGATGGTGTTAAAACGGTGTAAGTCTTTTATGTGTGCCATCAGACCAGAAACTATCCCCCTTGTGACCTAGCCAGGTCCATTTGCACATTTCCTGGAAAACGTGTTGCCTTTAGAGGCTTCTTTTCCTCTTCAGGGCTCCCCTTGGTTTCCTGGCAACCAGATTGCTTCTGAACATCGATGGCAGGGTCGCGGGCTGTGGTCCATGGAGTGTGGCTACGAGATCTGCATGGATGCTAAAATCCTTGAAGATGCCCTGAGTGAGGAGCTACAGATTTTTCTGGATGACTAGGTTTTCTGCCGGGCTAGGGTTTTTGAAAATGCAGCAAGGCTGAGCTAACTCTTCTCATTGGGATCTGAATGGATCATTTCCTCTCTGACAGTTTGAGCAATTTACTGTGGCCACAGCGCCAGACCCCTGACCCAGATGTACACATTCGTTCATACATTCTAGGAAATCCAGAGCGATAGCCGACAACCAGGAGCGACAGTGGCAAGGGTGGTGGTCCCGGCAGAACATGCAGCCAGGTGTCTCTGAACCACAGAATGTTTTAGGAGAGAGGAGGTGCCAGAATTTTCTGGATGAGCTATCCAGACACAACGGGGCCTGCCTTTGTGAGTCACGTGCAAAGCAGTAGATGGAGGTGGTGGTGGTAGGAAGGGGAACAGGGAGAAATAGAAAAAAAATGCTTAAAATGATAAATATTTATTGTAGCCTTCATTTTGGGCAAGTTGTTATTAATTTATTATGGCGTTGAGTCATTATAATTTGAGAGTCAAAAATTATACTGTGCTTGCTTCTATAACATGGTTAATAAAGTAGCAAAAAGGCTTTCTCTCATGTGACAACTTCAGTTGGCAGGGGCTTTCTGGTTTGAGAAGCTCTGATGCTGAGTTGAGTCCAGTGAGTAAGAGGGCTGCTGTGGATGAGCAATGCCTCCCTAGGTGAGAGACTCAGACTGAACGAATGGCATATTTGAAACCGGATCTCGGAAGTGCCTCACACTGTGAAGAAAGAGCTAAATGGGAGAACTCTGTCAGAACAGCTCCCTTTTTATCTATTTAAATTATTAGAATTTTGCAAAAACGCTGCTAAAACCGAAACTTTTAAAACCACCAATGTAATGGGCAAAGAAGACTAGAGTTTTGGTTCTAAGTTTATTTCTAACTTGATACATAGGTTTGAGTCAGATATTTTAACTTATACATGAATTTGTCACCAGATGTCACAAAAGACATTTGAGAGATGCCACATTTGTATCATAGTAATGATCATGTGCCTTACTATTCCATCCAGTGGCTCCCTAGAATATTTTAGGAAGCAATTATGTAATTCCTTCAAGTTATCAATTTCTAAAGTTTAGTTATGTGCCCTAAAATTATTGTTTTTTCTCAAAAACCCACTCATGAAATTTATTCTAAACGAAGGATAGCAAACAAGCTCCATCTCATTCAATCGGTTGTTAGTAAACTTCCTGACAATTTTGAGAGCCTATCTCTTCTCTCTGGCAGAGAGATGTAATTGATTAGTGATGTCTGCTATGGGAGAGGGACTGGAAGTCGTTGTACAGAGGCCATATATGTCCTTGCTCTATTTTTAACCCTTTATCATAGATTTATGTGTTTCACCCTACGTGACTGTTGTGGTGACAGAGTTCTCTTTGCTTTGTAGGGCAGACTTTTATTGCTTCTGTTCTCTCGCTGCCTCTTTAAATTGTCGTTGTGTATTCTAGGCTTAGGTAAGAATCCACTTTTTACTCAGTAATATGCCCCTAGTCTTTGTCTAGACCAGTGTTCCTTTTCCATTCAGCAGGGTCACTGAGCCTTTGAAAAAAAAAAAAAAGCCGAAAATGATAGGTATTCTTATCTCCACCCCAAAAATTTGACATGCAGAGACAAGTTTACGGATACCTTGAGATCTATTCATAAATCCCTATCCAGACAAGAAATCTGCCTCCAGACTGAGGAGCCCTTTATTATTTTCAGCCTTCTTTTGATGCTTCAGTCATTCAGTTTTCTTTTTTTTCCCAAAATTTCTCCCAACCTATATTATCTTTCTTGTGGAGAAAAACTTCATATTTTCGTAGAAGTGCAGGGTGACAATGCTTCCCAGTTTTATACGTGTCATACACTAGGAGAGCCACAAGTGAGAAGACATGATAAGCCTGGTGAACCTCCTGAGGAACTTGCTTATATTCTGGAGGTTTCCTTCTGCAGATGGTTGCGTGATGTTAGGTCGTGACACAGGTTCTGAATACTGCAATGCCCCTGAGGGGGCCTCCCTGACATGCAATATTTAGCTTTTCTATTCTGGCCTCAGCACCACTAACCAGGCAAATGGACCTTCAGCTTTATCTTTGTCATATTTACTTGTTTGCTCAAAAGGCTTTTATGGTTTTCCATGTCCTGACACATACATATAAACTCTTCTTTCTGGCTTTCAAAGAAGCTATGAGACATCCTGTTGTCAGTATGGTATTTTGAAAAGGAGCAACAGCAACCAACAAAAATAAGCTGTGACATCCTACAAACCATCAGAAATTTATTTAATCTCTCCGAGCTTCAGTTTGCTTCTCCATTAAATGGAGGTTAATAATATCCATTTCATGAATTTCTTGTGAGAACTAAAAGAGATTATGTATGTAACATGCTTAGCACATTGCCTCACACAAAGGTAATGCTCAACAAACAGTAACTGTTATTGCTATAATCAGTAATAAAGGTAACGATGAATTCCTGGATCTGCTGCTTTTGACTATGTGATCATGGGCTCCTGTCTCAACTTATGTGAGTCTCATTTTTTGTATCTGAAAATAAAGAATAGCTCCTAAATTAAAAGGTTATTATAAGGATTAGATGATACAACCAAATGGAAGATGTTACATAAACACTGGGTCCTTCATATATTCTTTTTGCCTGTCCCTGCCCTTGCTTCTCACTCTTAGGTACTGTGGGAGAGAATCCCAAAGTCCCCTATGATCTAGTCAGACAGGCTCTGTCCCTGTGCTTGGCACTCACCGTAGACACCCTTCTTCCATGATAACACCACTTTTCCAACCATCAAATTGTGGTTGGAAATTATTAAAAATCTAGGGGGAGGGGAGAGGTAGACAGGATAAAAAGGGTCAAGTATGTGGTGACAGAAAGAAATCTAACTATGGGCGGCGAACACACAATGCAATGTATGTATGACTTACTGTTGAATCGTGCACTTGAAACTTATTGGATTTCGTTAACCAATGTTACCATAATAATAAAAAAAAAATCCTAGGGGGAAAAAAAGACATCCAAGACGAGTGCTGCTCTCTCTACAAAACCTTTGCCGACTATTTCATTTGCCACTGCCGTTCCTCTTCGCCGAGCAAGTGCCATACTTCAAGTACCTGTCACACCATTTAGCCGTTAATGACATTGTCTCGTTCGCTACAGAGATGCCTTGTGTCTCAGGTGTATATAATCTCAGATGTGGCATTCAATCCCATGTTGGTTTATTTAAGGATGAAAAACATCTTCCGTGAGATAAAAGAAAATTAAGTTCATCTCTCCCTTTTTGTTGTTGTTGTTGTTGTTGTTGTTGTTGCTGTTGCTGTTGTTGTGGCAGCGTTTTTGCATGAGCGAGGAATGGTTCAAATGACCGTGAAAGACTACATGAGGTAGGTGACAGAATCCACGTTACTTCTCTCCAGTATTTTATAGCCACATCTTGAAATGGAAGTGAGGCGGTTTCTAAATCATGACATGGATCTTGAGATCTTGTCACTGGTTTAGCCATAGTGCCTACAATGTTTTCACTAACCTTGAGAGAAATAGAATTTCTTCAGATGTCATGAAGGAGCGAGCAAATTAAATCAATAAATGCTGACTTGTGGGAGAGGAAATTTAATTTAAACATATGCATAGATGACATTCAAGTACAATTCAACTATTCATAAGGGCCAACTATTTTTATATTGCCAGTATTATCAACCATCATGCTATTTGCTGGAAAATAATCCATAGAAATCCCAATATTAGATAGAAAGCAGTGAGAGCCTCTTCATTTGATGAAAGACCAGATCTTAAACAGCCAGCATCCACATCACCTGGGAACTTAATGGATTGCAAATTTTCGAGTCCCACAGCAGACATTGTGAATCAGAGAATCTGGCGGTAGGGTTCAGAAATGGCTATTTCGCAGGGCCCTCTGATGATTCTGAGGCATGCTCTAGCGTAAGAACCGTTGCATTAGACTGAGATTTTTAAGGCTGCGGGTTCTGCTTCCCATGATTCAGGTGCTCTTGCATTTTCAGGATAATTCCAACTAGTTGAAAATCAAATATTCAATACTGTATTCCCCGGACTCCTACCAATTCACACCAAAAATGCTACTTTGTCATAGTTTTTCCCTCTTAAAGGATTAGTGGTTTTTGCCACCCACAAAATCACGGAGCCATAGGGACCACAGACATCTCTCAGGCAATTCTTTTATTTCATTGAAGAAGAAAATGAGAGCCAAGGTTAGTGACTCACTCGTGCTCCTGTGGCTTGATTAGAACCGTGATGACATATGGCTTCTCCTGGATCCAAGGCTGGTGAAGTTTTGGGTAGTTATTACAAAATCGGGTATGACCCTCAAACCCCAAATGAAACAGAGATGATGGCAGGGGAGGCAATGAATGAGAGGCTATCTTCTGCCTGTCTTCAAGGCCCACAGTAAGCTCAACTGTCTATTGAAATAGTCTTTATCATTCAGAACCATGCACTTTCTTGACCCTAATGCAGTGACACAATTGAACAAAGAGGCAGAGCCCAGCTGCTCCTACTAATAGCTGGCAGGACTAAGGGGAACTGAGCTGCCCACAGAGGATAACCATCTCTTAGGGAAAACTGATGTCTACATTGTATTCTTTGACAAATTTCAATTTCATGCCAACTGGCTGTTCTGTTTGATGAGACTAGAAGCAGCTATGGTATATATGAGCAATATAAAAGTGAACTGTAACAGGGTCCATTCTGTCTGGAAACATTTTCGAATGGCTTGCAATGCAGATGTCTTTGGGTAGAGTGACACAGGTTTTTGTAAGGAAGTTTGTTACTGTTGCATATGGTTGGCCACGGGAGCCTGGAGACAGCACTTAGAGATTGTCAACCATGCGGTATGAAATCCTTCACCATTATGAGAATTAATGCAGAATCTTCCTGAGAGGTTCCCCAATGACTTGCCATCTGTCAAAAGTGAGACATTCTGTCACCTTCATAATGAGCACTAGGAGGCACCTAACACTTAAATCCTCACACCTTCTGTAACACTACACTCTTGAAAAGAGGAGCAGCTTGCCCTTCTTCAAAGGTGTGGCCATTACGGGATTATTAGAAATGAAGAGGAGATGCAAACGTTTGCTCTAGAAAGGAAAAATACTCGATGACCTCCCAGGGCACCATCTAAACCGACACGTCTCATCCTTGGTATCCCCCCAACCCCCACTGCAGATCCCTGCACCAGTGTTCAGAAACTCCTACCCTATCCAGAGGGACCAGTTTCAATTCCTGCCACTCTGCCGCAGGCAGACCACAGAGGTATGTGATTTCCAGGCCCTGTGTGCCCAGGAATATCATCCTGGGCCACCGTGGATTTTAGGAAATTATAAGTAGGCACAGGTCGAATGGACGGATGAGAGAATGAATAAAGGATTTCTGAACTCTAGTTTGCAAGAACAATATAAGTCAGTGAAATTGGAAACAGGCTAAATATCTGTCATTGGGGAAAATGGCCAAATAAATTATTTGCTCCCCATTTTATAGAATTCTATACAATGACAACAGGAATGTATATATGCCGACTTATGATCTTTAAGTCATAGTTTTAGGAAGAAAAATGTAAGATGCCGAAAGATACGTAGAGTATGTTACTATTTAATTATAGAGCAAAACATGTGAAAACTATAAAGCATGTATGTAGCTAACTAGGAAAATGCCTGTAAAGATACCTATAAATGGCCAAGGGAAGAGAGAGCCTTACGTGTAATATTTTAATTTTTTAACAACATGAGTGTATTTTACGTTGAGGTGACTAGAAAAAAATGGCTTTTGGTTAAGTGAGCTGTTAATGAATAAAGACACTCACTTTTTCTTGCAAAATTAAATATAAATAAAAAATAGTTAATGGCACTGAAAATACGTTTAATGACAAGTCAATCAATAATTACATGCTTGGCCATGAGACTGAGCCTTTGGAAGGCGAGAGTGTGTCTGTTCACTCTTGTGCCTTGGGTGCCTAGCAGGGAGCCCAAGACATGATACTTGTTTAACAAATATTTGTATAAACAGGTAGAATAAAAATTTGTACAATGAGGTCAATAAGACAACAGATTAAATCATTTATGCACAATTTAGATTTCTTGAAAAAATTATTTTTCTTTCTTAAACCTCTTTATATTAAATTATCAAGCGATTGGCACCCTCGGTCCTCCAGTTCTGTTCAGTAAACAAGACGTCCAAGCCAAGCCGTTTCAGGTCCACAGTAAAGGTTCATGGCCGATCATTTCTTCCTTGATAAATCAGCAAGGCACCAGATCCCTACGTCACTTTAGAAAGTGTCAAAGAGTTATTGGGTGGTGTCTGGTAAGTACCTGCCTGGGGAGACTATAGGTGGCTGATGATGAATGGGTGAATGATCAAATAAATGAATGGTAATTAATCCAACTTAAATGATGGGGTCATGAAAGTAAAATTCTCCTATCTCAAATAAGCTCCTTAGTGTTGCTTGTGAAGTAAAGGCCAACAAACTTCAACAAAAGAACCAAGCAAACCTAGAAAAACCTCATCAAAA
>NW_011888856.1:518344-519884 GCF_000151845.1 Pteropus vampyrus
TCCAGGCTCCTAGCGGGGGTACAGTGCAGCGTTTCAAAATCATTGAAATACAGAACCCTTCTTGGAAGAGCCATGAAAAATCTCCTCCATGAGACAGAGTTTGCAGAATCCTGGACCGAAGGAAGTGCCAAAATTCTGTTTCTGAAATAAATTCTTTTAAATAAATAAGTTCACTAAAAGGAAAATGAGATAAAATGTTTCTCTCCAACAAATCCCACAGATTTGTCATTTTTGTTTCTGTCTCCCCTGTCTTCCTGTGGTGAGATGGGTCTTAAAAATCTCAGCAATGGGATTTTCAAAAATGAGTATGTAAACCTGAAGGTGTTGCAGTGTAACTTTTCTTTACATCGTAGAAGAAATTAATATCATTTGTTGTCATCTTCTCCAAGCCGCATGGAGATACGAGTTCTTGGATTGATTCTTTTTTTTTTTTTTTTTTTTTTTTGGAGAGAATGATAATACTTACCACTATCTGAGGAGTGTGCGAGCTGATCTGTGAAATCAACATTTTTCAGAAAACGGACACATGGATCATAGAGGACCGAGTGATTGCAAGCTCACTGTCATATCTACCTCTTAACACTGTGCCAGTATGGCCTGGTAACCATCCTTACTCAACACTTACATCAGTATACTTTTGATTCATCAAAGCAGATAAGGTCGAATGTAAACCAAGGAATAATAGTAATTAGTTGGCTGTTCTAAAGACAGAATAGACAAGTATGTCTCATTCAGAGTTAATACAAAAGTTTCAAACTTGAGAAAATGAGAATCAGTTGGCTCACTGTTTAATCTACCCAAAGGCAAAACAGAACCCACTCCTCCAATGCTTTGTACTATTGTGTTCTCTGAATTGACTGAACCAATTAAATTGGTAGGTTTTTGTATCAGTCTAAGTAAAAATCTGCTATAGGATGGACATTAAGACAATAATGAAAGTGGAATTACATTTAATCACACCCTTAGGCTGACAAAAGAGATTTGGTTTCAAGTGAAACTGAATTTAGGGGCAAAGTGTAGTCAAAATGCTTCTGAAAACGCTCAGAACCCAAGAGTCCCTCTAAGTCTTGAATGAATATCACAGTGCTCTGTGAGAAGCCTATCACACTTTTTGGAATAGAAGAATGAATAGTCAACATCCTCGAGGCCCTTTCAGGTGAAAGAAACAGGCACAAAGATGTGCTCATGAAAGAGTAGCATTGCTCTGATGATGTGCACAGCACAGCAGAGAACAGCATCCTGCCCCACCGACGAGTTATGCAACCCCACATGCTATCACTGGGGTTGAGAGAAGACTGTGTAATGGGAACAAAATGCTCTGTTTTTGTTACCATGGTTTTTATTACCTGGAGATAGCAAAACTATTTTTCATTATTTTTTTTCAAAACGGTAGTGTGTCCCATAATCAGCTCTTATTGCATTGGGTCTTACCCACATGCTAATTAGATCAGTTGCCTAAATGATTGAGGTCAGATCATCCAGTAGGACTCACAAGTTGAGAAGCTTGTTTGTTTGGAAAACAGATAATGACTATCTTTTC
>NW_011888856.1:519934-522287 GCF_000151845.1 Pteropus vampyrus
ATGATCCAGTGGAGGTTCTCTTGGATCTGGGGTTTGGAGCTGACGGGCCAGACATCTGCACACAGATCCCAGCCAGATTCCTGGGCTGTGGCTCCGCAGCCAGAGGAATCGATATCCGTGTATTTCTTGAAGCTCAAAAGCAGCGCATGGACATTGAGAACCCTGACTTGTACGGTAAGGACCACGTGACATCCGAATCTCAGCAGTGGCGATTGTTACTGGGCAAGGGCTCGCTGCCCGACACACGTAGCAGCCAGGACTATGGCACCATGTTCTGAGTAATGAAAAAACTTGGTTGCGAGGTCAGCCAGCAAGGACACTAGTGACAGAGCTCAAATCTGTCTCCTGATCCAGGGTTCAAAGCAAGGTTTAAGGGCTTGGGGGGAACAGGCTGTTATGCGAAAGCACTGTCAGGGGCATTCCAACTGAAGGGCTTTGGAACTTGGCCATTCATGGTAAGATATGGTAAGAGGCTTCGGCACCCCACCTTCCTGGACAACAGATCCTCTGCTTCCAAAAGCATTCTCGTGTTCAGGTTCCAGTTACGTCCTGGTCCTTTCGTTCCATGAGATGGAGAGACTTTGGTCTCAGGTGTTATTGGAGGTAAAATTCTCTTCGGCCACATGTTTTGTTCTGTTGTCTTTGAAAAACAACTCAGCATCTTGTTAGAAACAGGACAAGGTCATTTTGAGCTGGTTCTGCAATTACACGATGAGCAGCAAGATGAGCCCCAGTACTGGGAGGGATGGTCTGGGAGATGTGGGCAGCAGCAGTCGACCCCTCTGTCTCAGGCCAAAAGCAGAGCAGATTCTATCTTGATCACTCTACACATCCACAGCGGGCTGGTATGTATGTTTGGGGGAGGGGACATCTGCTCCATGTTGCCCTCATCGATGAACTTGGCCCCACCATCTGGAATGTCACTGGTTGCAAAGAGAGAGAAAAAGTAGAAATGGAGAACCATACTCGACTTTCACATCCTTCTGCTCAGAATTTACAGGTGTCAGGTCTGCTCAGATTTCATTGTCCGTGATAAGTCACATGACCACACTTAACTCCAAGGGGTGAGAATGAGCAATCCTAACATATGCCCAGAAGGAAGAATACTGTCAATACTGATGAACAGCACTGATATATATCATAGCCACACACTCAGGACGCAGAGAAACGAGAATCTGACAAGGTTTATCATGAGTCACTAGGTAACATCTTAATTTCCTCACCTATGAGGCTTAGAACACTACTTATTCCACCATGAGCCAGAAGTGGTAGTTACTAATCTGACATATATCCAGATTTGTGGATTGACTATGCCTAAACCTTTTAGTTTTCATGCCTGCTGCAATCTTTCCCCTACTGGTGGTCAATGGAATACTTTTCTGTAGGACACGACTAAGGGTGCGCTTGGGATATGTGTACTGTGCTCATATAGTTTGAAGGAGAGATCCCCTGTGGTTAACAGGTGTGTTTACTGCGGAATTTGTTGAGGTGAACATCCAGGCTCCTAGCGGGGGTACAGTGCAGCGTTTCAAAATCATTGAAATACAGAACCCTTCTTGGAAGAGCCATGAAAAATCTCCTCCATGAGACAGAGTTTGCAGAATCCTGGACCGAAGGAAGTGCCAAAATTCTGTTTCTGAAATAAATTCTTTTAAATAAATAAGTTCACTAAAAGGAAAATGAGATAAAATGTTTCTCTCCAACAAATCCCACAGATTTGTCATTTTTGTTTCTGTCTCCCCTGTCTTCCTGTGGTGAGATGGGTCTTAAAAATCTCAGCAATGGGATTTTCAAAAATGAGTATGTAAACCTGAAGGTGTTGCAGTGTAACTTTTCTTTACATCGTAGAAGAAATTAATATCATTTGTTGTCATCTTCTCCAAGCCGCATGGAGATACGAGTTCTTGGATTGATTCTTTTTTTTTTTTTTTTTTTTTTTTGGAGAGAATGATAATACTTACCACTATCTGAGGAGTGTGCGAGCTGATCTGTGAAATCAACATTTTTCAGAAAACGGACACATGGATCATAGAGGACCGAGTGATTGCAAGCTCACTGTCATATCTACCTCTTAACACTGTGCCAGTATGGCCTGGTAACCATCCTTACTCAACACTTACATCAGTATACTTTTGATTCATCAAAGCAGATAAGGTCGAATGTAAACCAAGGAATAATAGTAATTAGTTGGCTGTTCTAAAGACAGAATAGACAAGTATGTCTCATTCAGAGTTAATACAAAAGTTTCAAACTTGAGAAAATGAGAATCAGTTGGCTCACTGTTTAATCTACCCAAAGGCAAAACAGAACCCACTCCTCCAATGCTTTGTACTATTGTGTTCTCTGAATTGAC
>NW_011888856.1:524382-527800 GCF_000151845.1 Pteropus vampyrus
AGGGAAGAATTTTCCATCACCTCTGCAAAACCAGGGGGGTGTGGAGAAGAGTTCCCAGCTAGGACAGACAACCATGACCAAAGTCATTTGTCTTCTTCAGCAGAGCATTCATCTCTCCAAGCCTGTGATGACTTGATACCTTGTCATCCTCCCCAAGTTCCCCTGAAAAAGCAGTGGCCTTACTCAGCCATGCTAGCCAAGCAGGCTCCACCTTCCTGTGTGTCTGAGGGGTCAGTCAAGGACAGAACTCAAAAAGAAAACTCGATTCAGACTAACAAGCTCAAGAGCTTGCCTCATCTTGTGAGCAAAGCACCAGACTCCTTTGAAATGGAAGAGGTCAGTGTTGTACCCGTGTGCTCAGCTTCTAAGAGAAATAACACTCGCCGAGGCATCTTTTGCCTTCCAGCCCTCATTTAACCACTTCATCTTTCAACCCCTCGGCAGTATTATTGTTTTAAACTCCTGTTTAGTCTAGGACATTCAAGGTCATTCTACTTGCTTCAGTCAGAACCAGACTAGTATGAGACCAGCCTTCGCTTTCTCTGGTTCCTTTTCTTTCCCTTGCTCACAATGGAATCCACAGGTTGTTTCTGACTTTGCTTACTGTGTTATTATGCATTGCAGGATGCTTTTATCTACTCTAACTTTGCACATTTTACCTTCTTTGAGGGTCAGTGGATTCTCAGAGCCATGGCAGGGAGAGCTTGTCAGGGTACAGACTGGGTGTGTGTCACTGACATCCCTCCACTAGACTATTAGAAGACCAGATTTTGACATCAAGGGATGTTTCTTAGAAATATTTCCCCCATGATGCCTAATGTAGGGCCTTGAACAAAGAAGTAGGGGTTTGGCTTTGATTTTTATGGGACCAGAATTTTGTGAGTGCACTTTGGGACTTATGGATAATCACATAGCCTGAGCCCCAGTTCACACATATTCTCTGCTTTTATATCCCCCACCCCTCACTCGTTCAAGTTAATTTCCACCCTTTTAGAAGACATCCACCTGCACTTCTCAGTCTTTTTAAAATATGTATGTGTACATTGTCACTCATTTCTCTATTCTTCAATATAATTATAAAGTACAAAAAAAAAAAAAAGCAAGATCCCCCCCATCCTTTTGCATTAAATTACTTAGAAGTGAGACAGGATATTTATATGCAGATCCCAACGTTGGGCCACCTCTTCTTTGAACCCTTTACTGTGAGGCTCTCTGACAGGCTCTGGGGCACAGACTCTGCCCTAAAGAGGACCACAGTACTGTGGCAGGGATGGGCACAGAAATCAGTCATGGTAGGGACAGTGGCAGCTCTACTGATAAACTTTTATGTCACTATACAGACATGTTTGGGATGTCTGGGAAGCAAGAAAAGGGATTCTTAGCCAGCCAGGGAGCTGAGAGGCTCAAGGAACTTGCAGAAAGGAAGGTTTAACTATAACCTTAAAAGAAGAGTAAGAATTAAGTGAATATGACTGTTGATAGCCCCCGCATTTCATAAAAGTATAAAGGTTGCCTCAAAATATATAGCTGTTAATATCCTAATACCTATATATATATATATATATGTTTATGTATGCATATGTCTATATCAAAATTACTTTAAGAACCTTAAACTATTAATCAGAATTTTAAAACAGTAGCCTAAAAATGAATAAAAATTATAAATGGAGAGAAAAACAGACTCATCAGGTGCTCTGATTCAAAGATAAATAGGCGGCACTAAAACGAGTATTTTCTTTTAATTCAATCTTGCAAAGATTATTTGATTACCAAACTAATAGTTAAATTGCTACAAAGAATATCAAGAAAATCTGCAATTCATTAGTCGGTCTGCTCTATTATGTAGGATCCAAACAAGAAATTTCACCAAACTCCAGCCTGTTGGCAAACCTCGCTGGACTCAACTTTCCCCTTACCAAATTTCTTCTGCTTCTAACTAGACCAATTTAGAAGAAAATAATGTTCATTGGATGTCATCTATATGTGAGCATACAAGAAGAGATAAATATCATATTCAACATAAAGAACTATGAAAAAATGTCAGTTCTTGTATGGCATAATTTCAAATATTCTTAAATAACAGTTATTCAAGGAAAAGTTACATATTAATATATAAAGAGGTGGGAAGAAAGAACACTCAGATATCAAACAAACACATGTTTTTTGGAACATAGTAGGTACACAGTAAATACTTGTGAATGAGTAAATTAACATTAAGAGTGTTTGATAATATTAATTTAGTCTGTGGGTGGCTTCCATGGAAAAACAGAATATTCTGTTGAACTTCATGATCAACTTTGTTTATGATGTTTTTATACTATTTACCTGGATTTACGTGCATCAGAGGCTGTATGTATGTGTGTGTAAGGCAGAGAGAGCCCCAAAAACAGATATAAAGGAAACTCACTACCTAAATTTTATTTTCTAAAATTTTTATTTAAAATATTACATCCTCATCACACAGACTAGGGGTAAAATATTTATATCACTCAATACCAGTGGATGAATAAATGAAGCTCGGATAGGTTGCATCTTAAACAGGAGCAAATGCCAAATTTAATAGTCATTTCTCAATGGCAAATTTAGAAACACAACTAAAAGAAATAAAAAATATGTGTGAAATTGGCAGATTTTCATGGCATTCAAAACATAAACCAATGTACTTAAATATCTAGCTATCAGAATTTCAGCTGTGATCAGCCAAATTTTGCCTCCAGATCAATCTATGATGTTTTCCCTAAAGTCCTACTAAAGGCTGATTTGGGCAATATTTGGCTTGCTTCTCAAAATTATGATTCCAGCAAAACTGCACATAGATTTTTAATGCAAAAATCAACATATTTTTGTATTTAATTTTGCTTAGTAAGATGAAGTCTGTTTCTTTCTTTTTTAATCCCCAAATATATTAAGAGAATTTAATGTTTACAAAACTTTTGCAGTCGTACACTCAAGGTAGAATCCTTTTTCATGCCCACAATAAAACATATTTAGCCTTGCCTCTCACTTGCATGCAGGAATCCTGCTCTAGAACTCATATGTAAGAGTTGGTAATGTTATTAAACATTACCAATCAGCATCTTGATTAGGTGGAAAATGTTTCAAACGTTATAATTATTTCTTTAGTCTTAGTTTTTCTTAATTTATTAAGTTTGGCTCAGGTAGAATAACCCAGGAATATGCCTGGTTTCCATTTTAAATTGTTAGGACTTTTTTTGTTTTTGTTCTTTTTTCAAAAGGTGAATATACTCTACATTGCATTAACTGGATTTTTCTCCATGATAACAGTCATAGCAAGATAATCTTCCTATTATATTTGTAAATTTATGTGATACACAGTGGTTTCAGTTACAAAAACCACTAAAAATAACCTTAAGAAATATATCTAATTACAAGTATAAAATAACTTCTTTGATGAAAA
>NW_011888856.1:528805-564756 GCF_000151845.1 Pteropus vampyrus
GGCAGACTATAAACTGTCCGAGTTTGGAAGTCATGTTTAATCCTCATAGCAGTAGCCAGCAGGCACTCATTGTATGTTGATTAAATAAATGAAGTATATTATTATGAAAGCATTTATAATAAGATTGATGCATTTTGGTGTCTCAGGTCCAGAGCTTTGAAGAAGAGATTGGTAATCCTCTTGACCTGAGTTCAGGAACTGTAGGTAAGAATTCATCAAGGTGTGCGATTTCACCAATGATCTGTCAAAAAGTGAATGCAAATAACTACTACTCAACTTTCTTAATATGTTGAACTTAAATTATTGCTAGGCAATGCCATTCCTACTTACAACTACTATCTACTAGTCTACTATTACTATTTCTATCTACTACTATTAAAAACCTACTTGCAATGCAAATATACATGTAAATTTCAAAATACTTAATACAACTACGTTTAGTATCATTGGGGCTAATGTAGTAAAGTGGTTTGTCTAACATTATATAATCCGACCAGGATAGTAGAATGGATTTCACACAGGACTGGGGATAATTGGTTGAATACTTTCTTTCTTCTACTGCCAACTGCTTGATGTTGCACAAGTCATATTATTTGACGAGGCCTCGTTTTTTTTTGTTTTGTTTTGTTTTGTTTTTACCTGTTACAAAGAGATAAGTACAGATAATTTTTAAGTTCTCTGTCAGCACTTATATTCTAAATTAAGTGATTGAATGACCTTCATATTAAACTCTCAGTGAAAACAAGTTACGGAGATGTAACTTTCCAAATCATCTCTTAGAATGATCTTAAATTATTCTAGACAAAAGAGAAGGAAGTCTTTCTCTACTCATGGTTCTTATGCTCCTATTCAGCCATCACTGTGATTCAGCATTTCCATAATCCTATAACAGAGCTAAAACTAGACAGGGATTAGTGAAGCAAAATAAAGCAGCTGAAGCTGGTATATTTCCTGGAAGAAAATATGCAAATTTTTAATTTAATTTAGTGTGGTGTCAAACACATCTTTTTCATTACTAAGTATGTATATAGGCCTCATTTTGCTAAATGCTGTTTAGAAATTATGCATTAGTAATTATGGGGTCCTGCTGATTACATAAATTGTTATCCTGCTCTTTGAAGTAATTATCACATAACCTGCATTGAGGTTTATAAGACAAAAATAAGCATCTGTTTTCCATTTAGTTGAATGCTTCTCAATGAAGCTGGAGGTCCCCTTGCCAATAGAAGCTGCTTTCCTTGACATTTAATTAAGAGGTTTGCCGATATCATGTTAGTCACCCCAATCATTCCAAAAAATGATTTGGGAAGTTAGGCAAGACTACTCGTCTACATTTAATCTCACATTTAAAGAGCATAATAAGATGGGTGAAGATTAGCCTAATAAAGAAAATCTGAATTACAGTTAAAACAAATGTGATTGTATTATTTTCAGAAAAACCAATGTCACCATAATGAAAATTAAAACAAACAAACAAACAAACAAACAATGTTGCTGACACAAAAAACAAGAGGATAGAAAAAGATAAATAAATTTTGGCTCAATTAATGGAGAAAGGGGAAATTATTACTTTGACATATATATGAATGAATTACACATAATTCTATATAATTACATATAATAATTTTTGACTCAAAGTTTAAAAAGTGACTTTATTCAAAAGTTAAAGGCACATGGACTGTTTTGACCAATAAAATAAGGCAGGAGTGATGCTGTGCTACTTCCAGAGCCTAGCCCTTAACTCACCTGTCTGCTTCCTGGCTCTTGAAATATTTCCTCTGAGAACCTAGCCCTCATATTGTGAAAGGCGCAAACCACATGGGGATGCCACATGTAGGCACTCTGGTGGACAACCTGAATGAGCTCTCATGTGAATAAGCCATTTTGGATGTCCAGTCCAATCATACTTTCAGATGACTCCAGTCCAGATGCCATCTGACTTCAACTGCATGAGAAAATCTAAGCGACAACCACTGAGCTGAGTCCACCTATAGAACTACAAGAGATAAAAACTGTGGTTTGAAGCCATATATGTAAACACAAATAGATGAAGGCATGTGATAAACTCCTCAAATACCTTTAAAACTTAGTTAAAAGACATTTTAAAGACTGTTTTTTATCTACTCATGCACAATTTTCTGAATATTAGCAGAGAAGGTATATTTAAGCATTTTCTTAAGTGGATTTGAGTAAAATTACTTCTTATAAAAGATGGGTACCCAAGGCCACAAATATACTATCTTCCCTTAACCCCTGAAAAATTGTCACTGAAATGACAAAGAACTATAAATGTAAGAAGGAAATATATAACAATGCTATTAAAAAGGGAGTGGGGTGATCCAGTCATCCATATTCCAGAATCCTTGAGGAATTTATTGTGGATGTGGGATACACCGTGGGTGAGGCTGCAGACACTTCTATAGGAAGAAGTCACCTGGGGATTAAAGAGACAAGTCCACTGCTGAACTTACTAACACGTTAAGTTCATAATTTCTAAAAGAATCTCATATCTCTCTGAAATTGGACAGGACATACCTTCCCTGTCTCCTTGTAAAATCAGCAAACTCAGCAAAATTATTATAAGACCTAGCAGTTCACAATCAAAAGACTATTCAGAAGAAAGGCTTACCTATAAAAGAATGACTACAAAGAATCATTAAACATCTTCAGTGAGATGTATGAAGACATTGCATCTATGTAAGAGAACAGTCGTCAATGAATAAACATTTCTTTCATATAAAATACACAATGTCTGCTTTTGCTTCTGATAATGACGAAGTAACCCCTAACAGACCAACCCTCCCACAGACAACTATAAACTCTGGGTGAAATATTTTTAAAACTCCTATCTAAAGTTACTGAAGAGTGAACAAAAGTAGACAGATAGTGGAGAAGATTTCAACACTTGGAAAAAAGGAATGGCACTGGATGAATTTCCCATTTTTTAAAAGTCGTTTAGCCTGGCGACAGACTCTAATTAACACCATTCTAAAAAAAATTATAGAAATCAACAGTCTTACTAGTTAGGAGAATCAGAAGACAGTTTGGGCCAATGAGAACAGTTGGAAAGTGAGGAAAGAAATCTCAGAAAGGAGAGAGCCAGAGCGGAAAATTCTCAGTCTGAGTATGAAATCTACCCAAATTTCTAGCCAATTCTTCAATTATATATGCTTGAGAAGACTTCAGGAATCTCAGTTAAGGCTAAAAGAAGCAAATTAATATTTCAAATTGGAGTTTGAGTCCGGCCAGTTCTCTTGCTTGCTATTGGACATATGAAGAAATAAAAAGATATAACCTATGCTCAAGAAAAAGGCTATTAATGGAGACAAACTCTGAGAAAACCCAGATGTTAGAATCAGTAGATCAGTATCTTAAAGAGTTTATTATAATCATGCTGAAGGATATAAAGTAAAATACGCTCACGATGAATCAAACAATAGAAAATCTCAAAAAGAAATAGAAGTTATAATAAAGAATAAAATGGAAATTCTATAAATGAAAGCTATAATTTCTGAAACAAAATTTATCGAATGTGCTAACTAGCAGATATAAAGTGGGAAAAGAAAGACTTGATGAACTTTAATATATATCAAAAGAAATTATCCAACAATCTGAAGTACAGGGGGCAAGAGACATTCAAAATATATATTTAAAAATTATCTGAGTTTGAGAACCTGTGAGACAATATCAAAAGGTCAAATATACATGCAGTTGTAGTCAAGAAAGGAACGGATAGAAAGAATTTGGCCAAAAAATTTTTTGAAGAAACAATGGTGGCAAATTTTCCAAATTTGCTCAAAGATTTACATTTACAGATTCGATAAGCTCAGCAATTTCTAAGTAGGATAAATACACAGAAAACTATACTTAAATGATGTCAAGGTCAAACTGATAAAAATCAAAGATAAAGAGAAAATATTCAAAGCACTACAGGAAAATTACATATTGCATGCAAGAGAATAAAGATTTGAATGACTGAAGACTCCTCAGTGGAAACAAGGAGACTATAAAACAACAACTGTGAACTGGAGTCTATATGCAGTAAAAGTACCTTTCAAGGCTGAGCATAAGATAAAGACATTTTTAGATAAAAGAAAATTAAGATGACATTATGAGCATACCTGCTCTGCAAACAGTGTTACAGGAAGTTCTTCCAACTAAATATGGACAGTGAATTGTGGTGTTTATACCATATGTCAATGTAATGCATATAACAGTTATAGCATGGAGTATGGGGAGGTTGGTAATGGACCAATACAGCTATAAGGCTTCTCCATTTTACATGAAGTGGTACAATGTTAAATTTAAGTAGATTGAAAAATTAAGGAGATGAAGCAACCACCAAAACAAGTTGCAGATATATAGCAAAATGCTAACAGAAAAATTAAAATATAATTCAAAAAATACAATGAAGACAGTAAGTGACAGATTGACTACTTCAGGAAAATAACTAGATTGTTGAAATAGGAGACGTGTGAGACATTATTTAAAAATTGAGTGGAAAAAGAAATGAATATAATAAGCAAAATGTCAAGGAAGACAGATTCAAGGAATATTGTATAGATGCAACAGGTGGTTAGAGTTACTCTTTGCATCTTAGTTTTGACTGAATTCTAAAACAGATAAATATCAGATACAAAGTCAATGTGTGACAAATCAATACATGCAACTTTTCGAAGGAAATTGTAGGACCCAGTTTCACAAGTCTTGAACCTTTTCAGCCTGTTGTGTATATAAAGAGGAGACACGTTGCAGAGAGAAAGAAGACACTGAAGAAGCTATTTCATTAGTGAACACTAAAGCCCATCTGCTCTCTCATTCCACCACTTAGAGAAGGATTCAAGGTGCTAGCCTAACCCGGAAGCAGTAAGAGCCCTTAAGGAGACCACTCACGGAACAACCTCACTATAGTTAACAAACACAGTCAGAGCGTGACAGTGCTTCACAATCATTACATCATTTAATCTTCGAGACAAACCTTTCAGGTAGCCACTATTATTATCCCTAATTATGAGATGAGGAAACTGAAACATGGAGAGGTTAAATACTTTCCATAGTCTCACAGAGAGTAAAGGGGTTCCAGGATTCAAATTCGGGCCACCTAGCACGAGAGCCTGCAGCCTTAAATACTGCACCACGCAACTCTGAAAGGGCTCCCCTGCAGTTGGAAGACACATGTCTCATGCAAGAGAATAATAATGCAGTCTGTGGAATGGAGTGTGACTCCAAGTTGGAAGCTTCTCAAGAACTAGCCAGAAACACAAGGGGAGTTGACCACTATATTTCACCAACTATAAAATGAACATTTTTTCATTGAAATCAGGATACATGTTACAATTGATGGCGGGTCAGAATTTAATTGGTAGAGGTTTTGTTCTTTCCTTTTTTAGTAGTACATAAATAATGGGAGTCTTAAAATTAATGGTATCTAATACCATCTGATGACAGTGGACGTGAAGAAAAGGAAAAGCTATCTGATCAAATTAGTGACCTTGCGGTGAGTTACATTTACACAGCCATGACATGTAAATGTGGTCGATTGGTTTTCCGCGTTGAACATCAACAAAGAGACAAACAGGGAGACTTATTGGAAATATCATCGAAGTGGACATTTTGAAGGTAGAAATACAATTGTTGAGAAGTGTTAGATGGGAAGTCTGAAGAAGGATAGAGACTTCCTCCGAAAAGCAAACAGGTGGCCCCAACCCGGGTGACTGAGGAGTGGTTTCCACAAAAGTATGAACAAGCTTTAGCAAGACCAACAATGGATGGTGCCAATCCTAGCTTCAGAAACATCAGGGGCAAATTACCACTCTTAGGGCTATGTGGGCAGAAGAGGGAGCAGTGGCTCCAACCTGGAGTGGATAACTGTACAGAAAGCTGTTGTCTGCAGAGGGAGGCAGCCATGCAGTGGAGGCAAGTGGGGAAGTAAATACACCAAACTCCCTTTCTTCCTCTCCTCCAATCTCCAGTGGCCAGACTCAAGCTGAAGCTGGAGATCAAAGAAGCTCATTATTTAGTCCATATGAGACAAAAACACAGAGCTGATGGAAGAGAAAGTGCATCCGGAGAAGCAATTAGAAAGTATTCAACACAGGACACTAATGTCTTCACCTTAGCAGGAAGGTAAATACTGATTAAAGCTGATGGGCTTAGAGAAATGTTCAGATTGGATAGATTAGGTAGACGATAGATGAGAGAGATAGCTGATATGTAGGTAGATGATGATAGATGATGATAGATAGATAGATAGATAGATAGATAGATAGATAGATAGATAGATAGATGATAGATAGATAGATAGATCGATCGATCCATACATACACATTCATACATATATACATATGTACATACACAGATGACAAAAAGATTGGAATAGCAGTTTAAATTAAGGAAACTTATCTTTTATAAAGGAATCAGACGGACCTGGATTGAACTTCTGGTGAGTTTCACTGCTTATAAAAGCTGATCTAGAGCAAATTAGTCAATATTTTCATGACTCAATTTTTCTCATATGTAAAATAATAGCAATATAATTTATAAAGTAATTCATGTAAGGAGATTAGAAGGGTGGAACATGGTAAACACTCAATAATATATTATTAATAAGTAAAAAAATGGAGACGAAAGCATATTATTTAGAAGTAAATTATATAACCAGAAGAATCACAAATCAAAAGGTTTAAAAGCATTTTTGACCTTTGAAAAATTTCTTTTTACTATATAGTCTTTAGTAGTATCTGATTTTTTTTATGTGTATGTAATACTTTGATTAAATAAATATTGCAACAAAAATAGTTTTTATTAAGTCCAGGCACATCAATGAAATAAGAACATCTAAATATTGTGGTAAAATGTATGAAGTAGAAGGAAAAGATGCGGAGGGGAGTAATCCATAAATTTCCAGACAGAAAAATACAGATTACTTAAAAAGTAAAAAAAAAAAAAAAAAAAATTCAAACATCTCATGAACATCACTAAATGACAGATGGGAATAAACTAATAAACACATAATTTAGAAGTGGAAAAATATGAACCAACAGTTTTATAACCATCCATCTCCTCTACATACCAGAGCAGCATAAATTCATGCTCAAAGAAGGACTCCTAAAGTATATTCTTTACCACCCATCCGAGACAATGTCCTGATTGATTAAGATGTTACTCAAAATACTCTAGAATAATTAAAATAAGGTATGGAAAAGGTGAACTCAAGTAAAAAAAAATACAGTTAAATACAGTTAAAGTTAGTTAATTATCATTAAAACTTTTGAAAGAAATAAAATATTACAACATAACGAGATAAAAAATAAAATTTACAATAATTATTGGCTTAAATTCTATTTTATTACAACAAAGTATTGTAAATGTTGGAAATAGAATGAAAAGATATAAAGATGATCAGGGCTTATAATAGTAAAACCTAATGAAGTATGCCTCAAGGTAAAAGAAAATATTAAAGTAAAAAGAAGACTTTTAAAAATTAATGAAAATCATAAACCTCATTTAATGTTTAACAATTATGAATCATTACATACCAAGTAATTAATATTGACTACATAAAGGCTGATTTTATAAATTTGTAAAAGTCCCTAGATATCAATGAGAAAAGCAACAGATCTTATTAGATTAATGAGGAAAGACAATACAGAGGCAGTCCAAGGAAGAAATATACAAACTCCATAAAAATGGTAAAACATGATCAATGTCTCCTGTAACTAAAGAAATGCAAATCTAAACAATAATGATAACACTTGTCTCACCTATCATATCAACAAATATTTAAAGACTTAACAATATCTGATGATAATAAAAATGTAAAACAAACATTCGCCACTGTTAATTGGAGTTAAATTGTCACAATTACTTAAAGTATAATTTGTCTGTGTCACACAATTTTAAATGTCTGCAATTTTAATGCAACTATTACAGTTCTGGAATTGGGCTTACCAATAGACTCAAACATGCACACACAGATTTTTACTGCAAGAATGTTCGTAATAACAAATAATTAGAGGCAGCTTAAGTGCCCCAAAATATGTTTTCTCTAAGCAATTATTTACATCTTTACATTAAAATGGATTCAGACATTATTTTCAAAAATGAGGCAGATATTTATGTATTGACATGGAAATGTCTCAGAGATATACAGTTGTTAAACAAGGGGGTAAAAGATATGTGTAAAGGATTCTATATAGATTCCTCTTGTATTGAAACAGTGTATCTGTTTCTATTGAGGGGGAAGTATACACAGAACGCTTCTGAAAGAATGTATAATGGTGGTACCTTAACAGACGGGGAACTCACATGTTTTAAATTAATTGGTATCTTTTACTTTTCTTTCGTTACCATGTGCATATGTTATTTTCATAACACTACTTAGCAAAAAATTCTGGCAATACTATAGGAAATTGACACAATAAAAATGGGAAATTTTGTTTTGTTAATTCCCTGCTCCATTTCCCATAGCAACCAGTCCAAAACATTTGTGATTTTAATTTTTAATTTAAAAAATTTTTAATGAAAATTATATATATTTAAAGCATAGAACATGATGGTATGATGTACATATATACAGTGAAATAATTACTATAGCCAAATTGATTGACATATCATCTTTTCACATAATTACCTTTATGTGTATGTAATGAGTGAACCTGAAATCTCTCTTAGGAAATTTCCAGTATTCAGTAAGTATTATTTATTGTAGCTATCATACTGTACCTTAGATCTCTAGACCTCTCATCCTGTATAACTGCAGATTTGTACCCTTTGACCAACATCTCTCTCCAAATTAGGAGACTGTAATATTCTCCTCATCTATTACAGGTCAAGCATGAAATAACAAAAAATGATAGAAAAGATATTAATATTATAATTGATAACATGCACTTAATAGAAAAATATTGAAATAAATATTCTTTGCCAGCGTTCTCTGAATAGTTATTAAAATATCAAATAATTTGTAAATGCAGAGATTATTTTATTGATTTCTTACACATACACGCATGCACATACACTCTCACACATAAAGTATATGTATGTCACTTTGCCATAGATAGCAGTACAGTAATATTTGAATTCAATAATAAAATATGAATAGCACTTCCCTCCTCTAAACAAACAAAACAAAATACCAAATCCAGGACTTGGGAACTGGGTCCTCCACCCTAAAGAAAACAGAATATGCTGTTAAGACTCGAAGTGTGGCTCTTTTGAATAATACTGAACATTTCATATAAAATTGAAGAATTGGAACAGAAGCAATAATCTGAGGCAAATTCATAGCATTAAGTGCTTTCATTATCAAACCAAAAAAACTAAGTATTTGACTCAAGAAATCATCATTAAAATCATCGTTAAAATATAGAGATTAATAAAGAAGTGGAAATTAATAATGTGGGAAGCCAAAAACAAGTGATTTGATGAGTAAAATTTAAGCAGTAGTGTTCTTGTGAATGTAGAAAAAAGACAAAGCTGTCTAATAATAAAAGAGAGAAATGAGCACAAATAAAATTAGATAGGCAAAACAAAATTAAAGACATACGTATAACCACTTATATAGAAAGTAAATGATATGATATGCAAAATTCAATTTTAAATTATAAAAGAAACTCAGTTCAATTAGTGCAATTACAACCAGAGATAATTAATGTGGATGATATTTTAAAATATATATTTATATTACCAAATTTCATATTGGTATTATAGTACCAATACTTATGTATCCATTTATATTTAAAACCAAAAAAAATTAACAAAATAACATAATAGAAAAGCTAAAAAAAACAAACACCATAGGGAGAGAAACAAATAAAAATTAAATTTATAAAAACTCTAAGAAAACGATAACCAACGAAGACAACAAAAAAATGAAATTGTTATGTAACCAGATTCTTTCAGTTTTTCAAATATAATTGCTCTTCTATATAAATCTTCCAAATAATGTAAGCATTTGTAAGTCTTTCCAGTACCTTTTAGATTTTTGAAAAACTTAATATCAAAATACAACTAAAATGGCTCACAAAGTTGATAAATTTCACCCACAAATACAGATGCAAAATTTTTCCAATAAAATAATGGTGATTTAAATGCAGGCAAATATTATATCAGATATAAGGTGAGAGGAAACAATTTACAGTTGGGTACATACAATATATAAACTACATAGGAGCCTTAGCAATATCTGTTGTATATTAATAATCCATGTACAAAGTAAAAGCACAAAAATATTCAAGAGAAAATATTAACACCAAATTCAGGATCCTGGTTAACTCCAGGAGGAAGGAAAAGAGGAGAAAGTGGTATCGGAATGAAATAAACCCAAGGCTTCTACTCTTAAAAATCTGAACTATGGAAAATATCACATTTTAATAGAGTTGGTGGATGGTTACAAGGAATAAATATGTCTTGTGCTATTTTCTATACTTTTTATGTATGTGAAATATCTCCCAATGTGAGAAAATTTAACAAAAAACAAAGATGTAAGTAGGAATATTCCTCAATAAGATCACTTAAATGAAGCAATTTTCAACCTCAGCAAGAATCTAAGAAATACAAATTTAAATTACACTAAAATAGACAGATGAGTTATTAAATTGTTGGAGGCTTAAAGATGAAATAATCTCATGCTGTCAATAACACAGATGGTTTTTTGAAGGCAGTATAACAATGTGTACAAGAACCTTGCATTTGAACTTACCTTCGACCTGTGTATACCCTCTAGAAAGTTATCCTAAGGCAATTATAAAGAGATGTGGAAAAATTAGAACTAGTCTAAATATCCAATGTAGAGGAATGTGTTTAAATAAATAATGCTACCTAAAATGGAATATCATGTGGTTGTTAAAAATGAGAATACACAGGTATTTCATGCCACAGTGGTTAAAAACTTAGAGTACTTAGAGTTAAGAGATAAAAACAAGTTATAAAATAAAGTGTACATTCCTACAGAAGAATAATTTAGTTCACTTAGATGTAAAATTGCATATATAATCTATATAATACACATAAAAATTACATATGAGATAAACTACAGTTAATAGTAGGGTGAGGGGTTTAAGGTAATATTATTTTCTTCTTTTTACTTTCTATATTGTACAAATTTAAAATTTCAAAACAAGTATGTAACCTTACGCCTCCACACACACATGCAGAGACATACACACACACACACACACACACACACACACACACACACACACATGCAAATATGTCAATCAACAGAGAGACAGAGAGGGAGGGAGATATCACAGTGTTGACATGACATTCCCTAGATGATAGAATTGCATCTGGTTTTTCCTTCTTTTGCTTATCTCCATTTTTTAGTTTGTCCAACAGAATAATCATGCAACGAAAATAATCCTAAATGTTAATTTTTACAATTTGAGTGTATTTGGGGATTTAGCGAGAGCTAAATGATTAAGACTTTGCTAATAAGATTTTTGCTCCAAAGCAGATTTGGAAAAGGTAACTCTGAAGAGATTCCTCTTATATCCTATCTCCTGGTTGGCGTTTTTCATCATCAGCTACCACTCAACTAGATACTGTTTATTCTCTTCCAATTTCCCACCTTCATTTTCACGTGCTCTCTCTTTTTTCTGGGTTTTCTCAAAGGCGCTGGTGTACTAATTTACAAGGACATCAAAAATGGACCATTCTCCTTTCTTAAGCAGACAAATTCCAGTCTCTTCTCTATTCTTCCTCCTTTATTTTCTCTTACCTGTCACCTCTAAACTTATGCTATGGCTTTGCTTAGTAAATGTCACCTCTCTAGGACTGTCTGGAGAAACTGTAACTATTTGCTGTCTTATGCTAAATGATGTTCTGCTTGTGGGTAGGAATCATCTTATTTACTCGACATCCCATTCCTAGCTCAGTGCCTGACCCTTCTGAGACCCCATACTAACTTGTCGCCTCCCCACATTGGTCATGCCACCATCTGGGCTTCTCTTGTCTTAGCCAGGAGAGTTTTCATTCTAATTAACTTATGGTGATTTAACCTTGAAACAGTTAACACATTGTGGGCAGATTGTAATGACTATCTGAAAATATAGTACGTGGTATTTTTAATGATTTTACTGGCATGCACGTCAATATTTGTAAATTAGGATTGTATCTAATTTGTATATTCCTTTCGAATCTATGAATGGGCGTTTTATTTTTGCATGTTGCATTTAGTCCTAAGTAATGTAGACTTCATTTACTTCGGTTTTGCACACATTCTAGCAATTCTCAAAAAGCTGCTACACCTGAATATACATTGACTCTGCCATTAATTGTATATTCCGATCAATTACAATTATTATTAGAGAGCAGGTCATGTTAATTAATAATTTACGTCAACACAGATCTGCAGTGTCTCAAGCGTTTTCAGTCACATGACTTAATGTAGCACTATTCTTTCCTTTTTAGAGATAAGACATCAACAAATTAAGTAACAAAAGGAAGCCAGGATCTTTTGAATTCAAATTTAGTCTTCCTTCCATACTGAAGTCATTCATTCAACAAATATTTAATGAGGACTTGTACCTACAAAAAAGTGTTCTAGGTGCTGGCAATACAAATGGAAGCAAAACAGAACCTGGCTTCATGGAGCTTGTAAGTATTAGGAGAAAACAATTAATTATTGAATTAGAGTACGATTAAGTGTCATGAAGAAAAAGACAGGATGAATTGAAAGCTGCTATCATCCAGAAAAGAGTCATGCACAGACTCAAGTGCCTTGCTAAATTAAAGCATCCCTTTAAATTCTTGGCAACTTTTGAGTGCTTACTCTGTGTCAGGCGCAGTTCCAGGCACCTAATCTGTATTAATTCATCGAATCCTCCCTTAGAGGTAGATGCTTTCATCATTCCCATTGCACAGATGAGGAAACTGAGGTAGAGTGATGATTGTGTAACTGCCCATGGCCACAAACCTCAGAGCCCCTGACTGTCCTTCGTTTCTGGTTACCTTCTGAATTGACCTTGAGAAAATACTCCAGTTCATAAGTTCTTAGTGCTTGCCTTCACTTCCAGTGCAGAAAAGCTATTGAAACAACAAAATTGCTCAGGTTAAAAAAAAAACTTAGATCATGAGACTCAGAAGATACTGATTTCTGTACTAACCTCGCACACATGAATCCACTTTGCCATCTACGGTGTCATTCATGGATTATTACCTGATAATGTGGGCTGCTAACTTGGAGGTAAAAATGGACTCCTCGGGCACTGGGAAAAGGGGCTGGAGTACCCATCCTTTTTGTCATTCGGTTTGGGTACTGTTATTTGTTTTAAGGGAATTAGTACACGGGAAGGATAGCCAAAAATGAACCGTTCGCCGTTGACTGCCTGTTCACAAGACAGATTAGGACCAGGACACTGGTGGAGCACCGGTCTCAGTGGCCCTGCCCCTTGGCTCAGTCGCCTGGCCTCATTTTGAGTCCAATTGCTTAATTTTCTGCACACCCCACGAAAGCCAATTCCCGTGCTGCTCTGTGTCTTCTTTATATTTCTCCATAATGCCGTCCCCGGCTGTTTAACTGCGGCAGGCTTTATGATAAGGGTTGTTGTCTGTTTGTTTTTTTTTTTTTTTCTTTTTTGGCAATAGGCAAAGACTTAATTTTAAAAGACACACTCAAGCTCAAACAGCCCTGAACGACTTACACGGAAAGCAGGGTGTGTTTTCTAGGCTTGTTCTGAAATATTACAATTTTTTTATTAGGCAATTTTATCATTGTTATAAATAAGTAATTGTACTGGGGAGAAGGGATAATCCTTATTTAATTAAATTCATCTATACTCCCAGGTTGGCAGCAAGAAGACATATGTGAGACTAATACCCACAGCCTGCCTCTTTGCATGTGCAATTAAAAATTCACTCTACAATAGCACTGGCAGTTTAGTGTTGCTTTTGGCATTTACAAATTCTTTTATTTTGTGACTTTTTTTTTTTACCATACACATATGCTGGAGCAGATGTTGCTTATTTGTTGTTTATTCAAATCCGTAGGCTCTGGCAGCTAACTCCATTGTTCTGTAATGAAGCTTTATTCACTGTCCTGTATTAGGACCCCACGCCTGCAGGAGAGGCTGTGTTAGTTCCCAGTAGGACGCCACAGTTATTGCCCTTGTAGTTGGCTGTTTACAGTTGGAAGCTTGCACTGGGGGGAAAAAAAAACAACCGCAACAAAGGACTGGGTGGTTACAGTCGGGGTGATGGAAGGGAACCGGCGGGAAGGTCACCCCTCAGTGCTCTGCTCTGTAGTTCCGCCTGGTGGCCTCGGTTTGGCATCGGACTCATTTGCTATGGGGATTTGGTGTCTGGGGCTGGGAAGCGTTTCCTTCCTGCTCTTTCTCTTCTTTTCTCTTTTTTTTTTTTTCTCTCTCTCTCTCTGGTTATTTAATTTGTTCGCAAGCAGGATTCTACTGCAGCTCCCCACCCGCCCCCTTATTTTCGGTGCATCCGTAGATCCGTGAACAGCCTGGCTGAGCTAGAGCTCTGTCCAGCACAAAACTGTGTCTTCCATATATCATACCCTCAGCCCATCGGTCCTCACTCCATGCTAGTTCCGGCTGCCCGTGTCTTAGGGGTAGCCACACTTCATAAAGTCGAGGATGGCAGGTCCATGTTGACCAAAATAAAGACCTGCTCATCCCTAGAGCTCCAATGCCAATTTGGAGACATTCGCCTTCTGGAAAACCCCTGTCTTGGCCAGGAGGCAATCAATCAGAGATGTAACCACCTCCATCTGGCACATTATGACATAGAACCTCACTATTAACACATTTGTGATTCATCTTGTCCCAACGAGTGGTGCCAGGGATCAAACCACATCCTCCCTCCCCATGGCAGCTGGGAGCACTCTAGTTTCCCAGCATGCAGAGTTAACACATTGGCTCCTGTGACATCGCAAGTAACAATTCTTTTAATTATCACACCTTCCCTCCCCCTCCCCACCCACTCCACAGACATTTTGGCACCATGGGGATATTTTGCAGCCGGCAATCAGTACTTCTCTTAATTGACTGAGTATGTTCCAATAGCGTGAAGCCTGGTATTATCCACTGTCAAATGAAGGGGGCAGTTGCTCGATGCTAAGTTCTATAGATATAAACCCTACACTTGTTAGAGAGCTTTCACTTCCATAAGGATGCTGCAGTGTTTGCTCATAATTTTTTTTTTTAATCATTTCTCTTCATTGTCTGTGAATGGGAATCTCCTTAGGATTGAATTCAAGGTCAATGCCATGTTGGCGTCAGTCTACCCTGATCGCCTCTCTTCCTCTCCCACAGCCTAAATGCTGCATAGATCGGGGTACTCAGCGTTCCCCGGCAGCGCTCCCCATCCCCCCACCCCCAGCCCACCCCGACATTACATCTCTGAGCGGACATTGCTGTCTTTTCATGGAATCCACTTCCGGTCTCCTTCCACCTGCCAAAAGTCATCCATCCTTCAAGGTCGCAGCTCAGTCATTACCTCTTCTGTCATCTCCTCCAAGAACCCTGTTCTCCGAATTCCTTCTTCAGTGCTCCCATAAATTTGGGTATGCCTTTAGCATGGGCCCTAATGCACTTTGCCTTGAGTTATAGTTCGCTGACACAAAACATATGTCCCTAACTAAATAATTACTTCTTTTAAGGATTCTTTGTGTACGGCTTTGTGCCATCTCTCGGCCAGAGACTGGCATCATCACCACAGAGGGGTCAGCATGGGGGACGGGTTTGAGAAATGGGAATAAACCTGTACTGAGTGAGATTCCTGGGTTTCAAGCACTAAACAAGGCACTTTATATTCTTATTTCATCCTCAAAACAATCAAAGGAGTAAACAGATTTTAATTCCATTTTACAGATGAGGGAACTGACTCTCAGAGAGTTTAAATAGATCGAGGTAATCTAGCTATTGAGTGATTGAGCTAGGATTCGCAAATCTGTCTGATCCAACAGTTTTTATTCTTGCTAAAACACTCCTCTCTTGCCCTAGGAAGAATTGTAATGTTATTATGTTTGAATAGTCAAGATTCCATCTTAATACAAATATGTAGGTAGAAGTAGATTTATAGTTCAACAAAGAAAATCCTGCCATATTTCTAAGGGAATATTAAAATTAAAGTATATTAATATGGTTGAAATGGTCCTCACCAAAAAAGGGAGCAAACCAAAGTTTATTATTTTACCATGAGTTGAGTTTATTAAAATTCAGGCTTAATAATAATAATAAGGATGACGATGATGACGATGATAATTAAAATCCTCACAGAACTATGCTAGATATAAAATAAACAAGAGCGTACTTTTTTATGCTCTTTATAAAAATTAATTTATTTTATTTAACAAGAGATGTGTTTTAAGGTTTTTTCAGAGGATACTTTATATCAGATATGCGACCAAGATTCCTTTATTTTATTTTACCCCGAGAGGTTGTTTTGGAAGGGGATTAGAAAATCGGCCTCCCACAGGACTTCTTGTGTGTGGAGCGGTGACTAAGGAGGGGAGGGAGGGCGTGGCCAAGGTAGTTGATAAAAGCCACCAGAGACGGAAGGGGAGTACAGTGGATGCGTTGCAGATGCTCTTCACCTCACATTTTATCCCCTATTCTTGCTCGCCCCAGGTCCACCCCACCTCTTTTCCCCTTCTCCTTTCCAGGCCCCTTTAATTCCTGGCCAAGTGCTAATATAAAACCATTCAAAGTGAACATCCCATTAAGAAACTAGCCCATTAAGAAGTTCATGTTTTGCCAGAAGTTCCAGGTAATACGGAAGTAATATGCAAATCAACGTCTCGGATGAAAGCAAGAGGAAATCAGAGCTTCCCAACTCCTTTTCCAGGATCTGTTAGAAGGAAGTTGCCAGTTCTTGTCTTGTGTAGCAAACATCATTCTGTATGATAAGCATGGAGCCAATAAGGTATTTCAATGAAAAGGAAACTGGTGTTAGAAGAGGCTTTGACTACTAGGGTTCTTCGGTCCATAACTGGCTGTTCTCCCACCTTAGAGAGGGAGTTGGCATTCTCCCGTCCTAGCCATCTCTGGGAAAGTTGAAGCCAGAGGTGAGGCTGGTCCTTCTTCCTGGGAAGAGAGGTTAGAGAGAGGCTCAGAGCCAGAGCAGCTGAGATTTTGATTGGTTTCTTCTGCTGCCAACTCTAGTCTGCGTCTGGTGCCCGTGCAGACATCAACGATGATATCTGACATGGTCTGTTTCCTTCAGTATGTGCAATTTGCCCACCTGCATGGCAGTCACACAGGTTTAACCTTAATCGGGGTCTGTCACATTAACCAACAAGATTTAAAATTTATTTTATAAAATATAACATGATAGGAATTTTAGATATTCTATTTTCATTAAATGAAATTCTTTGGAAAATGTGTAGAGTTGATCTACGGGGAGTTCTGTATTTATTATTGTTGTACTATTATTGTTCCTATTATATTAATAGATAGTTTTAATAAGATAAATCCTTGCCTTCTGAGAAATAAGACTATTTCAAAAAACAGTATTTGCTCTTTGTTAACTGTAAGGTAAACTAATTATGATTTTCTAGGAGTCCAAAGACCCTAACATGCATGCCTTATAAGTAGAGAAGAACTTGACACCTATTAGAAGCTCAAAATGTGTTTGTTTGATGGGTGAATGAGGTCAGGAAAGATTTCTCAGGGGCTATATTTCTACCTATGATAAAAAGACAACAAAATCAAGTCCCTCTCTAGATGTCTGCATAGTGCAATAATATTAGACAACTGAGAGAGACAGAGATGGACAGAGGCAGACAGAAGAAACTCATGATGGCCAAACCCAAGTCTTAGATGAAACCAAGGTCACTTATGTAAAATTTTGCAAAGATAACATAATCCAGTATCATATATTTCTGTTGATATGAGTTGATATGGAGAAAGAGTTTTGAATTCAGAGAAATAAAAGGTTTTTTTTATGTTCATTAGACTACTGTTTCCAAATATTAATATCAACTATTGTATCAACTGGGATTTCATCAAGGATACTAAAGAAGAAACTGATCATTTCTCTTAAACTGGTCAAGGTCCACAGAGAATATTTTTCTAATCTCCTGCCTAGAATAACAATCAGGCAATCAGAGATCTGGGAACCTAGTCGAGAAGAGCTTAGAGGTTTTGGCATTCAGTATTCAATGTATAAATGTCTATTATATGATCGCCATGCCATTAACAGAAGGTCATTGAATACTAGATCCAAGGATCCTCTGCATTCACAGATCCAGTGAATAAAACTTCCATTATTTTTCTGAGGTGGAGGTGGGGAGCCACTCATTATTGTGGGCTTTGGATGAGGAAAAATTAGGGTCTAACTGCTTCTCAAACACCTCCCTTCCAACCCCTTTTATGTCAAATCACTGTTATTTTTATGTCCACTTTTACCTTCAGTTCCAGAAGTCATTGCTACATCGATGCAAGATGCTGAATTCTTGTATCTTTTGATGATTCTGAGTTTTAAATAGACCCAGTTCTCATTATTATTTTATGATTCGGCATTCTCTAATAAGTGAGTTACTCTCCTCCAGCTGCTTTCTAGCTCTAAAAACTAGATGTTTTCATCTCTTTTCAGTTCTCCCCACATGTATTTTTTGTTCAGTCTTTCGTTTATTTTTATAACTTTATTGAGAAATAATTTGCATACCATAAAATTCACCCTTTTAGTATGTATAGTTCAGTAGGTTTCAATGTATGCCTAGTTGTGTTGCCATTATCATTAATTTTATTAAAAAACTTTCATCACTCCTCCCCCCGCCCCGCCCCAAATAAACCCCATACCCATTATCAGCAACTTCTTTATTCCTGGTGCTCCCTCCTCCTACTCTGACAATTGCTAATCTGCTTTTTGTTTCGGTGCCTATGCTGGGCATTTCACATAAACGGAATTGTACAATATGTGGTCTTTTGAAACTGGCTTCTTTCACTTATAACATCTTTGAGACGCATCTATGTTGAAGCTTGTATCAGTACTTTGTTCCTTTTTTATTGATGAATAATATTCTAGTGTATAAATATGCCACATTTTATTTATCCATTCATCAGTTGATAGATATTTGGATAGTTTGCACATATTGTCTATAATGAATAATGCTGCTTTTGAACATTTATGTATAAGTTTTTGTGTAGACATATATTTTTACTCTTCTTGGGTATATAGTCATTTACAGACACAAAATTCCCTTGAAGAAATGCTTTAGCCACATTGCATAAATTTTGATGTGTAGAGTTTTTGTTTCTACTCATCTTAATGCATATTCTGATTTCCCTGTGATATCTTCTTTGACCCATTGCTTATTTAGGATTGTGTTGTTTAATTTCCACATATTTGTAATTTCTCAAATTTCCTTGTAACTGATTTCTAATTGCATTCCAATGCAGTCAGAAAACATACTTTGTATAATTCCAGCCCTTTTAAATTTATTGAGGCTTATTTTACAGTGTTACATATGGTCTATCCTGAAGAGTGTTTCATGTACACACAAGAAGAATGTGCATTTTTTGGTAGGGTAGAGTGTTCTATAGATATCAGCAAGTTCTAGTTGCTTTACCGTTTAAAGCTTCCACTTTGTAGTTATTCTATCCATTACCGAAGAAGAAGTACTAAAATCTCCAACCATTATTGTCAGATTGTCTATTTCTCTCTTCATTTCTGTCAGAATTTGTTTTATATATTTTGGGTCTGTGTTTTTAGGTACATATGTGTGTTTAATTATTTTATCTTCCTGGTGAATTGACTCTTATCATTATAAAAAGTCTTTTTTCTGTCCTTAGTAATAATTTTTATTTTAACATTAACATAACAAAATATAATATAACATAACATAACATTATATAACATAATATATAGCCACCCATCTCTCTTTGGTTACTATTTGCATGATATATTTTTTTTCATAATTTTACTTTCAAGCTATTTATTTCTTAAATCTAAAATATATATTTCTTTTAGACTGCAGATAGTTGGATCATAATTTTTCCCATTTTTTCCAATCTCTTTTGTTTGGAATGTTTAATCTATTTAAGTTTAATGTAATTATTGATAAGGTAGGTTTTATGTCTGCCATTTTGTTATATATTTTTAAATGTCATTTTTTTAATTTATCGATTCCTCCATTACTACATTTGCTAAGTTAGATAGGTATTTTCTAGTGTACCATTTTAATTATCTTTCTTTTATTATATTTTTAAGTTCCATTTTCATAGGTTGCTAGGATTAATACCAGCTTAATTTTAATAATATATAAAAACTTTGCTCCAATATAGTTTCACTGTCTCCTCCCTTCTTTGTGGTATTATTGCCATACGAATTACATTTTTATATGTTATAATTCTCTTTAACCCAGTTTAACAACTATTGCCTTATTAAGATGTCTTTTAAATCATATGAGAGAATAAAATAATTACAAGCTAAAATCCATTCTTATTGTGCTTATATTTACCTATGTAGTTACTTTTCTGGTGCTGTCTATTTGTACATGTTGATCTGAGTTACTGTCTCATGTACTTTCATTCAGCCTAAAGGACTTACATTAGTTGTCCTTATAGGTAAGGTCCTCTAGTGATGAATTCTCTCAGTTTCGTTGATCCAGAAATATTTTGAATTGTCTCTTATTTTTGAAGCATAGTTTTGCTGGATATAGAATTCATCTTTTTTTTTTTTTTCCAGTATTTTGAATATGTCATCCCATAGCCTTCTGGTCTTCATAGTTTCTGATGAGAAGTTAGCTGTTAATCTTACTGAGTTTCCCTTGTATGTGGTGAGTCATTTTTCTCTTGTTGCTTTTGAGACTCTTTCTTTGTCTTTTGACAGTTTGAATATCATGTGTCTAGATGTATAATTCTTGAATTTATCCTACCTGCAGTTCATTAAGCTTTTTAGTTATGTAAACTAATGTTTTTCACCAAATTTGGAAAGTTTGAAGGCACTATTTCCTGAAATATTCTTTGTGCCTCTTTTTTTAAGTAGACATTTTAAATAATATAATATGACAATTCTTCAACTCAGCTATTCCCCTATGGTTTGCTCTTATTGTAGTTCGTTGTTGTTATTGTTTGTTTGTTTATTTGTTTGTCTGTTTTAAAGTGACTATTCTGGATTAATTCTGAAAAATCTATATTTTTTGTAGCCACTGAAGTCTCTAGACGCTGAGATTGAAGCCTCCGATAGCTTAGTGGTCAGTTAATTATTGGACAGAAATATCCTTAAATACCTTGAACGAATAAGTCTCCCTCCCCTTGGCGATGGTTTTTCTGCATGCCTTCAGTGTTCCAACTATTCACAACTCAGCTTAGTCTTCACTTCCTGCTTGTACAGATGCTCACGGTCAACCAGAGGTGAGAGATTAGGGTCTTCTCAAATATTTTCTGGTCATGCCCACAGCCCTGCACATGTGTACAGCCTTTGAGATCCACAGGAATATATCAGAACTTTTTAAAGTTTTCTGTGGGTATGAGCTAGCCTCTTGTTTGCCCAACTAGTATCACTATTTCAATCACCTGCAAGATTAAACAATCGTCTTTGATTGTTTTTAATAAATACCCTGATTATATGGCTTGCCTTACTTAAGTAGCTGTAAGTCAGGTCATATAAAGAAAAACCTAGTAAATGGGGCTTTGACAGAGAGCTTCCAGACAGGTCAAATAGTAACAACTTTCAAGGAATGGGGCTTTTTAAAAAGACATTCACACCCTTTCTTCTTCCTCCAGTAACTGCTAGGGCTTCTCATCTTCATAGTTATCATTGTTTCAGTGTTGCTGGTTTTTAAGGTTAATGCAGAGCTGGGGAGAGGGTGATGAGGTTAGAGTAAGTTAAAATGCCACATGGTTTACTATTCTTATTTATATCCAGGTTTTTTTTTTTTTTTTTTGAATCAGTGTTCCTTGGATTGTTACAAGCCATTGGTTGACTTCTAGAGTTCTGAAAATGCTAATTTTGACAATTTTTGCCAGTGTTCGTATTGCTCTTACGGAGTAATAGGGTTTTGGACTTCAGTTTTCCACTATTTCATAAATACTTCTCTCCCTTTATGTCTTTGTGATAAAATCCACTTTACTGTAACTTTAGTGCAATATATGCAAGGAAAAAATTATGTGTGTTTATTCTACCATTTTTGTTCATAGTCTACATTTGTTTTATTATTTAGTAACAATGGATTTAGAATTTTCTACTAGTGGAAGATCAGGTAGTAAGACACACCAGAAGGAAAGCTATTCTTGGTTAAGGCCATCTTTCTTTTAAATCCCCATATGATCAGCAGTCTGTTTCATTTCAGTCTAAAGCAAGATCCCTTGGTTATGTTTGTATTTATGTTGTGTACTCAGTAGCACTCTGGACCTTCCTGAATTTGAAAAATGGCTTCTCAGAAATGTAGATATCGTTTTGAACCCTTTATTGTTCTTTGTACAGCATAACGACATTGTTACATTTGTGCCATTCTTGCCATTAATAAGAGCTTCAATATTTCCTACCTTGTATGTTTTTTTTCTTGTAGTCACCTGTGTAAATAGCTCAAGCAGTCAGGCTTGTCCACATTTTTCAGATGCTAAATTTTGGCTCAGTGGAGTTAAGTGACTTTCCACAGAACAACCAGTTATTGAACACTAACTAGTAAAGAGTTGAAGCCAGGTCCCCTAAGTTAAAGTTTGAAGGCCTCTTCACCATACCATCCAATGTCCTTGACTCCAGATATCATGGAGTTCTAGATTTTATTTAGTTCAAACATTCCAATGCTTAAAGTATCTATATCACCTTCAATATCTTCATAAGCACCTAAAATAAGGGGAAGAAGAGGTCAGTTAATAAATATTTCCAATAAAACTGTGTTTACAAGGGAAGACTGAAGATAGGTACATCAGCTTTTGGTGAGGAGGAGGGTATGGAAGAGGAGTGTAAGACTCAACTTTAGCTCAAATTTAAAAAACAACTCCATATGAAGGTTTGCAAACTTATACTGTTTCTAGTAATTCAGCAAATATTTATTGAGTGCTGATTATGTGTCCAAAGCTATAAATAATACAAAGTTTCTACAAAAGAAAGAGATGACACGATTAAGTATGTATATCTCATGAGTACAGTAATTTTCTCTGTTTTGCTCAATTCTGTATACCCAGATCCCTAGAATATATGCAGATCCTAGTACATAATGGGTACTCAATAAATATTTATAAAATTAATTAATTAACTAGTAATAATTTCAAATGTTTTTAAAGACTATAAAAACATTAAATGGGATAACAGAGTAGAGAGAGCTATATTATATTGGATAATTGAGAGAGTATTGAGCAACCTCATTGTCTGATGTTAGAATAGTCAACACTTATTTTCTGAAACCTACTTGAGAAACAACCACCGAGAAAACTCCTGACTCAGCAGCTTCATTTATACTCTCAGATCACGAGGAATACTGGAATGTCCTTTCTTGTTCCCCAGAGTAGAATAGCAGGGATAAACATCAGACCTACTGGAGTCCATTGCTAATGTCTCCCATCACCATCAGCCAAGGGACTAAATGGATATTTCTTTCTAGGCTATAAGTTGTAAACTATAACCTGTAGTTCGGGTTAATTTTATATTAATTTTCTTAAGGAGAACAAAGTGGCTTCCAGAATATATTGATTAGCAAAATTATATAAATGACCATAATCTAGAATTTAACCCTTAGAAAATAAAGTGATATTGGTTCATTAAACATATACTGTCAATATATCCTCATTTCCTCTGTGGACATGGATATAGGACTGACCGGTAAAGAAAGATTCGATGCATGTGCTTTAATGGAACAAGCATAAACATAAAGTCAGGTCACAGGTATTATTTGCGTGACCTACAGTAAGTTATTCGAGGTCCACAGACCTCAGTATTTCCATTTTCCTGTTGGCATGATAAAATCTACCCACTTGGCAGTTGTAAGGATTAGAAACATGTACAGAACATCAGAACAATAAAGTGAGCAGTAACTGGTAGCTACTAGCATTATTGTTATTACTACGGATTCCTCTTGAAAGTAATTTGCAAATCCTCCTCTGTCATTTCTGTGGACAAAGATATAAAGATATAACCAATAATTATCAATGTATTGTCGTTAGTACTCTCTTAAGCAAAATGAGATATTCAATTCTTTCTTTGATTCTGATGAGCAATGTTTGTTACATAAAATTTAATTTTCAGAGATGATCAAGGCCATCACTAGTAACATACTAAGTGACTAATTAAGGACTAATACAAGTAGTGTGTTACTGAGACTTCTAACTCAGTTTTGTGTTAAGAGGCCTGACAGCTATATAATGTTTTGACACTGTTACAAGATGTCTCCTATACATACAAACATGTCAGTTGTTGGAATTCTTGCAATCTTCAAGAATTATGATTTCTTATCAATCTATCATTATCTTGAATTGATCATGGTTTTCAATCGTGACTTCTTGATTCTTTAAAATGCAAATTATTGTTAATTTAATTTTTTCCCATTATTATATTTATGGTTAGCCCTTCAAGGCCAAGTGATAAATATTTACATATTTGAGCCTTTTGTTTTCAAAAATTAGATTTTTTAACATGTAGGCTCTAGAGTTCAGAATCATCCTTACCATTTGTCTTAGATTGCGTTCCCCAGAAACAGACCTTGGGAAAATGTTTGTGTTAAAGTGATTTATTAGGCAGTGTTCCCAGGAAAAACAAGAGGGGAATGAAGAAAGGGACCATGAAGAGAAGGAGGCAATACACTTTCTAACCCACCCTTCCTCATACTGACAAAGATCGAGTTTGCTCATCATCTCATTGATTCCGCAAGCACTATTGCTTAGTTTAGCTTTGAAAATAGTTACTACCTTAAAATACACAATAAATTCATTCCCCAGATAGTTGGAAGAGTAGTTTTCAATGGCTTTTTTCAGATTTCCTCTGTGCCCAAAGCAAGAAACAGCATGAGGATTATGCACAGTGAATGAGACCAAAAAAAAAAACAACCCCAAGATCTAAAAGGTTTCTAAAATGCATATGTTGGCAACATAAAAACATTAGCTTGTCTTTCAAACAACTGTCAGACTCCCAAACCTCTCCTGCTTATACTCCTTGCCTTTCCAAACCCGAGTACTCCATTTATAAGAGGAATGATTTTAATCTAAGTGATTTTCATATCTGGTGCAGTTATCCTGGTTAGATTTCAGTCTAGATAATTACATCTTCTCTTCCTCACACACCGTGTTGCTTACATGCCAAGTGGCATTCTTCTTTCCTTTTTAACCATTTGCTCCTAGGCACCACGGTGAGGTGGCAAACAGCTAAAGGGATCTACCCCAGAGATGGTTGCACATCAATGGTAGGTGTGCTGTCCCAGTACAATTTGTCTATCAGCTTGTTCAAATGTTAAAGCATTGGGCATCTTTCAGGAAGAAAAGCTTGAGAGAAGAGACAATCCTATTATTACTCTGAGAGCCTCTGTAAATTTGCAGCACTATTCTAATTAGAACGGAGGTAATATCAATGGTTAAAGAGTGATAGACCTCTGCTGAGAGGCTGGTTAATGTAATGTAAAGGACTTTCTCATGTCAAGTATTTTCATTGATAATCTATAATAAAATTAGCCTTAAGTTCTAAATTGCCAAACATATCATACATCTATGCAGTATTAAGCATTTCTAAGCTAGGCAGAGGGGCATTGAAATGGTAGCCAAATGCCCCCAACAGTTTAATTAAAAGAAATGTGTATTAGCATAAAATCAAAACCGTCTTGCTTTTTATGACGAAAACGCCATTGTAAGTGAGAATAACAGAGTTCAGACAAAACGATTTCAGAAGAAACACATTCCAACTGGTGTTCTCCACTAACAGTTGCTCTTTAGACAAATCTCTTACCTTCCAAATAATTCAATGCCTCATCTTTTAAGGAAAAAAATCACTTTCTTCCTATACTCTCTTATAATTTCCTGGTTTATATTTGTGTCTCCCCTGGCCCCTCTAGCTCCCAAAGTACTTTAGGGACACTAGTCTACCTAAAATAAGTGCAGTAAGTTGAGTTGAGAGAAAAGAGATAAAATATTTGAATTTCAGAAGAAAATATTTGACTTCTTCAAAGGAAAGGTACTTAAATTTACTTCTAACACTAAAAAGCCCTGGAGGAAAAGAAAATAAAGTGCCTTTTCCATTTGTAGCAAGAGAAATGGTAGAGAAAGAATTTCAGAAGCACATATATTTATTGCTATTAGAAACTGTACACACTCTTCAGACATTTCCTGGTACTATGACCTCCCTAGGTCCGAAGAAAACCTGGAGAAGACCATCTAGCTCACAGACTCTTAGGAAATATTATGCTCTCTTGGTACCATTAGTGGTTCAGGAACAAAGACTGTGATGTCTGTACCCAGATCAAAAGTATAATGATTTCTCCAAACTTAAGAGCATTTCTACTTTATGTATCTCTCTCCAATCACCACTCAATTTGCCCCTCTCCCCACCCCACCCCTCACCCCCACACACACACATACTATAGGACCAACACCCCCTAACAAATGACTGGGGCTGTCCATGGGAAAATGCAAAGTTGACATTATTGTCTGGGGCATCTTTGCCATGCCCTTTTCTTCTGATACACAACGCTGATAGAGACATTTTGGTCCCCAAGTTTTTCACAAAATTTTGGTCAAGAAAGGGAAGGTACAGAATGTTTCTTGGCCCAGTCCCAAGACAAAATGCCTCCAGGAAGCTCTTCTCCTTAGAGAAGGTAGAGATGATGTTAGAAAAGCCTTTGAGCCAAGAAAGCCAAAGGGAGCCAAAGTAGGCCAAAAGCAGATGTCAGAAACTTCCCTTTAATTTGAGTTACAGTATAGAACCCAAAAATTGTAGTCGAGTATTAAGAGTTACCTACAATTATTTCTAACTAGTGAGTCAAGAAGGCAAGACTTATAAAAGTTAAGTAACTTGCTCAAGTTCACCCAGCTGGCAAGTGTTGGCATCAGGACAAACTCCAGATCTCTGATTCCAAATGGTGCGTCCTGTAAAGTCCATGCTGCAAATAAGCTAACAGTGTAACTGAATTATAAAATGTGTTTTGCTGTTGCAGATTGAGTTCTATTAGAAGCCAAACGGATAAATGGTTTATGACTTGTATCATGAGGAGTGGGTGACACAAAACATTTCGAGATTCACTCTGTAAGACCTAATTGCTCATCACTCTGTAGTGTACTAAGAGAGGACATTCTTCTCTCCTCTCCTCTGTGATTCCCTGTTTACCTTCCTCTTCTTCCAGTTTCTAAAATATATTTATGTTACCTTTAATCCGTTTATGTAAACTAGAATATTTTACTAGTCTTTAAAGATAGATTTGTGTAAATGCATGCAAGGTGTTCTTTCTAGCTCCGCAAGCTTTAGTGAAGCATTTTGAGCCAATGTGCACACTCATGTAAGATATTTGGGGGTGATAATTATTTTGAGGCAACGAGATTTTTGTCATTCTAAAACAGAAGATTTGAAGACTACATTTCTAGGCTAACCTGTGTACTTTACATATGAGGAAAGAAAGGCCCACGAGGTTTGTTCCGAGTGGCAATGGTAATTAATGGCAAATCCAGTGGAAGACTCTTAGTTCTGGACTTTCAGTCCTGATTATTTTATAATGAAACAATTCTCTGTGTAACATATTCCTGACTTATTCGTTGTTTTAACCATACATGTAAAGCTAAGTTTAAGCAGTTTCAGTTAAATCCACTACACTATAGTATTTTGACATCAGAAGTAATGCCTGATTTTTCTTCAGTCCCCATAATTTGCCTTAGTGCCTAACACACAGGAAAAAGATTCAAAAATATGTATATTGAGGAAATGAATGATCAAATAGGTTTTTAAATAAAGAATGTTTTTTAAACAGCTAAAAATTAGAGTAAGCTTTTCTTAGGATGTCTTTTTAAAAATCTTTCCCTTTATAGAGTTAGGGTATAAAGCCCTAACCAAAATAAAATGATCTCCTAAAATTAAAACACTATATTTCAGATTCAGCTCCACTGAATGTTAATAAAATTCTTTGTTTATAGATATTTGGTGATGATAAATATCTTCTGTAAACTTTGCTAAGACTTCTTTATCGATGACTAAATCTGTGATTTTTCCAATGTTTAAAGGAGCCCAAGTTGATTCTAAATTGAAAGAACAGACAGAAGTTCAAGTGGGTTGTAAACTTGGCAAAAACATCTTCTACCAAGAAAAAAAGAATTCAGCCTCAAAATCTGTTACTGTGCATTGCATCTTCTGGTTTTCCTTTCATAAGAGCAAAGTCCAGAAAAAGAATCATAACATCACATAAAGCAATGGATTATATTTTGTGTGACTAAAGATCTTAAGATTGCTTTTTTGAAATTAGACCACCATTTAACTCCTTTTAAACGAGTTACACAATCACACTTTAAGTTTGGGCGTATGACCTTACGTTCTGAGCACCGCCACTGATGACATTTTAAATTGTCATCACTAATCTAGTGCTACTAGGTAGACATCAATTTTTCTAGTATATTATCCTTTGCATTTTACTATCTATCTATCCATGATTGTCCTTTTCTTTTGTTGTCACACTTCCCTTTGCTATCATGAATGTCACGAAGATGGATACAACACTTGATTTGTTTTCTCTGTCGCAGTTATTCAGGATTTCTCCTGAATAGCTTTTAGCATTTGAGTCCAAACAGTTTTCACATGTCTGTGAAAACAGGCTCTGAAGAAGAAGCCAGTGCTGCTGGAGCCCTAGATAAAGGGACTTAGTTTTAAATGTGCCCAAAGATTCTTATTATAAAGGCAGTTTTACTCTTTGGAAGGGCTAATGACATTCTCAGGGTTCGTTCTCAGAACATTAGCTTGTGCACTTCTGGAGGGGAGAGACATAGACATAGTCTTATTCGTCACTTATCCTGTTTATCTAGCATATTGCCTAACACACAATGAGAACTCAATAGGTAAATATTTGTGGAATGAATAAACAAATATAACAAGCTTTCTTCTGGAAGGTGGCTAGTCATAAGTTTTAAGATTATTTTATTCCTTTGTATAGAAGGCAGACCTTGTGAATTATGTGTTTCTAAAACACGTATGTTGGGGAAGATGTTCTGTGGTATTTTTCATTGTCAGCAAATGAAATTAAAGGGCGTTCTTAGTATTTTTCTTTACCATCTACTTTATCCTTAATCTGTGGCTTTGTCCACTAGACAAGCTCCTTAAATGCTGGACTGTGTCTTTCAATTCTCCTCATTATCCATCCGATGCCTGGTACAGAGTAGCCAATCAGTAAATGGTTGTTGTTAAATGAATGAATTAAAATATATATAAAATAATTGTTATCAGAATTTAAGATGACCTGGAAGCAGTAAAAAATAAATAAATAAATAACATTAGTAGTGCCAAAAAAAAAGTGACAAGAAGATATTCTTTAGAGAGTCATTAACATGAACAGGACCAAGAGAGTAAAGTGATTAAACATGGAAGGCAGTGCCCCAAATCTTCTTTCCTCCAAGCTTGAATGAGTTGAAGTTTCTGAAAACTCAAACCTCCTTTTTATTAAAAAGCAAATTAATCAGAATTAAAATAAAAAGATACAATGCTATGTGAAAACTAGATTAACCGTGGCAAGGCATTTGTAGTTGTCTAGTTGATTGTACTGGATGCATCACTCAGGCAGGAAAGAGATAGCATCCATAAAGAGTTTAACCGAAAAGATTTCCGAAAAGTAACTATTTGCTGAGATGGGCTGGATTCAAGGAGTCAATAAGAAGCACTGCAAGGCTACCAAGAGTAGAAAGCCATGATCACTCATGGGTCCAAAAACACAGAGAGAAAGAATCATATCCTCGGAGGCTGGTAAAAGTTGAAGCCTTAGAAGAGAAACGCCTCACCAGGAGCTCTTACCTTGAAGAATCGCATCTGTTTTTCAAAAGCACCCTGAGGAAGTGAATGAATACTCCACGCTCCTTCTCCAGCCCTTCATTCTCCTGCTTCTATTGGCACTTCCTGTTGACTGAATACAAATGAAAACCTGGAGCACAGACAAGGCAGAGAATGACTGGGGTGGGGACAATGGAGGTGAAGAAGAGAAAATGGAAAACAACCAACACACAACTGCCTTCCCTGAGAGCTCCCTTTCGTCTTCGATGCAGCCACGAGTCCTACAGCTGTCCCCTGGAATTCAGCTAGATGAAAATCGTAAGCCTGATTCTTGATGACAATCTTAGTTCTCCAGCTTAGTGACTGCAAAAAATTTTTTTTTGCCTTTTTCATCCTACATTATTACTTTTGATAAAGTAGGCTGCCATGTGAAAGGACTACCATTGCCTTTTACATTCTGAGCCTGTGGCATAACCACCTGCCAATCAAGCAGTTAACTGAAGCAGGGATGTTTGCTCCCAGACAGCTTCGCAAGAGAAAAAAACATGTGGACTGGTTGTCTCTAAAACTACGGTAATTGAATCCGTACAGAAATATAAAGCTCCAAAGAAATTGGTATTTAAGAATTCGCAGCCCACCTATTATCTCAAATGGTGATGGGGATATGGTTCGTTTTGCTCTGGAAACTTCTATTTTTAAACATGAGATTAACATTAGCTCTAAATTGCTATTAAAAAGGGGGTCTGTGCCCCTTTTATGGTATCAGAAATATCTAATAAGTATCTATGTAGACAAAGAAGATATGTGTTTTGAAATAATACAATCTTTATGGAGTCATAAAAATGTTGTTTTAGAAATATTTAATTGGATTCAAATTCTAATTTGTTCCATTCCATGATTCTGCATGCCCAAACCCCTGACTACTTGATGACCCTTCTCCAGGCACACTGGCCTTAAGGTAGTGTGTTGATATGACGATTTTTAAGAAAATGGTATTGAAAAGATGCCAGAGGAAGCATTATGAATGATGTATTTTAAAATACAGTGATCAGACCGTGGAACCAATAGGGAAGGTTCTTCATGATCACTTACCTCTCAATATACATTCTCTTATCAGATGCCAGAAGACAGTAGGTGCTCACAGCTGGGTTTTAAAGTGGAAATTTCACGTCAAGAATTCTATACCCTTTCAAGTTGTCATATATTTGTGAAGCAGATAAGCAAAGTCTCAGGAAGTCGAGCACTTGTCTTTATTTTCTGAGAAAGCCTACCGGATGAAGAAGCTATGTTTACGAGGACAGGCAAAGCAACATCTCAGGAATTAAATCATGCAAGCGTAATGCAAATATCATGAAATTCTTAAAAGAGAAGAAACATGAAAATAATTTAATAACCTCCCAGATCTGAAATCCTAGATCACATCATAGAAAACTAAATGGAGAAGATAATAAAATTGTCAACAAATATTGATTCTGTGGGGAGTCTATTGAAATTGTTTAATTTTTGATTTGGCAATTGCAATTTGAAATATACTTGAGTTTTTAAAGTTACCGCTAATTAAATTTTAAAACACTTTATACCTTCTGAATTACCAAAGGGAAAAGGCAATCCGAAAGAATATAGTCCATTTGGCAAAAGAATAAACATTGAAAATTAACTATATTAATAATACCACCAAATATTGAGGCCAGGCACTGTGCTAAGTGTTTCACATTCCCCTTTAATCCTCATTTAAGTCTCTGAGATCGCTGTTTTTATGATGCTGTTCAAAATCAGGTCTGCTCAGATGTGAAGTTATGGTCTTTATTAATACAATGGTAGAATAACAAATATAGATTATAAGTTGTCTTATTGGTTAGTATTAGCCATTAGTCATATTGAACTGATAAATATTCTGAGGCCAAATCCCAGGTTGGCAGAAAAAACTGTCATAGACCTTTAGTGATGCCTATTTGCAGAACAAGGGGGAGGGTTTTCATCAAGTATGCCACATATTTACTACATCATTTACAGTTATAAAAAGAGATAACAATTAAAAACAATAAAACTAAATGCATATCTTATGAAAATGATTATAGATGGAATAAATACATCTAACAAAGAAAAGGACTCAGAGGTCATTTTAAAGTGTTATCCACATTTAAAATAAAGAATTAAAAGTTAAAAAGCAGAAGAAATGAAAGAAATATACCGAAAATTGTGCCCATGCAAACAATGAGAGAATCAGAATGACAGCATTACTATTAAAGTAAAACTTCAAGAAAAAAATGCATACAAAAATTTATGAAATAAGTCTAAAGCTATGACAGTAACACAGACTTTTCTCTTTTTAGAGAATATAGAATGAAAATAATTTGATGACATTAGAAAATGTTTTTAAAAATATTACTATTAACTCAAGAGTAGGCCTCCTGAAATAGCAATAACTATTGAAAAAATTAATAGTAGTCAAATAATTTTATCTTTTAAGATATACCATGGTCAGTGTTTTATGGCTGACTTCTCATAAAATTTTAAAGAAGTGATACTACATCTACTTGAGGGCGTAAAGAGAGAGAGAGAGAGAGAGAGAGAGAGAGAGAGGGAAAGAAATCTATCCAGTTATATTTTTCAAAGCAGCACAATCATGATACAAAAATTTTTTTAAAAATAAGCACATGTGCTCACAAACACACCCATGTGCACACAAATAAATAGAAGGAATTTTTATAATCACAATATATTATGTGAAAAGGAGTAGAACACAAACTGTGTATGTCATGATTATTTTACAAAACGCACAGATGCACATGCACAAAGAAAATGTACTGGATTAAAATACATAGAAACATATGTAATTTTCCTGTATGGTTACATTACATATGATTTTTATTTTCTAGTTTTTCATTTTTCAAATTTTCTTCACCACTATGTATAACTTCTATAATGCTGACAATGATATTGAGCCAAATAGAAGTTAATTATAGAGAAGTAACTTTTTTTAATGATAAAGTAAAGTTATTCTAAGGAACAAAGGAGAAACTGCCAAACCTGAAGCAATAAACAAAAGGAAGGGAGGGAGGAAAGGAGGAAGGAAGGAAGGAAAGAAGAAAAAAGGAAAAATTTTCAGATTGTAAAAGAGATTGAAACAAAAACGTCATCAGGGCGCTAATGGAAGTTATCAAAACATTGTGTAGGTGTTTATAGGACAGAAATTTAAAACCTTTATAGGACAGAAATCCCTCTGCTCAAGCCTTCTGACATAGAGGGGAAAATTAATTGCTTCAAGAATATTTGCCACAATCATGAATATTCTCAGCCTGTCTTCAGTTCTAGCAACCGAGTCGAGAAAAATAAAAGCTCTGTGAGAGCAGGACCTTTGCTGACACTGTCCATGGAGTTTCTAGAACAGCGTAGGACCCCTCGGGGACCCAGCGAATATTTGTTTAAGGAAAGAGTGGAGTTTTGCATAGAGCACCCCCAGGCTCTGCCTCTGTTACCTGTTCTCTCCATAATATTAAGAGTGACTTGGCCCACAGCCAGAATAGTTTCAAAGCCATTGATACCACAAATAGACTTCAGGATGAAGATTAAAATTATCCTTGACAGGATGCAACCATGGTCCTAAATGAGCTAGGTCAAATTTCACAAGAATGCAAATTCAATCATTCATTTAGTTTTCAAAACATGTATTTCTTGATGTCAAGATAGAGACTGACCTCAGTATGACCCAACTCAGGGAACGCTGCTTCTGTGTAAACTGACGCAGCCTTAGGCTATGTGTATAGAACCCAGAAAAGCCCTCCTCTGTTCCATGCTAGTCAGAATATATCTCAACCTCTGAATCTAGTTCTGATTTTACAGCAGACATTGTTAAGAGTTTTTTTTCAAGAGTACAAGACACAGATGGCCCAGAGACTCTGCCCTGTGAGGGCTGATTTAAAGGATCTGGGGAGATTTAAGCTTAAGAGAAACAGTCTGGCAAGTACAAGAGTGTGGCTTTGGGGGAGAAGGGGTTAGATGGTTCCATGGAGCAGAACTGTGATGAATAAACAGGAAACACTAAAGTCGATGAGGCTTAATATAAAGAAGCGTTTCCTGAAAGGTACGATATGCTATGAAGACATGGGATGAGTTCATGTCACCACAGGCGTGTAAGCACTAGCTAGATGGCCATGTATAAGGAATGTTCTGGAAGAGACATTGGGTGGTAGGTGCCACCTACCATCCTGGGAGGCCTGTGGACTTGACTGTGGCCCCACAGAGAGGTTTTGTTTGTTCTACAAAACACTTAAAATGAATTTTTTTAAATGCCTTTGGGGGAAACACACGCTCTCAAATCCAGACAACCTATACTGTTTGTTCCCTGTTGTCCAAAACCTAGCTTCTTCACCTCGTTAATGCCACCTGCCGAACTCCTACAGACACTTGAGTTAGCATTGTCTGTAATGTCCGGTCCGGTTCAAAGGTAATTTTTGCTCGTGTGACTCAATTTCACCACAGAGCGGTCACAGAATGTTCTACCATTGGGGGACAGAAGACAGAGGAAGTTGGCAAAGAAATGGGTCAAGTAGGATAGCAAAGAAAAGATGGAGACAGTAAACCCCGAGTAGTCTAAGGGCGAAGCTCTTCTCTTGCTCGGCAGGACTCCGGCGCGCATCACATCCCTAAAGACCCCTTTTCTTTTCTCTCTCCACTCATTTAGGTTCCAGCGCTACAGGCTTTTCCCCCTGAGCCTCTGGGAACTCAAACTAAAGTGTGAAACTTGCCCCATAGGATTCAGAGGCTTTTACCAACCCAGCTCCGAAAAGCAGCCCTTCCAGTTGACTTTTCTTGTGAGGTTAGCCACTCCCCAGACTCTGTGCTGTGGCTGGTGTACTGCTGCCACCTCGCGATTGTTCGCACAAAGTGCCCGAGGCATCTGTCTCCTCCCAGGCAGAAATGCTTCAAAAGGTGGAACAGCCAGTCCTTCCCAGGCAGGGTCCCCCTGAGCTGGCAGGGTAAAAGCTAACTCTGTGAAGAGAGTCCTGTGCTGAAAAGGTAATTTCTAATAAACGTTAATATTAATAACTGGATTCATTAATGACATTTACTATTAATAGTGATCGAGTGCTAATAGGTAAGACATTCTACAGCAAAAATTTATGTGTAGAATTATATCACCTTTTCCATGTGCATAAAGTCTTCCTGTAGATATTGGATATGACCCTCATCGCTACTCCACAAGTAACATATTTTTACCATATTCTTTCTTTTCCTCATGAAGAAACAGACTCAGGGCACATAAGTGGCATGCCCAAGATTGCACAGCCTCTAAGTAAGAGAGTCAGAATCTGAACCCAAATCCGGCTCCAGATTTTCTAGATGACTCGCCTATGGATGTCACTGGATCTTGGTGTATATGTTGTAGGGAAGTTAGCCCCCTCAAGCTAAGGATCGGCAGAGACGGGGAACCAGCAGTTTAAGAGGCATGACAGATTCATGCAGGGGTTTGTGGTGGTCCAGAATGAGACCCACCTGGTAGTGGAGGGTTCGAATAATAAGTTCTAGCTCAGGGAAAAGGACTGGCCGGCTAGGTAGGAAGCTCTAGTGGAGTAAAGAAAACTTGTGTCTCTTTGGGCATTTCAAGTGCCGAGGGAAAAACCCGTTAGAAGTGACAAGGCTTCTAAAGTTTTCCCGGTCTCGGGCTAGATAGTTTCAGGAGCCGGCTTGGGTTGGCCTGCGCATGCTGGTATTACTTGTGTTACTCTTGCCAGAGGCCATACTGTCGTAAGCCATGCCCGCCCTCCTATTACATATTAAGTGTGAGGGTGAGGGAGTGCTAAGTGATACACATTTGTATTTGTCGGTGTAATCATCTCTCATAGCCATCCTGGGCCAGGTGATTTCTCATCCTTCGTGTCATTTACTTCCTAGAATCCTAAAAGAATATTAAGAATTTGCAAACCCAATTTTGAGATGTTTATCTTCTAGTAGCTGAAAAGGTGGATTTATAGGCAGGAAAGATATTTAGCCTCTCGAAGAAACTAAACTGTCAGTAAATTGGCCCACATCTTGCTTGGTGACTTTCTCAAAATGATTTAGATGCATGTATTTGACTTCTAAAACACAAGATAAATAAGTCTCTA
>NW_011888856.1:565446-568159 GCF_000151845.1 Pteropus vampyrus
AGATTCATGCAGGGGTTTGTGGTGGTCCAGAATGAGACCCACCTGGTAGTGGAGGGTTCGAATAATAAGTTCTAGCTCAGGGAAAAGGACTGGCCAGCTGAGGTGGGAAGCTCTAGTGGAGTAACGAAGACTTGTGTCTCTTTGGGCATTTCGAGTGCCGAGGGAAAAACCCATTAGAAGTGACAAGGCTTCTAAAGTTCTCCTGGTCTCGGGCTAGATAGTTTCAGGAGCCGGCTTGGGTTGGCCTGTGCATGCTGGTATTACTTGTGTTACTCTTGCCAGAGGCCATACTGTCGTAAGCCATGCCTGCCCTCCTATTACATATTAAGTGTGAGGGTGAGGGAGTGCTAAGTGATACACATTTGTATTTGCCGGTGTAATCATCTCTCATAGCCATCCTGGGCCAGGTGATTTCTCATCCTTCGTGTCATTTAATTTCTAGAATCCTAAAAGAATAATAAGAATTTGCAAACCCAATTTTGAGATGTTTATCTTCTAGTAGCTGAAAAGGTGGGTTTATAGGCAGGAAAGATATTTAGCCTCTCGAAGAAACTAAACCGTCAGTAAATTGGCCCACATCTTGCTTGGTGACTTTCTCAAAATGATTTAGATGCATGTATTTGACTTCTAAAACACAAGATAAATAAGTCTCTACTCCTGAGAGAACTATGCCCAATTCCACTATTTGATCTCACCATCAGAGAGAGACTCTCGAAATCTGGTCACCACAAATGCACTTAAGTGAGTTTCAGAGGTTATTTTTATCTTTTCATTTTTGTTTTTGTGCTTTACACAAGTGCAGTTAACTAAAGGTAATAGTTATAAATATACCCTTTAGAAGAAATTATTCCTTCTACTTTTTACAGACCCTTTATATTTCTGGTTGTTTATTTGCTGGACCAACCAGCATATAGACCAATGGGCTCCAACATATAATTTCATTTTAGTGCTCTAATGTATAATTTCATCCTAGAATCATAAGAAGGAATAGCAGACATTTTACATGAAGATTATGTTCCAGAAGAGCAGTTGCTTAGAACTCTCTAAGCAACTGGAAAGTTTAAATAATAATAATGGACCAAGATTTCTTCATTGCTTGTGGTGTGAGTCTTGTGCCAAAACATATAGAAAGAGCAAGAGGTTCCAAAGCCTGTTTTGTCCATCCTTCAGCAAAGCTCGGCCCTCCTGTTGAATATCATTGGGTCCCTTAAGGTTTACAGAATGGGGATGGGGAGTGAGGGATGGGAGGCACTGTTCTCTTGCTCTCTCCTCCCGACATGCTCTGTCCACTTGCAGAGGGGCTCTGGGGACGGAGTAGAAAGAGGCTGTGGTGGGTCCTGAAGAACATAAAGGAAGCTTGGAACAGGAAGGTTGTGTGAAAAATTCTTGAGGATAGGCTGCCCACTCTGTGGGGATATTCAGTGGAGGGGCTCCAGCCAAAGTGGCCAGAGCCCTTTGCAAAGTACCAAAAAAAAAAAAAAAAAAACCTTGAAATTCTGCCTTGAGCTTTGAAAGGTTTCTGCTGTAATCATCATTTATTTTGTGCCCATAGTTGATACGAGGAGGAAAATGTAATTTTTTTCTAACTCTAAAAGGATCTGAAGGGTTTTAATATTGGCTAAATTAATTATAACAAGAGTAAGGAAGTGTTAAATGTCACAGAATATCGTATAAATCATTGCGCAAGTTAAATATTGTACAATTTCCTATAATAAATAGCACAATGAGTGCACACTATTTCCTTTGACAACAAGTAAACAAATGTTCTATTACCCAGGTTAAAGACTCAATAAAATTGGGCATTGTGACAAAGGAAATTTTAAAAGGCAGTTCCTTCCATACAAATGAATCAATTTTATAACGAGCGTTTAATTTTTTTTAGTCTTCTAGGCATTTGTTATAAACCCCACACTACATTGTTATTAATTTTGTTTTAAGAGTCCATTACCTTTTAAAAGATTTAGATAATAAATCTTGAAAACTTACTCACAGGTTTTGTTTTTTTCTTTCAGTATAGATGTTAGTCCATTGTCTCCTCGCTTGGATTATTTCTGATGAGAAATCCGCTGCCTTCCTTATCTTTGCTTCCTCTGTCTGTAATGTGTCCGTTCTCTGGCGTATTTTAAGATTTTTCTCTTACCATTGGTATTACATAGTATCTTTTTGATATGCCTTGTTATAGTTGTCTTTATGTTTCTTATGCTTGACGTGTGTGGAACTTCTTGAAACAAAGTTTTCTTTAAAAGATTTCATCCAGTGCTCCTCCTACTTTTCATGATATTTCAGTTACCTATAAATTCTGCTACCCAGAGTGGTGCCACAGCTCAGTGATGCTCTTTTGATTTTTTAAATTTTTACTCTTTTTTTTTTTTTTTTTTAATCTCTGTCTTTAATTTGGGATAGTTTCTATGGCTATGTCTTCAATTTCACCAATCTTTTCTTCTGCAATCTCTAAAATGTTTTTAATCCCATCCAGAATGAATGTTACCTAAGAGATTGTAGTTTTCACCTCTAGAATTTCAATTTGAATATATTTTAATATCTTACAATCTCCACTTAGCATATTTAATTTCTCTTCTAGCTTCTTGAACATATGGATTATAGTCATAATTGGTGTTTTAATGTTCTTGTTTGCTGATTCTAACATCTGTGTCAGTTTTAGGTTGGATTCGATTGATTTTTCTTTTCTCTATGGGTCATATTTTCCTGCTTC
>NW_011888856.1:568209-574527 GCF_000151845.1 Pteropus vampyrus
CTTATGCTTGACGTGTGTGGAACTTCTTGAAACAAAGTTTTCTTTAAAAGATTTCATCCAGTGCTCCTCCTACTTTTCATGATATTTCAGTTACCTATAAATTCTGCTACCCAGAGTGGTGCCACAGCTCAGTGATGCTCTTTTGATTTTTTAAATTTTTACTCTTTTTTTTTTTTTTTTTTAATCTCTGTCTTTAATTTGGGATAGTTTCTATGGCTATGTCTTCAATTTCACCAATCTTTTCTTCTGCAATCTCTAAAATGTTTTTAATCCCATCCAGAATGAATGTTACCTAAGAGATTGTAGTTTTCACCTCTAGAATTTCAATTTGAATATATTTTAATATCTTACAATCTCCACTTAGCATATTTAATTTCTCTTCTAGCTTCTTGAACATATGGATTATAGTCATAATTGGTGTTTTAATGTTCTTGTTTGCTGATTCTAACATCTGTGTCAGTTTTAGGTTGGATTCGATTGATTTTTCTTTTCTCTATGGGTCATATTTTCCTGCTTCATTGCATGCCTGGTATTTCTTGTTAGATGCCAGATAATGTAGACTTTACCTTGTGAGTGCTAGAGAGTACTATATTCCTATAAATATTCTTGAACTTAGGTCTGGGACACAGTTGAATTACTTGAAAATAGTTTGATCCTTTCAGATCTTGCTTTTAAGATTTGTTAAATGAGAACAATGCTCAGCACTAATTATTCCTCACTCTTGAGGCAAAACCCTTCTGAGTACTCTATCCTGCCAGTTATGAGGTTTCGGAATCTGGCTGGAATCTGGAGCATGCACTATTCTAGGCCTGGGAGAGTGTTGGACACCGTGTTTTCTAACCCTTCCCAATATTTCTTTCCACAATCTTTAGTGTTTCCCCACACGTATGAGCTGATGGCTACACAATTGGATACTCAAGAGGGCCCCTCTAGAATTCCGTATGCCGCTCTCTCTTCTCTCACCCTCCTCTGCCAACTTTAGCTGACTCAGTCTTTCCAGACTTTTAGTTCTGTCTCCTCAACTTGGGGAGTAGGCAGTTTCTGCCTGGGTTTATCCTCCCTACACTATGGCCTATAAACGCTCTCAAGGCAGGAAGCTGGGTGACCGTAGGCCTTACATTATTTGTTCCTGCCTCTCAGGGACTGCTGTCTTTAATTATCTGAAACCATATTTTCATATACTTCTTGAAACCATATTTTCATATACTTTGTCCAGTTTTTTAGTTGTTTTTGGTGAGAGGAAAAATCTAGTTTCTGTTACCAGAAGCAGAAGTCCTATCTAGGTCTCTGACTGGTAAATATTTTCCATAATTTATCTATAACTATGTAACAAGAAGTAACACACATTGTTTCCTCAAAGCTTAGCTCGAATCTCCTCCATCTCTCTAGGATTCAGCTACTAAAAACTTACATCCTCTGAGTTTAGCTTTTCATTTTATTTGAAGCAAATTAATGAATATAGAGTTTATAAGTTTTAATTCTACAAAGCTAAGCTTCTTCCTAATTATATTGACTTTGAGGTGAGGTCGTTGGGATCTGGGCTGGGTAGACCACCTCTGGAACCATGTCTCCACCAGCTGTCTTTGCCCAGATACGTGGACAGTTAAAGCTGGTAGGTGGCAACCTGATGGACGAGGGGCTGCAGCCCTTGTTAGCAGGGCTATCCTTGAAAGATGGACCTAGAAAACATAAGCAGAGGCTGGATTGCATCTTTGTTTTTTCCTTTGCACTCTTCTACAGCAGCTAGTTCTTCAAGCAAAGGCAACTTCCTTATCTCTCACTTCAGGAGCAGACATACAAGCATTACATCCACCGACCAACAGATCCACCCCCCAGACCCACGCCCAGTCTTTTCTTCCAAGACAAATAAGGCTCCTCCTTCTGTGTCTTGCATTATAAGGAGGCTACGTCCCAAACACCCTCCTCCCAGGAGACTTCCTATTCTAGCCTATACTGTAGTGTAGCTAGAAGCATTTCTCATTAGAGAAGAGGAAAAAACAATCCTACAATTTAATCTTTAGCAGATCGACTCCCTAGTAGCTAACCATTTCCCCATGCCCCTAACATAACCTCATGTTTATGTCAGAAGTTACAGACAGATTTAGAATTTAAAGGTGCTCATGTTTACAGAGTCGTTAGCTGCCCATACATAACATTGTTCTTTCTCGGCCCCTTCCAGCCCCTCGATAAGACAAGAGCAGCATTCTAAACCCTGAGCATGGACTGGTAGTCATATAAATAGAGGCTATGTGGGTTAGCAATTGGTTCCTATCCAGCATTAGTAAAAAGAAAAAGAATATATATGTCTTAGTCCATTTGGATTGCTGCGACAGAATCCCAGAGACTGAGTGGCGTAGAAACAACAGACATTTATTTCTCATGGTTCTGAAGACTAGAAGTCTAAGATCACGGCGCCAACAGATTTGGCATCTGGTGAGGACCTACTTCCTGGTCCATAGACGGTCATCCTCTAGCTGCGTCCATGGTGGTAGGGGCAAGAGAGCTCTCTGGATTCTCTTTTGTAAAGGCACGAATCCCATTAATAAGAGCTCAGACCTCATTACCACATAACCTCCCAAAGGCCCCACCTGCTAACATCATCACCTTGGGAGTTAGAATTTCAACATTTAAACTTGGGAGGGACGCAAATATTCAGTTCCTTGCAATATATAGATACACAATCAGATATATCAATTTTGGGTTCGATTGTTTGTTAACATGATATTTAAGGCATATGCACTTCCTTCTGGAATTCCTTCCCCTTAGTAAAGATGCATCTCACAATCATCTCGTGATTTAATTTTATGACGTGTCAGTTCCTCTCCCTTTGTTTTGTGTTTTACTCCATGTATGAGGAAACCAGTGACGCAATTTTACATGGAGTCTCTGCCATTTGAGGGGGAGAAAATCCTCGGAATCGCCTGATCCACTTGTACTTGCACGTAGGGGGCGTTTACTGAGGATCGGCGCGTGCTGACACATAGAGGGTTCGATCGCAGTCTTGGTGTCCATCTCTTTTCACTCCGCTCACCCCAGGCCTCCTCATCTCCCTCCCCAGGTGCCACGGTGAACAGAGCCAACAGCTGCCAGTCCGACAGCAGTGGATTCCTGGAGGAGCCACCAGAACCTCCGCCCCCGCAGGTAGGGGGCCACCACAGGGTTGGGGTAGGATCGAAGGAAGTATAAGTTTACAGTGAGCTGCCACGGTGCTTAGGACACACAGGCCACAGACACCTGAGGGACAGGGGACAACGGTGTCACACTGCACAAGGCGCCGGAAAGCTCGGCATTCCTTTTCCTTTTATCTTCTTTGGATTTTGTTAGACAAAGAAACGGAACCTCATGGGAAGAAGGTCCCTGTTAAAGCAGTGAGCCGATGGAAAACTGAGTTCCTGACCCTTATCTCCAACTTCTAGGCCGGGGCTATGATAAGGAAAAAAAACAAAAGCGCTTCTTAAACCTGGTGCCTCCCCGACCTTCCTGACGCATTTGCCTTTCTGCCCGTTTCTTCCGCAGCCACCTTCCTTGCCAGGCAGCCAGGGTCCCGCTGAGAATGGATGTCCAAAGCCAAGGGGTCACAGCCAGCACTTAGTGTCATCCCAGGACTGCCAGCAAGAGTCAGACAAGCCTAATTCCAAGAGTGTTGTGAGCACAGCTTTTTCAAGTCAAGACTGGAGTGTCTTGGAAGAAAAGGCTTCAACATCTATGGTGGAGAAAGAGTCTCAGTTTGAGGCCATGGAGGGACCACCAGAACTGTTGACCCCAGACACAGCCACCATTGGGGGAGAACAGCCAAGGAGAGATGGCCGTCCGAGGCCGCAGCTGCCTGGGCCCCAAACGGAACATGAGGCCAGTGTAGGCATGGTTACCTCCAAAGACGATCATCCATTCAGGTTTATAATGACTTGTAGCACAGAAGTGAAAGATGGGTTTGTGAGGCCTGAGGGAGTTGGCGAAAGGTATGTGCAAAGCCACCACTGTGAGTCTCTAAGATCACCTAGAACTGATCATGTTCAAGGCCAGCTCCTTCCCGTTGACCCTGAGGCCCCAGAAGAAGCTAAACACAATAAACTCTGTCCTGACATCAACGACACCTTACCGACATGGGAAGGTTTACCATGGCGTGTCCTCGAGCCCGGTAAAATCACGCCCCATACAGTTGACCTTATTCAAGCATCCGACAAGTCCATCCCCCACCTAGATGAGCCGTCCGGAGTTACTACTCCCCAAGAGAAGCCGAGGTGCAGTGTTCTTAGTCAAACACCACCCGGGGCAGAATCTGAAATGGGAAACCTTCCTCCAAATGCTGACGTGAACACTGTTAGCTCCAAGTCAGTGACAGTCCAGATGTCCCCCAATCTGGCATTGGCTGCTCAGAATGCTGTGACTTTGGGGGCTGATTCTAGAAGAACAACTTTCAAATGCACTGTAGATGACCCTGTCACCACAACAGAACCAGGACCGGGGCCAGAAGCAAGACAGCTCACCGATGTTTCTGCTCAGATTTATAAATATGAGCCCAGGTCCTGGCATCACCATTCAGCTCCAAGTAACAGGGCGCAGCCCCTCACCAAATCTGTCTCTCTGGACACAGGCTTCCCTAGAATCTACCCCGTGGACAGCTGCCACGCCGTACCCACCCACCGTTGCCACTGTTATCATCACCGCCCCCACTGCCACTCAGAGAGACAGAGCCCCAGCCCTGTGCCTTCAGCCCATAGGCATTGCCTATGCTCACACAGTCATCTGGAAGCCCAGTTCATGAAGGCTTTGAAAGTCCTTCAGGACACTACAGTGAGGGAGCTGTGCTCTGTAAGTATTCACCTCTGCAAAGGTGGGGAGGCAGAGGCAGCAACAGCAGACACCGCGGGGGTGATATTTGGCCTTCCCGTTCCGAAAGCGAGCTCTCAGAGCATAGCTTTCCATTGCAGATCGGGAGTAATATTTGTGTAGTGCTTTATTGTTTACAATGGTTTTTCTTACGCGATACTTCCAATCGCCTTGTGAAGTATGGAAGGCAAATGTTAATACTAATTTCCATTTCACAGAGGGATAGAGAATCAATTCATATGTGAAGTTGTAATCATTAGTGCATCTGAACCTCATCTCCAATCGAACTGAACAATTCTGTCCTAAATTCACTTGGCTGTACAATCTTACGCGAGCCATTTAATCTCTCTGTGCCTAGTTCCTGTTTTGTAAAATAGGGAGATTATTCATGCCACCGAATCAGAATTGTTTTAGGACTAAACGAGAGAAAGCTTGTGAAGCACAGCACACTCAGACCCCTCAGCACAGCGCCTGGTCCATAGCAAGCCCTAGGCAATGTGACTTGTGAGGCTGTTACTCTGCTTGCCAGTTGTTGTTACTATTTTATTATTGTTCAGGTCTTGAATCTAGAGCTTCTCATGTCAAATAGACGGACTTTCGGTCTACCTTTGCTAAGCCTGTGTAAAAGCGGACATGGAGGTCACCGAGAACTGAGTGACCCCTATTCCCGTTCAGACCCTGGTAAAGTAACAAGCATTTAATGAGTCCTTTTGGCACCCCAACTTCAGTGATTCTCGAGGCAAAAAATGATCTAAGCTATCAGGATTAGATGTTGATTAAAAAATTAAGAGCATAACACGTGAAACTCTATCTATAAGGAGTGGAAAAGGGTGAGACAGAATGCAGGACTACGGCTGTTCAGAGCGGAAGGCAACTATGACTCCCTGAGCACCTACTGCCCGGCACCTGCCAGGTTATCTCCCTATTCTTTTAATTCCACAAATATTTATTGAGTGCCTATATTAACCACTTTATTGGCATTACATTATTTAACCCTCACTTTTATCCATGCCATAAATATTTATTTAGTGCCTACTGTGCGCAAAGTCCACCCTCTTTTACAGATGAAGAAACTAGAACTGAGAGGGTTCAAGTAATTTTCCAAATGTCCCCCCAGTGACCAAGTGGTAAGTCCAGATTCAAATGCTAATTTAGCTGACACTAAATTCTTGGGCAGGACACGCCAGGCAAAGCTGTGTCCAACTTTAAAATATCTAAATTTATTTGAGTATAAAAGTAACATGAGAAAATAATTATGCGAAAAATTATGGTCTTTTAACAACTAGACATCTACATAAATGTAATATAAACATAGAAAATAATTACATGAAAGATAAAATCATTGATTACATTATTTTTTCAAATTGCAAGACTCCCAAGAATCTGGGACATTTTTAAATGAGTCCTTAACAGAGACTGAACTAGTAAAAGAAGGCATTGAGATCAGTTCTGGGCATATTCTCCAAAAGTTCATTGAGAGAAAAGTCC
>NW_011888856.1:576342-578989 GCF_000151845.1 Pteropus vampyrus
CGATACTTCCAATCGCCTTGTGAAGTATGGAAGGCAAATGTTAATACTAATTTCCATTTCACAGAGGGATAGAGAATCAATTCATATGTGAAGTTGTAATCATTAGTGCATCTGAACCTCATCTCCAATCGAACTGAACAATTCTGTCCTAAATTCACTTGGCTGTACAATCTTACGCGAGCCATTTAATCTCTCTGTGCCTAGTTCCTGTTTTGTAAAATAGGGAGATTATTCATGCCACCGAATCAGAATTGTTTTAGGACTAAACGAGAGAAAGCTTGTGAAGCACAGCACACTCAGACCCCTCAGCACAGCGCCTGGTCCATAGCAAGCCCTAGGCAATGTGACTTGTGAGGCTGTTACTCTGCTTGCCAGTTGTTGTTACTATTTTATTATTGTTCAGGTCTTGAATCTAGAGCTTCTCATGTCAAATAGACGGACTTTCGGTCTACCTTTGCTAAGCCTGTGTAAAAGCGGACATTGAGGTCACCGAGAACTGAGTGACCCCTATTCCCGTTCAGACCCTGGCAAAGCAACAAGCATTTAATGAGTCCTTTTGGCACCCCAACTTCAGTGATTCTCGAGGCAAAAAATGATCTAAGCTATCAGGATTAGATGTTGATTAAAAAATTAAGAGCATAACACGTGAAACTCTATCTATAAGGAGTGGAAAAGGGTGAGACAGAATGCAGGACTACGGCTGTTCAGAGCGGAAGGCAACTATGACTCCCTGAGCACCTACTGCCCGGCACCTGCCAGGTTATCTCCCTATTCTTTTAATTCCACAAATATTTATTGAGTGCCTATATTAACCACTTTATTGGCATTACATTATTTAACCCTCACTTTTATCCATGCCATAAATATTTATTTAGTGCCTACTGTGCGCAAAGTCCACCCTCTTTTACAGATGAAGAAACTAGAACTGAGAGGGTTCAAGTAATTTTCCAAATGTCCCCCCAGTGACCAAGTGGTAAGTCCAGATTCAAATGCTAATTTAGCTGACACTAAATTCTTGGGCAGGACACGCCAGGCAAAGCTGTGTCCAACTTTAAAATATCTAAATTTATTTGAGTGTAAAAGTAACATGAGAAAATAATTATGCGAAAAATTATGGTCTTTTAACAACTAGACATCTACATAAATGTAATATAAACATAGAAAATAATTACATGAAAGATAAAATCATTGATTACATTATTTTTTCAAATTGCAAGACTCCCAAGAATCTGGGACATTTTTAAATGAGTCCTTAACAGAGACTGAACTAGTAAAAGAAGGCATTGAGATCAGTTCTGGGCATATTCTCCAAAAGTTCATTGAGAGAAAAGTCCGAAGGCTAATATATAGCTGGGGTTCTTTGGCATTATCGAAAGACCCAGGTTCAAATCCTGGAGAATAATAAGGCATCATCTTCATTATCATCACTGATATTTATTAAGGGACTTTCAATGCACTAAGGCAGTAGTTTTCAATTAGAAGTAATTTGTCCCTGCCCTCGCTGACATTCGGCAACGTTTGGAGCATTCTGGGTTGTCACAACTGAGGAGGGTGCTACTATCTTTAGTGAGTGGAGGCCAGGATGCTGCTAAACACCCGATAATACACAGGACAGCCTCCACCACAAAGAGTAATCTGGCCCAAACTGTTGACAGTGTCAAGGTTGAAAAACTCAGCTCTAAGAGAATAAACATTTACTTGACCACATCGTTCATGGAGAAAATTGTCAGGGATAAGTGATAGCTGGAGGAGGTGATGTTTTAAGAGGCTGGAAAAAAACGATTAAATCCTATAATTAGGTACTACAGTTTCCATGATGAAAACCAGGTTGTTGGTCTACTATGTCCTGACAAAAAAGATTATTTTTCCAATTTGCATTTTAAGATAAGCTTTACAAGGATATATAAATTAAACCACATTTAGTTTCATATCTTGTTAAAATAATGAAGTATAAAAAAATGAAAATCGTGTTAAAAACTTCAGAAGAAATGGTCCTTTTAGACATAACCAATGTCATTCATTTAGTCTAAATGTTGCAGGTATTTATTCCAGAATAAGATACTATCACATCACCACTCTTAAAAACAATATAAAGTACTTAATGATTGTGTTAAGAGAAATAACAAACATGGATCTATAGACTAAGAAGTTAGAAGTCTATTGCATCAAATTGTCTTTGGGAAGCACTCTATCATTTAATTTATTAATATTATAATCAAGTATCTATGGAAACAGCTGTATACTAATAATCAATTAGCCTATCATTTATTCAGTTGTATGACTACAAATGAAAAAAGGGGAAAGGATAATTCAGCCTCCCAGGCACAAAATGAAACTCATCCTACCTAATGGGGTTATTTGGTGTGGTCGAGCCGATGGTGACAAGTCAGCACAGACAAAAGAGATACCTGAGTCCAGAGCGACTCGGTCGTTCAAAGGGTGGGTCTGACTACAGGTGCCAGGAAGATGCCTACTCCATCCGACAAACCATGCCATCCAGAAAGCATGGCTTATCAATTAGTGCAGCCCAGCAAAACCGTTAATATAAAAGATTTTATGTAAAGTGAAAAGGATTTTAAGGTTTTGGGGGCATCCTGTGAATTTTTAGGGGCATGGTTCCAGGACTGAAAGAGTGAGTGGGCATGTG
>NW_011888856.1:580339-581435 GCF_000151845.1 Pteropus vampyrus
CATCCTGTGAATTTTTAGGGGCATGGTTCCAGGACTGAAAGAGTGAGTGGGCATGTGGCACCTGGGCGCTAGTAACAGCCAGAAGGACTGCAGCTTCTGGGAGAAAACTTAGACTGGCAAGGGTAAGAGATAGACAGCTCAGGGGAAACTCTGACACAGGAACCCAGATCCAGGTACAAGGTAAAGACTGAATCTTGGAGCTGGGTAGAAGGACGTGGTTTAGAATAGAAACAGAAAATTTAACCTGGGCCAGCTCCAGGGCTGAGTGACCCCTAAGTGTAGAGCAGAGCTCTCCCCATTCCTTCTACCTGGTGTCAAGAGACAGCCTTGGGCCTGAGTAGCCCCAGCCCTGTGGAGAGATTTGGTAACTGGAAATAGACAGTGCTGATTTAATAGACAGTGACATATTAGCACTTCTGCAGAAAATACAGGGGCTTCGTGGCCCATCTTCAGACTCGTGCACAGGTTTTGGATAAGAGTTTGAGCGAGTGCGCATGTATCATCCATGTCCTCTAATCCCCTGTATCATGTTGCTTTAAACTTCTCTCCTCTCAGATTTGCAATTATACAAAAAAAAATGATATTTTTACATCAAATTGATTTGACATTATATACCTGCTGAAATGCATACCATATTGGGTTTTACTAGAAGACAATGCATTTCTCTTTATTTAGATTCAAGGAACCACAAAAAGACTCTTGAAGGAAACAATCAGAACATATACACGTACGTGTGCATAGTTGTAGTCCTATCTAGGTATATACACATGCAGGGAAGCAAGTGAAAATATAGTGTTTCATTCATTCATGAGAGGAGGCTACTTAGATAAACTGAGAAACAAATTCAAGAACAAGGAGAAAAAGTGTCTGTCTGTAGTGAGTGAGCCCGAGTTTGTAAGTCCTGAAAAATATCCTAGAAAAAAGATAGCTAAAAGTTAAATGCTAGGTGCTAACTAGGGTTAGAAAAATTATTTATGAAAAAATTATCTAGAAAATACATCATGGACCAAGTGGAGATTACAGGCAGAGGCAGATAACATCTCATATAAGACAATGGAAGCTCCGAGCAGGTGTTGAAACTAAGAGTACTTTTAGG
>NW_011888856.1:581485-582103 GCF_000151845.1 Pteropus vampyrus
ATGGACCAAGTGGAGATTACAGGCAGAGGCAGATAACATCTCATATAAGACAATGGAAGCTCCGAGCAGGTGTTGAAACTAAGAGTACTTTTAGGATAAAGACTCAGAAAAACACCTCCACCCCGCCCCCCTTCCATACAGTATGTAACAGTGCAGAGAAACACTTGACTGGTAAATGCCATTTTTGTGCTCTTGCGAATAGGTAATTGTTTGTTGACATAATTAAATTCACATAGATAAGTGAATTCACGATAATTTGTTCATTTTAAAATATCCAGAAAAGAAAGCAAGATGTATCTGAAATAAGTTTTGGGGACGTTAGAGAATTCTTCTATAACGTTTGTGACTTAGATTTAAAGAAAAAGAAAAGCATACAAAGTTTAAAAGGTAATGTGAGCCAATTCAAAAGTACGTTGTTTTTTGGTGACATCGCTCTTGCTATTGAAGTTGCTTGTTCTAACGGGCTTGGGTCAGTCGAGAAGACCTCACATTATACTGCATTATAACCCAGCTCTTATATTAGAAAAAAAAGAGTTCAAAATAGTCCTTTTTCTTTTTTTCTTGCCTAAGTTTTCCTTTTTTCTGAAACTACTTCTATACCTGTTCTAGTGTTAAAAT
>NW_011888856.1:582828-588882 GCF_000151845.1 Pteropus vampyrus
AAATTATCTAGAAAATACATCATGGACCAAGTGGAGATTACAGGCAGAGGCAGATAACATCTCATATAAGACAATGGAAGCTCCGAGCAGGTGTTGAAACTAAGAGTACTTTTAGGTTAAAGACTCAGAAAAACACCTCCACCCCGCCCCCCTTCCATACAGTACGTAACAGTGCAGAGAAACACTTGACTGGTAAATGCCATTTTTGTGCTCTTGCGAATAGGTAATGGTTTATGAAAAAAATAAAATCAAAAAAAAAAAGGAAATCAAAAAGAATTGGTCAATTTAAAAAAACCAAAAAAAAAAACAAAAAGGAACCGAAAAAAAGTTTGGGGAACGTAAAAAAATCCTCCAAAAACGTTGGGAACTAAAATTAAAAAAAAAAAAAAACAAAAAAAAGTTAAAAAGGAAAGGGAACCAAATCAAAAAGAACGTGGTTTTTGGAGGAAACCGCCCCGCCAATCAAAGTGCCTGGTCCAAACGGCCTGGGGCAAGCCAAAAAAACCCAAAATAAAACGCCATAAAAACCAACCCCTAAAATAAAAAAAAAAAGAGTTCAAAATAGTCCTTTTTCTTTTTTTCTTGCCTAAGTTTTCCTTTTTTCTGAAACTACTTCTATACCTGTTCTAGTGTTAAAATGTTTTTTCGTGTTTCGAAATGGCCAGAAGATGGCAGCGTTTGAGAATCTTCCACACCATTCCCTCCTGAGAGCTACACACCCGCAGGGGTTCCTACATCCCAGCCCCCCATACCTATGGATCACAAAACCCAAAATAGCTAAAAAAAAAAAACCATAAAATTCAGCGTTTATAATGTTCAGTCTACTTGAGCACCATATTTCCATGTCCTTGGCCTCAATGTCCCGAGAACATGGTCACCTTGTAGGAATCTACTAGGACCACTCAGTCAGCTCACTTGTAAGGGACAAATAACTTCTCTTTGTGGCCAGCCACACTGTAGTCCCTGCTGTGACTCAGTTATGAGAAAAGGAATGAACCAGGAGACCTAGGTTTGCGATCTGACTGCCATTTTTTGACCTTGGACAAATTGGTTAACCATTCTGTGTCAGAATACTTTATAAAAGAAGTCCTTCATGGTCTCTAAGATCTTTTCTGATTTTAGAAGCCATAATTGTCATCGCCTTTTAAGCACTCTTTCCAACATCAATCATGCTTCAAACACTCTTCTAACTGATTCAAATGCACTCACACCGAAGCTAAAGCAATTGGAGACTTTTGCTGTACGACATATGTTCTTCGGTATAAAAATTAGAGTATAGAATCAAAACCAAACTCTCCAGAACCAAAATGTTGGAGAGTTTTTAATATAAAATATAAAAAATGGAAAACATTTCCATTATGACAATTCCAATAAAAATAGCTATCAGTCTGCCAGGATCTTGGCCATTGGTTTTCGAAAGGGTGAGGAATTTGGAACTTCTTAGTAGCAGGGCTGGGAGGAATTAACATAGCGGTAAGATTGGTCTCCATGGAAGGAAGAAGAAGAAAAGTTTAAAAAAGGCCTGACTGTGAAATCAGTTTCCTTTAAAAAGCTTCCCATAAGCCCCGCTTCATGCTCTCCACTTCCAGCTGATTGCTAGCCTATCTGCAAGGGATGCTGGGAAATGTAGGTTTGTTTTTTTTTTCATGAGATACATTGTTCCCCTAAGATATTAGAATTTTGTTTGTAACAATGAAGAGGAGAAAGATAGTGGGTAAGCAACTGGCAGCCTCTGCTACACTAATCAGGAAGGGCTTCTAAACCCATGGGCCTTGTAGAGAGAGCATTAGGCTCCGACTAGCATTGATATCACTCAAGGTCAGATGGGTAGAGATGCTGGGGTTTTGGATTATGGATCTATTTAAAGCATGATCCAACCTGGACTAGAAAACAAGGGATAGCTGGTCAGAGCTCAGCAAATCAGCAGAGTGCCTGACAAGTGGACTAGGCTTGGTAGCTGCAAGAATATATTTAAATAAGGAAACCAAGGCAAAAGCAAGTCATACAGAGAAAGTAAGATTTAAAGAATAATTCACATCACAAGCAATGAGGAGCAGGATTAGGAGGATAAACAGTTCAATTCTATTCTAGATTCCAATTCGTGGATGCATAGGTGCCTATCTATGCCTGCCTTACTCTGAACGGGCTTGTTAGCTGGCTAGAGATGATCCTGCTGATTTCAGCCACCAGGGACTGTGGTTAAGCTGAGCTAAGGTTAATAAAAAATATTCTAAGCAGACTTTCTCTGTTCAATATTACCGAGATTCAGAGTGAGGCAGGACTCAGAAACAAAGTTAAACGAGATAGATCCAACTTTTCTAAACACAAGCCCACACTCTGGCCCTTCCCTCCCCCCCTCCTCTGTCTACATCCCCCAATCCCTACCTCACCTAGTCCTCCAGACTGCCTTCCTGTTTCCAGGGCATAATGTCTGCAAGGGTCACCCAATGATTTCCGCCCTCCTGTCCCAACCAAGTACTGCTTCTAAGTTGCTCAGAGAAGCCAAAGGCTGCCCTCTCCCTGGTCTCTTTCCCCACACGTTAGCAGGAGGGGACATCTGGGAACCCAAGTGGGATGGCAGGCTCCGCCATGGTGAATTCTCGCAGTGAATCAGAAAGGACTTCCTTCTCAGCTCTTTCTAATTGTTCTTAGTGCTCAGTCCACGAGATGGAGGCAATGAAGACGCTATGCCAGAGTTTCCGGGAGCATTTAGAGGAAATTGAGCCACCCCTTATAGGACAGCAGGCACTCTTTTCCAGGGACGTGTCAGAAGAGGAAAGGTAATTATCCAAGGGAGCCATAAAAGTAAGTAGCAGCCCACATACCTGGAGCAGAGAAAAGTAATCAGGGCAGGAGAGTTGAGCACTGGGGAGCAAGGCTAATGAGAAATTGGCCAGCTTCTCCTTCGCTTTCATGTTCTTGTTCTTGCTGTCTCAGTGGGAGTCTGTGAGAGCCATTTGCTAGATAACAACACCTACTCTTTAAGGAGGGGTGTCTGAGGTCAGAAAGTGAGCTGCAGCTGGAAGGAGGGGGTTAGCCAGCAAGATACCTTTAATCAACATGAATGGGGCTCATCAAATGCAAATGTCAGGGTTTATTGGAGTTTCAAAAATCTGCATTATTTTCACATAGATTAAAAGTATGTGTCCCAAAAGTAGATTAGTAGTTGCCTGAAGTTGAGGGGTAGGAATAGGGATTCACTGAGAAGGGGTGTGAAGGTTATTGGGGAGAAGGAAGTGTTTCAAAAATGCATGGTGATAGTCACACAACTTAGCAAATAAATTTACTAAAACTCATTGACTTGTACTCTTAAAATAGGTAAACTTCATGGTATGTAAATTATTCTGCAATAAATTAAAAAAAAAAATTAACAATAGAGTTGTATAAAAAAAAAAAAGACCTGCCCTAATAATATACCTATGTCTGAAACTGATACAAGTAAAGAAGGTGACATTCTCTTGTAAGAGATATCAAAGGAGTGACCTACGTTTTGAGAAGAACAATGGAAGACAGAACCTAGAGGTGACTTTGAAATTTTACTTTCTATTATTTATTCGCAGGAAGGAGGCCGAGCAACTGCAAACTTTACGCGAGGCCCTGCGGCAGCAGGTGGAGGAGCTAGAGTTTCAGCTGGGAGACCGGGCTCACCAAATCCGAGAAGGGGCGCGATTGGTACGAGACGCCCGGGTGGGGAGTTTGACTGTATCCTGCCCACCATAGGAAGGCTGCATGCACTAAATGAGAAAGCTGATTGTGAAGTCATTTCGGATTCTAGGGTTATGTGCCAACACCGTTCTCTTAAGGATACAGAAACTGAAGCCCGGAGAAGTACGTCGTTTTGCTCAAGGCTATGTGGCTAGCCGAAGGTGATTCAGGATTAGAGCTCCGGTCTCCTCACTCCCATGCTAATCTTCTTCTCTGCCCTGTAAATAAGAGATGAGTTTTATTAGCCCATTGTCCACATGAAACAAGAAACACAGCTTTTGACCAAATGTGGGCGAAGTCACGGCCAGAATCGGCTGCTAGTTCACAGAGCCCACTCTAGAGAATTCACTACCCATCATGCCTTTTCCATAAGTCTGAGCTAGCTGTTTGGTGTAAATATGGTAATTTGTCCATTCTTTTTGTTCTTGTTTTCCTTTCAGCAGCTTGAGCTTCTCACAGGAGAACTACCTGAACACTGTACGAATCTGCGTCAATATGACTGGTCAGAAGAAAAGAGTGGCCAGACTTCCTGTGCTAACATCCGCCCAGTCATGGTGCCTGGGGCTGCCTTTCCTCCCGATGATGGCCAGCAGGCCCCCTGCTCAGGTACAACCCATCTGGCTGCCTTTACTCCGCCCGTCTTGGAGAGCAGCACCAGGATGTCTCCTCCAGCTCAGGGAGAGTTAGGTCCGGCTCCTTTGACAAATTGTCTTATTGGAGAGAAGCATACAAATGTCTTCCACTAGATCAGAGTGGGTGTGGTGGCCTTCCTGCAAAATATAAGAGCACATTCTAGCCAGAGCAAGGATATCTAAATTTTCCCCAAGGAGAAGTATCTATCAACCCTTCATCCGCTATTTTTCTTTTAATATTCCACTCTGTGGTTAAACCCAGGAGGAACTCAGAATATTTTAATATTCATTTAACACAGAATAAGTGAGCACCTACTATGTGCCTGGCATAGGGAATATGTTGTTGGCCAAGGTATATACAGTAAATCTTCACTTAATATCGTCAATAGGTTCTGTGACTTTAAGCAAAATGACATGTAATAAAACCAATTTTACCATCAGTTATACAATTGATATAAACAAGAGTTAAGTTCCTACTGCATCTCATCAATGCTGTAACAAAACAACATCGAACAAAATTATGTCATTCGAGACCCTTCTGTATAGCTCAAGGTATATGTGGTGTAGTCTTGGCCATGCTGTAACTTTCGGTCTACTGAGAGAGAGAAATTGTAAATAAATACCTATGAATTTTAAAAACTGTGAAACTGCTTTGAAGGAAATAATGGGGTTTTAAGGGAGTTCAGTTTAGATCAGGGTGTCAGGAGGGTCGAGGAGTGACAATAGAAGAAAGAGAGAAGATCCAGGCACCAAAGCCTTTCCAGAAAGCCTTGAGTCTGTGTGCCAGCCGGAAGGAAGGGTTGTGCCAGGAACTTTTCTTGTGCTGGTGACAGAACCATGCATCCAACAGACAGGATTTCCACTCACAAAGAAAAGAAAACAACCACAACAAACAAATAAATAAATTTCAATGCTGACGAGTGCTGTGGCAAAGACACTGTGGAGGGCGATGTGGGATTAAGAGTGGGGTGAGGAAGAGGAAGCCGTGAGGAATTCTGGGGAAGGAACGTTTTAAGCAGGAGGAACAGAAAGTTTGAAGGCCCTGAGACAGAAACAGCCAGAGTGGCTGAGGGCCTGAGTGACAGGGAGGGGTGGAGAGAGGGCCTCTCAGAAGTGGGCAACTGGGCTGACTTGAGGCTGGAGCCTGAGAGGCTGGATTCTCCTTCCGAGTGTAAGAGAAAGCCACTGGAGGTTCAAAGCAGGGTCGTCATATGATCTGATTTGCATTGAAAGTCACCGCTGACTGCTTTGTGGAGAAGGCACAACTATGGACTTCGAGCTGGGCAGAGCTCCCAGCTAGGAGGATGTTGGCATAGTCCCGTGAGGTGAGACGCAGAGCCGTCAAGTGGCTTCCATCCAGCTGAGGAGGCTTGCGAGGCCACCAGCCCAGCGAAATGCAGGGAGGTGTACAAAAGCCGGATGTACCTGTGGTCTCCAAGTACGACAGGAAGTCTAAGGAACGGGGAACAAGTGAATGGCAGAGTCAGAAAACTTCATAGAAAAAGTAACGCCTTCCGGGAAGGCATTATAACTCATATAAGAAGATGGGCAAGTAGCAAGAAAATTAAGAAGCTCTTTCTTTGGAAACCGCTTGTCTCCAGGACCGATCTCATAGCCCGCTTCCGTTCATCAATCCTCGTGGCTTCAGCAGAGCCCTCCCGCCCTTCAAACCGTCTTGCACCTTCCTCTGATGACTGTATTTTCTCAGAGTGTGGAC
>NW_011888856.1:589367-603930 GCF_000151845.1 Pteropus vampyrus
ACGATATTTTGAGATTTCTCTTCATTTGTGCTCAAAGTGAGACATATTTATACATATATCTAGGAAAACTCATAGTCTACTATATCATATAATACTTCTTTTTACAGACATATGTTATGGACTGAATTTTACCACTCCCCCAAATTTATAACTTGAAGCCCTAATCCACAATGTACTGCATCTGGAGAGAGGGTGCTTAAGGAGGTAATTAAGGTTAAATGCGGTCATAATGATGGGACCCTAATCCAACAGGACAGGTGAATTTATAAGAAGAGTACGAAACGCTAGAGACCTCTCTCTCTCTTCATATTTGCACAGGAGAAAAGCCATGTGAAGACACAGAGCAAAGGAAGCCATCTACAAGCCAGGAAGAGAATCCTCACCAGAAGCCGACACCGATGGCTACTTAATCTTGGACTTCTATCCCCTAGAACACCGAAAAAGTAAATTTCTGTTGTTTGAGCCACCCAGTTCTTGATATTTTGTCATGGCAGCCCCAAGCAGACTAAGATTTTTGTGTCGTAAAGTGGAGTGCTGCTGTGACAAATTTTCTAAAAATGTGGGAGTGGCTTTGAAACTGGGTGATGGGTAGAGGCTCAAAGAGTTTTGAGGTACATGTTCCCTTCTGAAAAATCTTTCTCATTTTTTGCAATATGAATAGGCTGACAATTTCCCAAATCTTTAAGTCTGATTCCTTTTTGCTTAATAATTCTTTCAATTTATCTCTCTCATCTTGTATTTTACTATGAGCAGTAAAGAAAAACCAGGCTGCACCTTCAACACTTTGCTTACGATTTCAGTTAAATACCCAATTTCACAGCTTGCGTGTACTACCTTCCACAAAACACTAGGACACAATTCAGCCAAGTTCTTTGCCACTTTTTTAAAAGAATAGCCTTCTCTCTAGTTCCAAATAGCCTCCTGCTCATTTCCACCTGAGACCTCGACCAGATTGCTTTTAATGTACATATTTCTACGAGCATCCTGCTCGTGATGGCATGTGTACTCTCTAAGACAATAGAAGCTTTCTCTCCAGTTCTCCTCTTTTCTTCCTGAGGCCTCAGCAGAACTGCCTTAAACATGTTTCTAATAATAATTACTTCAAGGCAATCTAAGCTTTCTTTGGCATGCGCCTAAAAAGAACTACTTTTCTCAAGGTCATGTCCACTTTCTCAGGGCAACCTGCATCTAATGACTGGTTGAGATGTGGGTATGTATGCCAAGCCCTCCTCGCCTCAACTTGGAACAACTCTCGAGGGCCACTGGCTTCAGAGTTCCCCATGGGGGTTACCTGAGATCTTTGTTGTGACTAGGGCCCAATCTCTCCCTCTGCAGGTAAAGCTTCCTTCTCTCCTTTCACAGATGTTAACTCCAAGAGTACTCCTTAATAAACTTTACATCTCCACTTCAGAATCTGCTTTCTTGGAAACCTAATCTGTGAAACTATTTTAGTTTGAGTTTTCTCAGAAGTAGATCCTGACACAGGGACACAAGTTCAAGTAGTTTGTTTGAAATGCGATCCCTAAAAACTCTAGTGAGGCCACAGGAAAGTAGGAGAGGGAAGAGATGAAAATCAAGAATGTGCTCTTTATCAAGCAAGTTAACGGTGGTGGGCACCCAGAGCTTAATCCCACTGGGGAAATCTGAGACCCAGAAGAGATCATGCTACAGAGTTACCCACCCAAAGGATGTGAGAGCTGGACTGTAGATTCATCAACTCTCATCAGTCATTGGTCGAAAGCTGCTCTAAGAGCATTAATTCCCCAATATTGTCAGATTGCTCTGTGTGCAAGAAGAATTGGATCCAAGCCTCGATCAGTGCACTGTAGGGTCTGGCAGTTGGAAACTTGGTCGGAATGGGGAAAAAAAGTAGCCAGAGGTATACGCGCTATAATAATTAAAACATTTAAGTTGCCCAAATACGCCAACAAACCACAGCAGGTTGTATTCAGGTTTCTGCCTATTACTAGAGCATCTACTGCACTAGCTTCTCTACCATTGAGATGTACCTTAGGATAGTCAAGTTGAACATAATCTCCTCTTGAAACTATGTCTGCTTGGTTCCCTCTTTTTACTAATATAAATATATATTTTTTATAAAAATATATATTTATATATATATATAAAATATATATATATATATATATAATTTAAACATCAGACCTGATCTCAGTTCTAAACTCCCTAGTGATATTTTTATTGGGTATGGAAATGTACATTGACAGTATTTCAACACTTTAAAAATGTTATTCCAATATTTTGTTTTTTGTTTTTTTTCTTTTGACTCCATGGTTTCTGATGAGAAACCTGCCATCACTTGAAGCATCAATTCCTTATCTGTAATGTATTTTTTCTCTCTGGCCTTTTCAAGATTTTTTGCTTTGTTCGTTTTTTGTTCTATGATTACGATGAGTCAGAGCATGGTTTTCTTGGAGTTTATTCTATGTGAAATTTGCTGAACACTTTGCATCTGCAAATATGTCCTTCACCAAATTTGGGAAATTTTTAGCCATTATTTCTTCAAATATATTTCTGCACCATTTTTTTCTCTTCTCTTTCCAGAACTGCAATAACACTGATATCAAAACTTCTGATATTGTCCCATAGTTCTTTGAGGCTCTGTTTATTATTTATTAAACTTTTTTTCTTCCATGTATTCCAGAATGGATAAATTTTATTGATCTACCTTCAAGACCATTGACTCTTTTCTTTCTCATCTCCATCCTGCTTTTGAGGTCTTCCAGAGGACTTTTTATTTCTGTTGTTATACCTATGAGTTCAAAATTTTCCATTTGGTTCTTTGATATACCTTCTATTTCTTTGCTGAAAATGTCTATCTTCCCATTGATTTCAAGTTTTCACCCTTACTTCATAGATCATATTAGAAGAGGTGCTTTAAAATCGTTGTCTGATAATCCCCATCTTGGAGTTTGCATGTGTTGACTAGTCTTTCCGACGAAGATTGTTAACATTTTCCTGGTTCTTTGTATGTCGAGTGATTTTGGATCCTATCCTGGACATTTTCATATAATGTTATAAGATTCTGTGTTCTGTTAAAAATTTTCTGGGAAATGTTGATTTTTCTGTTTTTCTGTTTGTTTGCTTTAGTAGGCTATCAATCAAGTTAGATTCAGATCACAGTCCTGACCCATACGCAAGCTGTGGTTTCAGTGTCAATTTGCTTGTCACAGCCTTTCTGTTCTGTCTGGCCCACCCTGCACATGCACCATCCAGTGCTCACTCCCAGACCTGAGTGGTGATCTGCCCTATAGTTCAGTTCTCAAAGCCTTTTTATGTTGCTTATGGTCAAGTCTTACGCCTCATAGCTCATGTTGAGCCTAACACTTTATATACAGATTTAAAGGATCCTTTTCTCCAGCTGACTCTTCTCTGTGATTCCCCACACACACTCACACTGTCTGATTCCTATGAGTTACTTGTCATGGGTTGGCCTGGAACACCATGGCTTTAGCATTCATGCACTGTAATGAACGTCCTGCAGCTGGGTCTACCTCAGGGAAAAGTACTAATAGAAAAGAGCCTGTAGATTCCCTGTTGCTGTAGCTGCCGCACCTGATGCCACCACCACTGCTGCTGCTATGGTCACTGCCATGGGACTGCCACTTCATGACTTGGACATGCCAAAAGTAGGGCTTAGAGAGGTAAAAGATCTTTCCCCAGAGATTCCTTTCACAGCCCTCTAACCCAAAAGAGAGGATTTTTCTCACAGCTTTTTCTGTTGCACAGTTTCAAGATTCAGGCTGCCCTAGAATATGCCAGAAAATATGGGAGAAAAGAAACTCATCTCCATGAGCTAGTTCTTTGAGTTTTTTATTCTCTGTTCCAGTTGACTTGCCATTATATACTTTTCAGAGTCCTTAAATAGCTGCTTTATAAATTCTGTTCAAGACTTTTAGTTGTAACTGGTGGAAAAGATGGGGTGGCATGCACTTACTCCATCTTAATTAGAACTGAAATTTGCCAACCTGTTTTTATATTCTCTTATTGTAGTAAAAAAATGCTAACACTTGCTTACTTTGTGCAAATACTGTGCTAAGCCTTTTACATGTATGATTTACATATGGAAAAACAACACACATTTGTGGCAAACGTCATTATCCCCATTTTAAAGATGAGGAAACCGAGACTTACAAGGGTTAAATGGATTGTGCAATGTCACACAATTGGAAAACCAGGTATCATCCTAGGCTGGTCTGGCTCCAGAGCCAAACTCTGAATCACTCTGCAGTATAGCCATGGCCAGCTCTTTTATGCAGCCTGAGTGGGGCCAGAGCTGCAGATGCTCTGATTACATGTGAGGATCAGGCAATAGTCTTCTCTGAGACCCATGTTTTCCTAGCTTTCAGCATTGATTAGGTCAAGTTGAAAGATGTACTTATGCGCAAGGCAGGTTGAGATTTAATATTGCTTTGTGTTGGTTATTGGGCAGGTGTTTGTTTAAAGGAAGTGGAAACAGGTGTGTGGGCCCTGATTCAATTACATGATGGAGAGAACACACTGATCCATGGCCATTTTCAAGGAGAGATGCTGATTGTGCTAATTAATCATTTGTCTGTCAGAACATAATAGAAAATGATGTTCCAGTTACCATTGGTATGGAACGCAAACTCATGTGTCTGGCTTTCCAGCAACCAGATGCAACTGTTTATGATGACAGCAATTAAGATACAGTACCTGAATCCTCCTGGATTACTATGTCTGAGATGGTTCGAAGAAATGGTATTTTTATAAACTCTTGCCAACAGCATGGGACATCATCCAACAGGAATTGTCTCTCTAAGGAACTTTTCCCTTCAAAGAGATTAATTGAGTCCTTTTAGATCGTGATGGCTTCCCAGAGATATGGCTGGTGGAATATTGTTCTGTTCTGTGTCTTGCAATACTCAGTCTACCTCACCTAACCAAGACATTTATGCTCATAATGGAGCATCGTAATAATATTTAATTCTTTCAGCTATGCACTTGCCACCCAATAGCCAGAGTGGTCTTTTTAATACCTAAACGAGGTACATTTCTTTCCTGCATAAGAATTGCCAGTGGCTTTTCAGTACAGTTTTAATTGAATCCTGGCTCCTTAACAAGATCTGCAAAGCTCTGCACGGCCCCGCCCTGCAAACTTCCATGACCTCGTTTCATATTACTCTCTCCCCCTCTCACACGACAGTCCAGATTCATGGATCTCCTTCCTCATTCCTGAACACATTACGGTCACTTCCACTTCAGGGGCATTTCCGCTGCTGTTCCCTCTTGGCATTTGCCATGCCCCTTTCCCCAGATACTCAGGTGGCTGGTACCTTCTCATTCAGATTTCCATTCCAGTGCCCCGTCTTCAGAAAGGCAACTCTACAGCCTATCCAAAATAGGGCTTCTTCCTACACACATCGCTGTATAATTTTGATCCACTTATCCTACTTTGTTTTCTTCATAACATTTATTGTATGGGCTTTTATTATTTCATTTGTTTTGTAGCCGTCTCCCTTGTTAGAATGCAAGCTCCATGGGAAAGAGACTTGTCTGTCATCTTTCCATATTTTATCCCCAGGCTTAAAACACTGCCTAACACATAATAAGTTCATAAAACAATTTGATGAGTGAACAGCCTAGAGAATTAATTAATTAGTTAACTAATCAATATATCGACACTAATAAACATTGGATTCACATAAATAAGACACGGTCTAATCCATTAAGGAATTTTTAGTTTGAGGAGGAAAACACGTAGAGCTAATAATCTGTCCATGTTACTTCTTTTTTTTTATACCTTTCAAAAACTCCTCATCCACAGCAAGGTTTCCAAGCCTGGGACCATCAGTTTCACCAGAAAGTGGAGAAGTTGAGAAAAAATTATTAGGACAAAATAGCAAGTTTTTAATAAAGTTAATGTAACCCAGGTAACAGTATTCTTCCCCTTGCCTCGGTAAATCTCCTTTTAAATTAGAAGAGTCATCTCCTGGTTACGGGGAAGGCAGCCACAAAAGACTGGATCTTATGATCCCACTTATCTAAAACAGCCAGAATAATCAAAGCTGTAGAGACAGAAAGTAAATTGATGGTTGTCTAGGGCTGCACAATGAGGCAGGAGAATGGAGTGACAGTCAAAGGGTAAAAGATTTCTTTTGGGAGTGAGGAAAATATTCTCAAATTAGATTACAGTGATGTTTGTATCATTCTGAAAATATACTAAAAATCGTTAAACAGTTCACTTTAATTGTATTGTATGTAAGTCATATCTAAATGAAGTATTACAGAAAATAAGGCGAGCATGCACACACTTGGGGCAGAGTGTTTCCAGAGGGAAGAGCAAGTCCACTCTCTGAGCTAGGAAAGAATTTGCCCTATTTAAGGCACAGAGAGAAAGTAAGGCCAGTGCCAGTGGAGAAAGGAGAAGTAAGTGGGGACCAGCTCAGACAGGGTCTACTAAGCCATGGTAGGGAGTTTGGATTTTTTATTTTGAACGTACTGAGAAGCCATAGGAGAGTTTGAAGTAGGATAGTGACATGATGTGATGCATAGTCACATTCTGTAAGATTGGGCTGGCTACTTTGTGGGCAAGTGACTCAGGGAGCATGAAAGGAATCAGGGAGACCTATTACGGTAGTTTGGGCGACACTCAGAAATGTAGTAGATTTCTTTTCCTTTCTCTTTTCTTCTCTCTTCTCTTCTTTTTATAATAAATAAAAAGCAAGGTCACTTTATATTTAGCAGAACAGATCTCATGAGTCGTCCCAGAAAAAGGCTCTAGCCAAAATACTTGATTTGACCCTGTTAACCTTTGGTACCTCAAAGAAGACGTACGTCACTGGTCACAAGAGAACAATCTATTAATAATGAAAAATTTAAACTACTCTTATATAATTCGTCCTTATAGAGAAGGGATTATCCCAATTTAGTACTAAAACCTGTTTTTCACTCCTAATAGCACTGTCAAAGTCAAACATAGACCACTTTATTTGCCTATGACAACTCTCTCCACACCAGTTTCCTAGCTTACAGCAGCCAGATGATTTTCCTACACAGCAAACAAGCTATATTTGAAAAAGGAACAATAAGGCATCTGTAGAAAAACTGCATTCACATTAGACTCCTCCTCTTGCCTAAGGGGTCGTGTCTGTCATGCAAGCTCAAGTGGGTGGCAAAGAATAGGCAGGCTTTGTTAGACCATCACTCATGTATTGAGATTTGAGGTCTGCGATTCAACACAATTTTCAATGGACACTTTCCCCAGGATTGAATTGCCGCCTACAGACATTTTGATTATAAAATATAATTTTAAAATGAGAGAATACAAAACACCCCTTCTTTTCTCTGGCCCCATCCTTACGAGTTTGTCAGTTTATCTCATAGAGGAAGTGTGATCAGCAGAGTACTGACCAGCCTTGGAATGCCCAACTCCAATCTGGGACTTTGTTAGCCCTCCTCCCAACCCGTGACAGGTCCCAAGCTCTCTCTCCAGTTGACCCAGATATTTCTATGTCAGGAGCCAATCAACCTTGAAGGTATGAGTGATTTGACACCTTGTCTTTCAGCCAGCTCTAAATGTTCATAACTTACCACATGCCCACTTGTCCATAAAATTGAGTCATACCCACTGGTGATTGTAACGATCATTTAAGATCCTGTTTATCAATTCTAAACTTGCCCTGTGCTTCAGTGCAATTTTCTTCCCAGTTCTCTCCTTTATGATCCTACACATCTCACTGGGAACTTTGTTTTACCCCGAATCTCTCTAACTGATAGTTGTTGACAATTATGACTCGGATTCTAGAGATATCATACTATGTTTTAAAGCAGGTAACTTTAGAACTTCAGGCCCAAGCCCTGTCTATAAACTGCTGTGAGACTGTCTTACCACCTCTGTTACAAAGTCCCGTTGTACCTCACTGGTCACTGGTTGCCTTGTGCCATGGTGATAGCTTCACAGGTCTACTGGTTCTCAGCTGTTAGCTACCTTCATATCTCCCAACACCACACTGGGGCACACTCTTCAACATCATGCTGTGGAGGATCATGGGACCCTGTCCCAGACCCCCTCTCTATCTAAATCCACCATGCCGGCATTTCCATTGTAACCACCCATAAAACCATGGGACATATCAACACACAGCCATGGGACAGACACATAGGCAGTCAATCAGAAGCTCAGATGGGAAGTAAGCTGTGAGTTTCCTCAGCTTTGGGGTCCCCAAACCTCTGTCGGGTATTCTCAAAGATCTAACAAGGATCTAACAGGGCACCAGATGTAGGGCACAAAATTCACACTAAAACCAAATCGTTTTCCCCCTTTTTTCTCTCCCCTAGCTTCTCCTACCCCTAACTCCACAAGAACGTTTGTGGCTGAGTGATGGGAATGTTTCTTTCATTATAACTTCCATTCTTTCATGTTACAAAGACTGATTCTGGATGTGTGAAAACTCACCTTGGGAATTTTCTAGAAAATTGATATGTTTTCTAAAGCCCTGTTTTCATGATTTTTCTCTTGATAAGAACTCTAAAATGCTCAAAGCTGAGCTGTAACTTGTTTTAGACATTATCAGTCCTCCCCTCCCCTGAGACGAGAAGCCTCAGACCTCACATCTCAGTGCTAATGTCAAAAACAAAAACAAAAACAAAAATGAAAAAAAAAACTGCTTGGCAAGGGCACGGGAGGTATATCTTATCAAGAAGGGAAAATACATTGTATGATCTTTAAAAAAAATTACACAGTTGAAAACATGGACACTGTTTCACGGCAGCATCATAGTCGATCATAAATTGTTTTCCAATACTGCTAATTCTGCATGTTGACATATAGATAGCTTCCTATGTTTCTCTCTTATTTATTAACAATGAAATATATATCTTTGTACATAGGACAGACAGATTTAGCAGATTAAACTAATAAAAGTAGAATTTCAGAATCAAAACATGAACATTTTTAAAGCTTTAGATACATGTTGTCAAAGTATTTGCCTCTCAACATAAACTCACCAAGGATGACCCTTAGTCCATATCCTCTTCACAATAAGTCAATATCATTCATTTAACTCTTTACCAATTTGATAGTTGAGTTTCATTTGCATTTATCTGAATATCAGTGAGATCAAACATATTTACATATACTTTAGACTCTTTTTTTCTTTTTTGGTTTTTAATTGCCTACTCGTATTCTTTGTGCATGTTTGGGAGTATGGAAATAAATGAAGAGCACTCAGTGAGAGCAAGCAGAGACTATTCATTTCAGGGCTTGCTATAACAAGAGAGTCAGCCCTCATCACTTGCATTTGGCAGTGATTCAAGGGCAGGCAGGCAAGTGGGAAAGCTTCCTAGAGAAATAAAGGGAAGGTTTCGAGTGTGCTCTGATTGGAAGTTGTTGGCACGGAGAAGCTGGAAATGAACTAACGAGAAGTGGGCCATCTTGTGGGATGGTTTGGGAAGCATATCTGACTTTCTTTAGTTGGTCTCGCATTGGAGCTGGGGCAAAAATTAGGCAAGGTGGCAGTAATTACCCAGCTGTGGCATTTGGGGGCTGATGGCTATAGAAATTGTGGGTCAGAGTTGATATTTTGTTTTGTTTTGTATTGTTTTGTTTAATGGTCTAGTAATTAATTATCTGTTTGTATATTCAGTCTTTTAGAAGGGAAAAGATATCTCCTTCTCTTTGATGTATAAGAACGCTATAAAATAGGGAGATTCAATCTTTAACATGTATGTTACAAATTGATGCTGAGTTTTGAATTTGTTTAAATGTGTTTGTTATATCAGCTTTTAAACTTTGTATAAACTATTAATTTTCATAGCCTCTGCTTTAGTTAGCTTGAAAAGATTTTTACATTCAAAGATCATAAAATATTCTCCTGTATTTTCTCCTAATACTTGTACTTCTTCTTTTAATATATTTGGAATTTATGCTGGTGAAAGGTGGGTGGTAGACAACTAGTTTACGCTTCATCTAAACTGATAAGCAATTGAGTCAGCATCACTTATTAACAAATCCATCCATTGCTTATTGATGTATTCCCACCAATAGCTTTGGTTTTAATGAGATTATAGGATCAGCATGTGAATTTTTAATTAAACTCTAAGTTTATGAAGTGCCTCATAGAGTTTTAAATGGTAAGAGTCCAGTGTGGAGGAAGGGCAGGGAGTAAACATTATTGTGGGCATTTAAAAGAAAATCCAGAACTAATTGTTGCGGTAGGAGCAAGCATCTGATCCAAAAGGGCTTAGCATGTATTTACAGTTTTTCCCCTCTAAACATATAATGAAATGCACAAGTCTTGAATATACTGTTCAGTGACTTTTGACAAGTGGGTAAACCTATGCAACTCAAAGTATTATCAAGATAGTAAATGTCACAATTATTTCAGAAGTTCCCACATGTTCTTTCTTCACCGAACCTACAGAGGTGATCACTATTCCAATTTTTTCCATCATACATTAGTTTTGCCTATTGTTGTCTATAACTTACTTTGAACTGTTTCAAAAATTATATGCACTAATGGAAGGATAGCGGAATAATTAGACGGATAACTATACAGAAAGTGAGTATAGTAAAATGTCAGTGATAATATCTGGGTAATGGGTATATATTATTTCCTGTAAAATGCTTTTGACTTTTTATATGTTTGGAAATTTATATAATAACATGTTAGAAAAGACAAAAGAAAAGCGAAAACCTAAACAAGAGCTAAAACACTTCTGGAAAAATCCAGATCAGGAGAATATTGCTAGATATCAAGAAAAATATAAAGATATGTTAATCAATGCAGTGTGGTAGTATTGCAGAAATAGAAAAGCTGACCAATGAAGCAGAATAGAGAACCCAGAAAAACCCACTACATTTATGGTGGGACTCACGTGACAGATCAATGGAGGAAGTTCTGCTTTTCAAGAAATGGGACTTGAATAATCGGTTCCCTATGTGGATAAATAAAGTAAGATTCCTTCTTGACGGTCTAATACCAGATGAATTCAGGTATATTCAATGAGAAGGCAAAACTGAGAATTTTGGAAGAGGTGTGCAATGTAGTTGGCTGATACTCAGAATTCATTCCTACTTTTTTCCAATGTGTATCCCTGCATTGCAGAAATCTTAAAAAAAAAAAAAAAAAGACATTTCTCAAACCCCGTAGCTAAGAACCAGAATACAAATTAGGTCTCATCAAATAGGTGCACTCACGTGAGATTTAGAAGGTAGTAATGAGGCCAGAGCCACCTACCTGTTGCTTTAGGCTGTTTTCAGCTTTTAAACAAGACCATGGAGGGTGCCACTGGCTCTCTGACCGATCGGTGGATGGGCAGAGGCAATGACAGCAGTGCTGAGCTGTGTCAGGCTTCAGTCACCAGCTTCAGAGCTGTCAGGATGCAGCTGATTCAATGATTGTGGCAGCTTTGTGATTATGGCTTTTTGATCCTGGATCCAGATTTCTTTAGAATAAACTCTCTCTTTTAAACCACCCTCTGGTTAGAATATCTAGTTTATGTTGTCTGCATTCGACCCTTACTGACACAAAATATATCAGACAATATCCTTATGGCCTTGTTGTGAGAAAGCGAGTTTTACACAGGACACATATTGGACAAGCCATAAATCAAAGGAATTCACATTTGACTTCTGTTTGGTAATATAAATAGAAAAAAACATTCACAAAATAGTCAATGATATCTGCTACTCATATGCTTGTCACAAATTAGAATCCAAAATATATTTTTTTAAAAAAGAATATGAATCAATAATAGAGAGGAGAAAAGTGAAAAAAAAATGGCAAAATACATGAACAAGAAGAAGTGTGAATGTCCCATAAACATACGAAATTACATTTAAACTCACTGGTAATCGACAAAATGTAGATTAAAACTATAAGATAAAATTTTGTACCTATCAGATCGGTAAACATTTAAAAAGTGAATAATACAAAGAGAGGAAAAACCAGAATTCTTAAATACCACTAATAAGAATATATCCTGCTACAACCACTTTAGAAAAGAATCTAGAATTATCTAGAAAAGTTCAACACAGTCATACTCTACCATACAGATATTCCACTGTCAGGAGTATATATTTGAGAAACTCTTGCATATGAATCAAAAAATAAGAATAAGAATATTTCTTGGAGCATCACTTCTATAGGACAAAAATCAGAAATAATCCAAATGTCCATCAATAGAATAGATAAATGGTGGGATAGTCGTTCAATGGAATACTATACAGCACTAAAAATGAATGAATCACAGCTAGCTATTGCCTAATTGTTCTTAGATCTATTCTTTTTCTTTCTCCTGTGAATTACGTTTGTTGAGTTCTCTTGCCAACTAACTTAAGGTCAGTTGTGCATTCTGTCCAATGGGATGCACAGGATGGAGGCTAGGGAATTGGAAGAAGGAGGAATCCAGGGTATTTCTTCCTCTTTTTCTCTGCTTTAGTGGACTTCTTCTGTAGTAATCCACATCTCTGCTGTTCCTCACCAGATAATTCCTTTCTCTATGAATTCAGCTCCTGCTAGGTCTTGCCAGACAACCCAGGTCTGGACTCAGGTTAAACTACCTCCTATGTCCTTCCAGCCCTAGTGGTAGTGGTGCTTTGTGAAGCTGGCTTGCTTCATCATTCTCTACTCGACTTTTCAGATCTCTCATCCTCCATGGAACCAGTGCCCTGCATTTTGTTTCATACCCAGAGCAGTGTTTGTTTTTCTGACTGGTCCTTAACTGATACACACAACTACATACATCACGAGTGGATCCCAAAACCCTTAAAAAGGGGTGGGGGAGGCAAATTGCAACAGAATACCAATATTGTAATTGCACTTACATAAGTTTCACAAATATGCAAAAATAATATATTGATTGGGGATACAAATGTGCTAAATGTATAAAGAAAAACTATGGGAAAATACTAACAGTGGAAATGTAGTTTCTTTACTAAATTACCCACTGGGAAAAAAAGATAGGACAACAGGATAGCAAAACCAAAATCCACTGACAACATCTCAACAAAGCAGGTGACAGGGTATCCATCTGAAGAACTATGCACAATATACCTTAGAATCTAACCCCTGACACATACTTAACCACTGGTTCCCATCTCCCAGAGTTGTCTCAGAAGATATTGCCTTGTTAATACCACGATGCTTTCAAGTTTGCACATTCGCCAGAGTGGCTGAGCGAGCTCCTGCAGTGTTCCTCATCATAGTGCCAGGGAAGCCTGGGGCAGAAAGCAACAGACGTGCCAGTGCAGCTGAGCCAGGGACTGTCACCTTTCTTTCCAATATTTCCTTATTACTTATCCTAGGGGGGAGAGAGTTTAGATTTTTACTAATAAGCATTTTGTTAGCAGTAGGTTTTATCCTAGATATTCTTTATCATGTGTAGAAATTTCTAGCTTAATGATAGATTTTACCATGAATGTTTAATTTTATTAACTGCTATTTCTGCATCTAATGAGATGATCACACACATTTTCTCTTTTATTCCGATGATGTAGTGAATTGCATTGATTGAGTTCTGATTGTGAAACTTGAATTCTTGACATAAACATCAGTTAGTTATGATGTATCATCCCTTTTATGTATTACTGGATTTGATTTTTTTTATATTTTTAAGGGTTTTGAGTTTTATATTTATGAGGGATATTGATTGATAGTTTTCTCGTAATGTCCTTGCCTGGATTTGTTATGAAAATTATGTTGGCCCTATAGAGTGTTTTGGGAAGTGTTTCCTTCTCTCTATTTTCTGCAAGATATTATGTAAACTTGGTATTATTTTCATCTTAAATGTTGGTAAATTTAGCAGTGAAGCCATCTGGGCTGGCAGTTTTCTTCGTGCAAGATTTTAATATGAATTAAATTTCCTTGTAGATAAAGGGCTATTCACATTTTCTATTTTTTTTTTCTTGTATCCATTTTGGTAATTTGTGTCCTCTAAGCATTTCTTTAAGGACATTCTGCAAATTTTGATGTTATATTTTTATTATCATTCAGTTCAAAATAGATCGATTTTATTTTTATTTCTTGACCAATGGGCAATTTTGAATTGTATGCCTTAATTATCAAATATTTGAGTGTTTTCCAAACATTTCATTTTTTAATTTCTAATTTCACTCCAGTGTGGCCAGAAAATGTACTCGGTACTATTTCAATATTTAGAAACTGAGTGTGTTTGTTTCTGGTTCAGCAGCATGTCTATATTAGTAATGTTCTATACTCTCTTGAAAAGAATGTGTTATTGAGTGAAATGTCCTAAAGTGTCAGCGAATTTATTTTGGTTGATAGCGTTATTCAAATATGTTATGTTGCTATTGATTGTTTTTCTACATATACTATCAGTTAATGAGAGAGGAGCGTTAAAAACTCTAACTATAATTGTGAATTTCTCTATTTTTTCCTTTAGTTATGACAGTTATTGTTTCATTAAATCTTGTTATTAGGTACCAACACACTTATGATATATAGGTATTCTTGACTGATTGACTTTTTGTCATTTTGAAATATCCCTCTTTATCTCTGGTAATTCTTCTTCTCCTGAAGTCTACTTTGTCTATTATTAACATTCTAAATACTCAAGCTTT
>NW_011888856.1:603980-606620 GCF_000151845.1 Pteropus vampyrus
TTTTTTTATATTTTTAAGGGTTTTGAGTTTTATATTTATGAGGGATATTGATTGATAGTTTTCTCGTAATGTCCTTGCCTGGATTTGTTATGAAAATTATGTTGGCCCTATAGAGTGTTTTGGGAAGTGTTTCCTTCTCTCTATTTTCTGCAAGATATTATGTAAACTTGGTATTATTTTCATCTTAAATGTTGGTAAATTTAGCAGTGAAGCCATCTGGGCTGGCAGTTTTCTTCGTGCAAGATTTTAATATGAATTAAATTTCCTTGTAGATAAAGGGCTATTCACATTTTCTATTTTTTTTTTCTTGTATCCATTTTGGTAATTTGTGTCCTCTAAGCATTTCTTTAAGGACATTCTGCAAATTTTGATGTTATATTTTTATTATCATTCAGTTCAAAATAGATCGATTTTATTTTTATTTCTTGACCAATGGGCAATTTTGAATTGTATGCCTTAATTATCAAATATTTGAGTGTTTTCCAAACATTTCATTTTTTAATTTCTAATTTCACTCCAGTGTGGCCAGAAAATGTACTCGGTACTATTTCAATATTTAGAAACTGAGTGTGTTTGTTTCTGGTTCAGCAGCATGTCTATATTAGTAATGTTCTATACTCTCTTGAAAAGAATGTGTTATTGAGTGAAATGTCCTAAAGTGTCAGCGAATTTATTTTGGTTGATAGTGTTATTCAAATATGTTATGTTGCTATTGATTGTTTTTCTACATATACTATCAGTTAATGAGAGAGGAGCGTTAAAAACTCTAACTATAATTGTGAATTTCTCTATTTTTTCCTTTAGTTATGACAGTTATTGTTTCATTAAATCTTGTTATTAGGTACCAACACACTTATGATATATAGGTATTCTTGACTGATTGACTTTTTGTCATTTTGAAATATCCCTCTTTATCTCTGGTAATTCTTCTTCTCCTGAAGTCTACTTTGTCTATTATTAACATTCTAAATACTCAAGCTTTCTTAAGCTTACTACTTGCCTGACATATTTTTCCCAAGTTTTTGCTTTTATCCTATTGTGTCTTTGTATTTAAAGCCCAGATCTTATAAATAGTATACAGTTTGGCCATTTTTTTGTACAGTTGGACAATCTTTGTTTTTTTAATTTAAATATTTATTCCATTTACACTTAATTTAATCACAAATATTATTCATATTAATTCTACAGTCTTAATATTTTCTATCCATTTCATGAATTCTTTATTCCATTTTTCTTCAATACCCGCCTTGATTTGAACTAATCGAATATTTCTTAGGATTCCATTTCATCATCATTTAATTTATTAAACATACCAATGTATCTTCTTTCTTAAGTTGTTGCTCATGGTTTATAATTTGTAACTTTAACATATTATAGTCTACCTTCAAGTGATACTATGCCATTTTATGTATAAGAACCTTATAATAGTATGTTTCTTTTTACTTCTTTTCCAACCTTTGTTCGTTTGTTTCATACATTTTACTTCTATGTGATATAATCTTGACAATAAATTGTAATTCTTTATGCTTTTAGCATACAGGTATAATTTTTTTTAATTGAGAAATGAAAAAAAGCATTCTATGTTTTTTCACATTTACCATTTCCATGGATCATATTTTCTTGCTTCTTCGCATGTTTCACAATTTATTGTATGCCAGATATCATGGATAAAAGAGCAGTAGAGACTGAGGTAAATAATATTTACCTTCAGAAAAAGGGCACATTTATTCTTCTGTCAGGCACTAGCATGGGAGCATGAATAAATCTAATCTGAAGCTAAGGTGAGTTGAGGCTTTCTTATAGCCTTCATTAAGTTCTACTCACCACTGGCTGCAGCTACTTTCAAATGGGATAAGGACTTTCTTTTCAGCAGGTCTTGGTCTCTATATATTAACGATTTCAAGGTCTCTTTAAAATTCACTGCCCAGCTGCCTGCTTTCAGAACCATTGGGCATCTCACTCACCTTAACAGCCCAGCTCTTCGCTTTTTGAATCACTGGGGTATTCTCTTTGCTCTGTGGCCCCTCTTCCAGTTTTGTGTACTTCTGGAAGATTTCTCTCCATCTTGTTACCCAGAGTCTAGCCTTTGACAGTCTCTAACATGTACCCGGTGATGGCATGGAGTGCCTCAAAGTGATTTCTCTTGGTTTTCTTGCTCTGGTCCTTGCCTTCAGTGGGTTCCTGCCTTGCACTCAGTGAAGACCTGGAGTACCTCCTGGGGAATCTCCCTTAGCTCTCCTGCCTTACGTACAGACTTCAGTGGAATTCACCACTACGTTTACCTTGGAGAAGGTACATGAGTCTCGAGGAAGATATCTCTGCCTTCCTCCAGCCCTCCCACCTTGCCCCTGCCTTCAGCACACTACCTACCCACTTGCATTCAGTGAAAACCCTTGAGAAAGTAATAGCAAGTCATTATAGATTCACTCTGGCCAGGGATCTTCAGGATTCTAATCCATCACTTAAGCTTATACCCAGACGTCGATTTCTTTTCATCTCTATCTGTAATGGATTCCTCTTCCTTCCCATCCCTCACCATCAATAAAGGCAACCATAAGTCTATTTTCTCCTAGAAAAGGTTTGTCAATTACTCTCATTTTTAGCTCATTTAACTTTCTTTACATCCTCAACTTTTTGATG
>NW_011888856.1:606670-609129 GCF_000151845.1 Pteropus vampyrus
ATGGGATAAGGACTTTCTTTTCAGCAGGTCTTGGTCTCTATATATTAACGATTTCAAGGTCTCTTTAAAATTCACTGCCCAGCTGCCTGCTTTCAGAACCATTGGGCATCTCACTCACCTTAACAGCCCAGCTCTTCGCTTTTTGAATCACTGGGGTATTCTCTTTGCTCTGTGGCCCCTCTTCCAGTTTTGTGTACTTCTGGAAGATTTCTCTCCATCTTGTTACCCAGAGTCTAGCCTTTGACAGTCTCTAACATGTACCCAGTGATGGCATGGAGTGCCTCAAAGTGATTTCTCTTGGTTTTCTTGCTCTGGTCCTTGCCTTCAGTGGGTTCCTGCCTTGCACTCAGTGAAGACCTGGAGTACCTCCTGGGGAATCTCCCTTAGCTCTCCTGCCTTACGTACAGACTTCAGTGGAATTCACCACTACGTTTACCTTGGAGAAGGTACATGAGTCTCGAGGAAGATATCTCTGCCTTCCTCCAGCCCTCCCACCTTGCCCCTGCCTTCAGCACACTACCTACCCACTTGCATTCAGTGAAAACCCTTGAGAAAGTAATAGCAAGTCATTATAGATTCACTCTGGCCAGGGATCTTCAGGATTCTAATCCATCACTTAAGCTTATACCCAGACGTCGATTTCTTTTCATCTCTATCTGTAATGGATTCCTCTTCCTTCCCATCCCTCACCATCAATAAAGGCAACCATAAGTCTATTTTCTCCTAGAAAAGGTTTGTCAATTACTCTCATTTTTAGCTCATTTAACTTTCTTTACATCCTCAACTTTTTGATGGGTTTCTTAAAAAAAAAAAAAAAACCTATATATTTTTTGTGGCTTATCTTGCTTGTTCTCATTATGAAAATATGCAATTTTCACATTCTAACTGGTAGTAAAGTTCTCTCCCCACCTTTGAACATAATCAACACACTTTGAATGGTCACGGAGCTATAATCTCTTACTAGATGTTCTCACACATGATTTCAAAGCTCTATTGAACCACCAAATATAGATTTTGTCTAAGTTGATCCAGAAGTTCTTATTAGACAAAATTAAACTTGATTTTATAATTAACAGAAATTTTAGAATAAAAGATGAGGCAAAAGAAAAGGAAAGAGGATGAATAGTATTTATTAGATGCATACTATAAGCCAAGCGTGGTATCAGATATTTTTTTAATATTATCTCTCTTAATACTCATCACAACTCTGTAAGACAGGTATTACAGGTCTCCATTTTACAGGTGGAGAAAATGAGATCTCAGAGATTAAATTGTCTATGGTCACCCAGAGTGTAACTAGACATGATAGTATGTAAGTCCAGTTCTCTATGACTTCAAATCTTGTGCTTTCTTTCTTGGTATGTTATATACTTGAGACAAGATGTGTGAGGAACAGAGAGGAAATCATTTAGGCAGCAGTGGGTAACCAGTTTGGAAATAAGATGGAATCAGATCAGATGAGCCTTGACTCTAGATGTCGATGTTTGAAATTAACCCGAAGGGCAATTGGTGCCATTTCAAGTTCCTGGATTGTGACGAAGATGTAGGAAAAGCCTTTCTGGAAGCGCTGGCAGAGAAAAGGGCTGGTTGGCTCTGTTTCCACATGGTGTGCACCACCAATCCAAAACCAGAGGAACATGCAATCTAACAATAACCACATACTTGCTTGGCAAATGAAGCTTAAATACACGTTGTCTTGCCTCTCCTTCCAACCAGAGTGCACTCCGGAGCTGGTCCTATGTAGTCACTCTACAGCTGCCACTGCCAGGCCAGGCTGTACTGGACATTCAGGAGCAAAAGTCAGAGCCCTGCCTAGAGGCCCTTGCCAGACATTGGGTAGCTGACCTCACTGGGGAAAAAAAAAGGCAAGAGAGTTTCCCACTGGGCTTTATGAGTATGGTAATATGAGGCGTGTAATTTCCTTGAAATCAAGTGCAGAAGTTATAGTCGCTATTTTAAATACATGCTGGGTTGAAAATTTGCTTTCACATATTCCTAAATTGTGTGTCATTTTTCACATAGTTGAAACCAAAGAGGCAAAATTCTAAAAGTTGAAAAGATTTTTTCCCCCGCATCATAAAAGCCTTAGTCAACGCTTTTCCTTATGCTCATAGAGAGTTAATGAACTTACTTATTAATATCTTTGCAATGCAATTCAAACATGATAACCCCTCATTTAACTACTTCTCTCTGAGCAACAAAAGCTTTAAACTACATTGCACATACCTTAAAATTATATGTGCCCTTTGGGAAAATATATGTGCTTGCTCCCTCTGTATTTAGAAGCCCCCATTAACAGTGTGTCGAGTCTGCCGCTATTACCATCTGGTAGCTGACATCAATTCCCTCGCCGGTTTCCTCCAACAAGGCAGTCTTATATGAATGCTTGCAGTAACATTCGACAAGCTTTGGTAATGCAGTAGGGATTAGGCTCAATTTCTTCATTATGCTGCCTCTCC
>NW_011888856.1:609179-619357 GCF_000151845.1 Pteropus vampyrus
CATTTCAAGTTCCTGGATTGTGACGAAGATGTAGGAAAAGCCTTTCTGGAAGCGCTGGCAGAGAAAAGGGCTGGTTGGCTCTGTTTCCACATGGTGTGCACCACCAATCCAAAACCAGAGGAACATGCAATCTAACAATAACCACATACTTGCTTGGCAAATGAAGCTTAAATACACGTTGTCTTGCCTCTCCTTCCAACCAGAGTGCACTCCGGAGCTGGTCCTATGTAGTCACTCTACAGCTGCCACTGCCAGGCCAGGCTGTACTGGACATTCAGGAGCAAAAGTCAGAGCCCTGCCTAGAGGCCCTTGCCAGACATTGGGTAGCTGACCTCACTGGGGAAAAAAAAAGGCAAGAGAGTTTCCCACTGGGCTTTATGAGTATGGTAATATGAGGCGTGTAATTTCCTTGAAATCAAGTGCAGAAGTTATAGTCGCTATTTTAAATACATGCTGGGTTGAAAATTTGCTTTCACATATTCCTAAATTGTGTGTCATTTTTCACATAGTTGAAACCAAAGAGGCAAAATTCTAAAAGTTGAAAAGATTTTTTCCCCCGCATCATAAAAGCCTTAGTCAACGCTTTTCCTTATGCTCATAGAGAGTTAATGAACTTACTTATTAATATCTTTGCAATGCAATTCAAACATGATAACCCCTCATTTAACTACTTCTCTCTGAGCAACAAAAGCTTTAAACTACATTGCACATACCTTAAAATTATATGTGCCCTTTGGGAAAATATATGTGCTTGCTCCCTCTGTATTTAGAAGCCCCCATTAACAGTGTGTCGAGTCTGCCGCTATTACCATCTGGTAGCTGACATCAATTCCCTCGCCGGTTTCCTCCAACAAGGCAGTCTTATATGAATGCTTGCAGTAACATTCGACAAGCTTTGGTAATGCAGTAGGGATTAGGCTCAATTTCTTCATTATGCTGCCTCTCCGGTGGAGATTTCTCAGAATCCAGAATAGTCTCAGATTTGGAAAATTTAATAGCTTAGCTGGAAGAAAGCAAGCATGGGAAAGAGCAATGAATTCCTTCTCCGTAGGCCTATTCATTCCCATGTGCTATGAGAGGTAACCAGTGACCAGAGTGCATTCAGGTTCCCTTAATGACTGAGAGTTGCATTAGTCAGCATATTTTCAGTATGTTTCTCATCTTTAGTACACTTACTTAATCGAGCATCAGAGAAGCTGTGATAGAATTAATGTTCAAGCAAAGCTTTGGATTAGTAACCGAATAAAAGCCACATGGCTCCCTTGCTGTTCTGCTGAGTGGTGATCACGGTTTTACACAATAGCCAGATGTCCAGCTTTGAAAGCGTGTTCCTTAAAAAGAATAAAATCAGCTTGGTTTTCATGAGGGAGCAAACGATGGGTCAGATCTGCCAGTTTTGTTGATGTAGGAGAATAAAGGAGCATGAAACATGGGAAGACCACCAGTGCAGGGACCACCAGTGCAGCTGGGGAAGTGTCACCCTCATTACAAAACGAGGTAGAGGGGAAAACACTGACTCTAGTGAAGAGAGACCTGAGTTCAAATTACTCCATTGCTCTTCAGTAGCTATTCTGCATTGACGAGTAAACTGGGTCTCCGAAAATCAGGTTTTAAACCTATAACATAACATATACCTGATAAGGTTATAGGGAGAATTAACCAGAATATAGTTAGGAGATTGAAGTAGAAACTTATTAAAAGGTAGCTAGGTCAGAGTTACTGTGGTTGTTTGGATCAGAACAGTGCTCAAGATCAGTCGGTGTGATTATGACCCACTGGGTCAAAATGGCACTCGAGGTCAGTGAGACTATGGTTCCTTTGTCAGAATGACACTCAAGGATCTAATGGCTCTAGAGATCCACTGGATAAAACAAACCAATATAGGCCAGGACCTGGAAACTCAATAGAAGTGCACCTGGGTGGGGCAAGCCTTGGAACTGAATCAGTTGCAGGAAATGAGAGAAATCACAGCAGAAATGAAAGTGAGATAAAAGGTGGGTTATGTGTGGAAAATGGGGATGTGTTGCAGATCAAATATCCAGTCAAGCATCAGAAAGTTTAAGTGTCATGTCCTGAAAGGTGAATGGCAAGTCTTCTGAGTCATTCAGGCCAGTCAATTGACATTGGAAAGTAGAAACCAGCCTAATCCATTTAAAGGCATTTAAATTTCACCCACATTCCTGGGGAAAGATTATCCTTGAGGCCAAAATATCATTCTCCGTAACAACAACAGGATTTTTTTTTTTTTTTTTTGAGCAACCACAGGACATTCACCAAAAACAGATCATATCTTGACCCAGTAAACAAACCTCAACAAATTTAAAAGAATTAAAATTATATAAAGTGTGTTCTCTAACCACAATAGAATCAAAGTAGAACTCAATAACAGGAAAACAACAGGAAAATCTATAAACATGTGGAAATTAAACGACACATTTCTGTATCTGTAGGTAAAAATACCTAGAATTAAATGAAAACAAAAATACAACACATCAAAATATGTGAGATACAGCTAAAGTAATGCTGAAGGGAAATTTATATCATTTAATGTTTACCTGACACACACATAAAGGTCTCAAATCAATAACCTAAGTTCTTACCTCAAGAAACTAGTAAAAGAAAGACATAATAAATTCAAAGTGAGCAGAAAAAAGAAAATAGTACAGATGGCAGAAATTAATGAAATTTTAAAAAGGAAAATAATAGAGAAAACCAATGAAACAAAAAGCTGGTTATTTGGGAAAATATCAACAAAACTGATATATCTCTGGCAAGACTGACAAAAACAAAGAGAAAATAAAAATTACCGATATCAAGAATAAAATAGGGGATATCACTACATATACTGCAGTCATTGAAAAGATAATAAAGGAACAACTTTATGCTCATGAATTTAATAACTTAGAAGAAATGGACCAATCCTTGAAAACTATTAACTACCAAAATTTAACTAAGATTAAATAGGCCATCTGAATAACTCCAGAAAATAAAAGAGTAAAGAACACTTCCCAACTCATTTCATGAGGCCAGTATTAACTTGATAGCAAAACCAGCTAAAGAGAGAACAATACAGGCCAATATCTCTCATGAACTTAGATGCAAAAATTCTCAACAAAATATTAGCAAACAAAATCTAACAATGTATAGAAAGAATTGTGCACTGCGACCAAGTAGAAATTATTCCAAATATGCAATCTGTCTCAACATTTGAAATTCAATCAGTGTATCCCACCTTAACAAGTTAAAGAAGTGAAATTATATAAATAATTGTATGAATTGATGCAGAAAAAGCCTTTGACAAAATTCAATACAATTCTTGATTTAAAAAACTCTCAGCAAGTTAGAAACAGACAGGAATGATCTCGACTTGATAAAGGATCTACAAAAACCCTACAGCTAACATCATATCTACTGGTGAAAGACTGAAATCTTAGGGAAAGATGCCATACAACATGGTACTAAGAGTTTTAGCCAACACACTAAAGCAAGAAAAAGAAATAAGACATACAGATTGGAAAGGAAGAAATAAAATTACCTCTACTTGCATATGACACAATTGTTTATGTATAAAATCCAAAAAAAAAAAAGTACAAAAAAACTCCTAGAACTAATAAATGGATTTGATAACATTGTAGGATAAAAGAACATCACCGAAAATCAATTGCATCTCTATATACTAAAAATGAACATACAAAATCTAAAATTTAAAACACAATGTTATTTAAGTCTCTAAAAGAAAATAAAGCGCTTACGTATATATTTAATAAAGCATGTACAGAATCTGTATGCTAAAAAATATAAAAGTTGATGAAGAAATCGAGGAATGCCTAAATAAACGGAGATACCTACCATGTTCATTGATGTAGATTTTTCTCCAAAATGACCTATAGACTTAATGAAATTTCTATCAAAATCTAAGCAAGTTTTTTCATAATCATAGACAAGCCTATTCTAAAATGTTTATGTTTAAGCATAGGCCCTAGAAAATCTAAAACAATCTTGACAAAGATGGAAAAAAGATGGGAAGAAGTACTCTACTGGATATTAAGGCTTACTATGTAGCTGCGTAACTGAGACAATGTGGTATTGGCAGAAACATAGAAACATAGATAAATGGAGCAGAATAGAAAACCCAGAGGTAGATTTACACAATTATACCCAACTGATTTTTGTCAAAGAAGCACAGCAATTCACAGAGGAAGTTTAGCCTTTTAACAAATGGTGCTAGGGAAAAAAAATTAGCCTTGTCCTAAACCTTACACCTTATATAAAAATGAACTCAATGTGGTCACAAAATGAAATAAAACATAGAACTGTAAACTTATAGAAAAAAATAGGAGAAAACTTTTGGGATCTAGGCAAAGAGTTCTTAGACTTGACATCAAGAGCATGATCCATAAAGGGGAAAATTGATAAATTAGACCTAATTAAAATTTATAACTTCTGCTCTGTGAAATCTAGGTGAAGAAGATGAACAAATAAGCTACAGATGAGAAAAATACCTTTTCAAGTCACGTATCCAACAAAAAACTAACATCTAGAATATATAAGTAACTCATGAAACTTAACAGTAAAAATAAAACAATTTAATTAGACAATGGGCAAAAGACATGAAGAGACATTTCGATAGAGAAGATATGCAGACAGCAAATTAAGTACCTTAAAAAATGTTCGATATCATCAGTCATCAGTGAAATGCAAATTAAGACTTCAGTGAGATAACAAAGCACATCTATCACAATGGCTAAAATAAGAAATAGCGACAGCGTCAAATGCTGGTGAGGATGCAGAGAAACTATATGACTTATACATTGCTGTTGGGAGTATAAAATGATAATAGCCACTCTAGAAAATAGTTTGGTGGTTTCTTATAAAGTTAAAAAATACATCGTCTCATTCCCTCATGTATGTGTTCTTTTGTTGTCACCATGTTGAAATATGTTTTAAGGAGCGATTAGAATAAAAGGTGTTCTGTGTAAAAAATAAATAAACATGCAACTGCTATACTGGGCAACAATTGAACGCCTTGGTATTTATCCCAGAGAAATGAAACCTTACATTCACACAAAAGTCTGTCCACAAATGTACATAGCAGCTTTATTTGTAGTAGATGACGACTGGAACCGGCCCAAATATTCTTCAGCCAGTGAATGGTTCAACAAACTACTCTATATCCACAGAATAGAGTACATCACAGCAATAAAAAAATAAATAAAAATAAAAAATAATTAATTCTTGAGACAGGCAATGACCTGGATGAATCTCCAGAGAGTTACGCTGAGTGAAAATAGCCAATAGCAAAGGTTACATGCTGTATAATGCCATTTATGTAACATTCTGGAAATGACGAAATTATGGGAATAGAGGACAGATTAGTGGTTGCCAGGGGTTGGGGGTGGGGGCAGAGAGAATAGGAAGGGAAGATGGATGTGGTTATAAAAGAATAGCATGAGGGGTCCTCATGGTGGCAGAAGCATTCAGCATCTTGACTGTGGTGTTGGATACATGAACCTCCACAAGTGGAAAAATTGTGTGAAACTTAATACAGATGAACATGCACACACAACTGGAGACACAGGAATAAGACAAGTGAATTGTATCACTGTCGATAGTCAGTTGTGATATTGTATCATAGTCTTACAAAATGTCTCCATTGGGGGAAACTGAACACACTATAGAAGGTATCTATCTGTATTATTTCTTATAATTGCGTGTGAATCTTCACTTATCTCAAATAAATTGATAATATTACCTCTTATTTCAATAATCACTTAAGTATTTGACAATTTCTGAAATGTTAAATGTGTTCTATATTTTTATTTCAATTGGATGAGAATAAATGATATCAGAATTTCATATTCATTAACTCAAATAGTCTGGTTATGAAAGGCTAAAATGTGGTCAAAACTTCCCAAAGCAGAGACATAGACTTTTACTTATCAGAAGATATTGATCTGAAACAGTTACTTCTCTCTAAGGGCTGAAGGAGACAACCAAAGAGATCCAACAAGATCCCTGGGATAAAACAAGCCTGCAAATGTTCAGGGTTTTCTCTCTTTCCTCTCTCTCTCTCTCTCTCTCTTTCTCTCTCTCTATGTCTCAACTGAGGAGTTGGAGCCCCATCACCCACCAACACAGAAACTGCCTCAGATTGATTTTGGAAGGCAAATATTTGAAGTGCACATTTTATAGGCTATTGACCGAAATAAATTGTCTGGAAATGTGCATCACTATGATCATTCTTATTCGTAAAGATTGAATATTTGAGGTTAAAATGAGAATATATTCATTTGAAGCTAGTTACCATTAGGCGTAATCAGGAGTGAAGCCAGAAGCCAATTCAGCCACACATCAGAGGGCCCTTAGACCTACAAATCATGTCATGGACACAGTGGCTCCTTGCACACACACTGGGAGCACTCGCTGTAGGCCAAGTGTCTATAACTTCAACCCTGCGCATATGTGGCTGTTATTTAGAACTCTCCTGAGGTATAGATTTACATTACCATCTGCCATCTACTTGCTGTTTACATCTGCCTTAAAAGCGGGGAGGGTGGGCATAACCAATTAAAGTATGCCTGGAAAGCCCTGGAAAAAAAACACCCCAACAACAACCTGAACTTGGGAGAAGTACACATGTCTATTCAAAGGGGAAATAAGGAATTCATAGTCTCTTCTTTCTTTGAAAATATTCCCTTTGAACTTGGGAAATTAAGTGACAAAAGAGCGTTTTAAAATTCCTAACACAGTACAGCTTCTCTGAGGAGCCTCAGAAGTAATCTCAACTTTATATGCTTTAAAATTAATTTAATGATGAGACTTGATAAAAATTGAAAACTTTTGTTCTATGAAAGACTGTTAAGAGTTGGAAAAGATGAGCTATAAACTGGGAGAAAACATTTGCAAAAGTGTATTTCTGATAAAGGACTAGTATCTAGAATATATAAAGAATTTTCAAAACTCTACAGTAAAAAAGCAAACAGTCCAATTAGAAAAGTGGGTAAAAGACACAAAGAGACATTCACCAAAGAAACACACAGATGGCAACTAAGCACATGGAAATATGTTTAAGATCATTAGCCAATGGGAATGCGAATGAAATCCACAATGAGACATCGCTACACACCTTTGAGAATAACTTTAAAAAATTGTAATGACACTGAATGCTGGCAAATGAGTGGAGAAACTGAATCGCTCATAAATGGCTGGTACACATATGAATGGTGAAGACACCCTGGACAACAGTTTGGCAGTTTCTTATAAAATTAAACATGCAATCGCCATAGGAGCCAGTAGTTCCCCTCCTGGGCAATTATCCCAGAGATATGTTTACACAAAAGCCTGTACATGAATTTCCATAACAGCTCATTCGTAATTGCCAAACACTAGGACCTATCCAGGTGTCCCACGACAAGTGAGTAGTTAAACTTTGGTACATACCGGGGAGTACTACCCATCGACAGAAAGGAACAAATCGTTAACATATGAAATAAATTGGATAAATCACCAGGAAGAATGCTGAGGGGGAAAAAAGACAAACCCAAAAAAGTCATATAGTGTATGATTCCGTTTACATAACATTTTTGAAATGACAAAAAATATAAAAAACGGAAACACATCAGTAGTTACCAAGAGTTAATGGGATATAAAGAATTCATACTCTCTTTTCTCTTTGAAAATATTCCCTTTGAACTTGGGAGATCAAGTGACAAACACGCATTTTAAAATTCTTAACACAGTCCAAAGAGCCTCAGAAGTAATCTCAACGTTACATGCTTTAAAGCTGGAAGGGAGAGTAAGGAAGGGTATGCAGTAGGGGTGGATGTGGCTACACGGGGCAACATGAGGGATCCTTGTGGTGATACAACTGTTCTGTGTCTTGACTGGACTGTGTTATTATCAAAATACCAGTTGAGATATCATACTATAGTTTTCTAAGCGGCACCATTGGAGGAAATGGCTTAAAGAGTACAAGAGATTTCTCTGTATTATTTCTTGAAACTGCATGTGAATCAACAGTTATGTCGAAAAGGTTTAATTTTCTAAAAAAAAATTGAAGAGTTTAGGAAGAAAGTATGTTTTTTCCAACCAAGTTTGGAAGTGAAGATGTTAACCCATTGGCCAGGAAGGCTGTTGATGAGAAGAAAGGGGTGGGCAATTTGGAGCAGAGGCTGCTCTCAGGGACTTCCTGTCGGCAGCGAGGGTTCTCCCATCCGGCCAAGAGCACTTCCTTTTGGCAGCCTCCATCTCTACTTAGGAAATTTCAATAAAGACCAAGACAAACTATCAAACAAGGAAGCCCATTCCCTACTGATTCGTTACCATGGTCTTGGAAGACATTCTAACCCTACTAGCCGACCTCGGGATGAGTGTATTACTGTTCTAGCCCTATTATTTGGGATGCTGGCAAATGGAAAAGAGGCATCCATCAACTCAATACCAGTGACTAACAGGTAGCGGAAGCCAATGAGGGGCTTCTCGGGGCAATTTGGGGAGGGAAAGGTAGCAACATGCATAGGTAACACCTATACCTCTTCTGTGAGAGCCCATCTCATGGCATCACTGGTGGGTGGCCTCTGGACTTCCCAACAAGTGTTGCAAGCCCTTCCTATCTGTGCTGACCCCACCCGATCTTGATGCCCAGACTAGTTACACAAGCTGCTGACCCTCTAGTGAGTCTGCTTGAAACACAGACCCTTCCTCTCCATCTGACGGCAGGTCACACCCACCGCCCTTGGGTTCTGAGCCTTTCCTGGTGTGCATAAGATTCCTAATATTGGAACATTTGGTTTGGTTCCTTTGAAGAAGCATATTTTTCCCGGCCTTCACACCCCAACCTATACGGTGAAGGCTGCTTTCTTTGCTATGTGCCGTTTCTCTCTGAAATCCTCCCTTTGGTGAGCAGTACTGCAAAGGTGTCAAGAGCATGGATTTTAGCATCCAATTGCCCAGTTCAAACTGTAGCTTTACCATTCACCAGTGGTGAGACTGGGAAGAGGACAGGTCAACCCTGTGCCCCAGCTTCCTCGTCAGTGGAACAGAGACGATGCCAGCAGCTTACCTCACAAAGCTGTTAAGAGGACTGAATGAGTCCGTATGTGTAGCAGAGAGTGCTTGGCACACAGGGAGCCTTATGTAAACATCAGCCATTGTTACTATTTCTCTTCTTCTCATCATAATCCTGCTCTGAGAGGCAGCAGTGGTGAGTGCAAGTACTTTGCATTTAAACTTGAATAGAAGTGTGGGTTAAAATTAGCTTGTAGCACCTTTGGGGCAAGCTGCTTAACCTCTCTGTGCCTCAGTTTCCATATTTGCAAAGTCAGGCCAAAAAAAAAAACCTACTGCCTAGGGTCATCATGGGGATTAAAGGATTTAGTTGTTTGGTCTGGATTTCTCCAGCCTTGTGCACTAGGTACTCAAAGCACAACCCTGTGTAGTGTGTTTTGTAATGGACGATTATTGCAATTGGGAGCAGTGGCTGTGAGAGTAGTTCTCTTTCTCTCTCCATCCCCCTTGCCCTGGCGCCTGAGAAACAGAGCATCCCCATGGCAACAGCGGCAGCTGGTCCCTTGATAAGAGGAGCTAGAGCCGGGCAGCAGCAGCAGCCACTGCAGTAGAGCAGCCGGCCCAGCTTCAGGCAGGACACGCGCCCTCCCTGCCTCTTCATCCCAGCACCTGCACTGATTGGTAAGTGCTTCGGATTTTCACTTGGAGAACTTTCGTGGGGAGAAAAGCAAGTTTCTGATAAGTTACAATTTCTTTATTGTTGCTGGGACAAAGGAGGCTGTAGGAAGTGGGAGGGGGGCGGGCTGCTTTCTGAAGCTGGGGCTGGGTAGGGAGCAAGAAAAGTCACCACTTTCTAATCATTTTTCCAAGGGAGCTGGAGTCCTGTGGTTCGTAAGAGCCAGAGTCCTTACAAATTAAAGTGGGGAGTTTCAAGATGAAGGGGAAGCCTTACTTTCCAAGGCTGGGAGAGTGCGCTTATCAAAAAAACCTCTCCATGCCCTACTTCAAGGAACAGTCAGTCACTTCTCCAGGAATGCTGCAAATTTAGGTCTTCCAAACGAGCAACCTTGACCTAAAACGTGGCACTTTTTGATCTGAATTCAATCCTCAGGATAAAAAGAGACATGACAAAGGCTATGAATTTTACATAACCAGAGGGCACTGTAACCAGA
>NW_011888856.1:619407-628544 GCF_000151845.1 Pteropus vampyrus
AGAACTTTCGTGGGGAGAAAAGCAAGTTTCTGATAAGTTACAATTTCTTTATTGTTGCTGGGACAAAGGAGGCTGTAGGAAGTGGGAGGGGGGCGGGCTGCTTTCTGAAGCTGGGGCTGGGTAGGGAGCAAGAAAAGTCACCACTTTCTAATCATTTTTCCAAGGGAGCTGGAGTCCTGTGGTTCGTAAGAGCCAGAGTCCTTACAAATTAAAGTGGGGAGTTTCAAGATGAAGGGGAAGCCTTACTTTCCAAGGCTGGGAGAGTGCGCTTATCAAAAAAACCTCTCCATGCCCTACTTCAAGGAACAGTCAGTCACTTCTCCAGGAATGCTGCAAATTTAGGTCTTCCAAACGAGCAACCTTGACCTAAAACGTGGCACTTTTTGATCTGAATTCAATCCTCAGGATAAAAAGAGACATGACAAAGGCTATGAATTTTACATAACCAGAGGGCACTGTAACCAGATACCGCATTGGCCTGTGGACATACCACCTCCTCGCTTTTTCTGCCATTGAGTAAATCCAGTCCTGATTACTTTGGGGAAATTCTTTAGAACGCCTTACAGCTAAGCTAAGCATCAGCTCACTCCTAAGAAGCAGCATTACCATACTCTGAAGACCTAGCAATGGGTGTCTGCAGTTGGTTTATACCTTGTATTGTTCTGATCTCATCGTTAGCTTCAGAAAAGGCCAGAGATGGGACGAGGAGATGATTCTAATCGTTTAACTTAGATATGCATGCTAAAAATCACAAGAGAAGGATTGAAAGAGCAAAGAAGGCGACTCACACTTCTTACACTGTTAGTGTGTGTGCTAGGATCTGAGCTGGGAGCTTTATACACACTGTATCATTAATATTCTCAACAATTCTGCCTGTTTTACAGATGTGAAAACTAAGTTTCTAAGAGGACATATAACTTTCCCAAGTTCACCCAGCTGGCGCGGGGACCATTCCCTAACATTTGTTTCTCCCTCACATTGCCGCCCAGCATCAAATGCTGCAGTCACTGAGGAATTTTCTGTCCATGAATTAAACTGTGTATTCGAACACCCAACTGAGAAATCTACTCAATTTTAAGAGAAAGAACAAAATGCCCGGACTGGCCTCTGACCTCAGAGTGAACTGACCCATCTTTTAGCTGCAGAAATAGCACTACTATCTGAACTAGTCATTGGCTCCGAGCTAGTGGAGGTAACCTCCCCAACATGTATCCTCAGCTTTCCTGCAGGCCGCTCTGGGTCCCTGTCCTTCGGCACCTCAGTGCCGTTCCTTCTACAGCACTCAGTGCCTCGGACCTTACAGTTCCAGTTCTCAAGAGAAAGTGACCTATGTCATTAATAATTCCTGTATATTACATTAGTTAATATATTTCCCCTCTCAGAGATATTTGTTTTACAAGCATCTCTCTGTGGGGGAAAAAACAAACAAACATGGGGAGGGTTTCAAATGTAAGAATTAGCAAGAAGAAGTTGCAAGAATTTAGCATTGGAGGCCTAAAAACTTCCTCAAACCCCTGAAATGAGTCACTTGGTCTGTTGTACATGCTACAACAAACCACCCACATTCTTTTAAACAATAACAACGGAAAAAATAGTACAGGCCCACAGGACTTTATACTTTCATTGAGAAATCTGAAATGCTCTGAAAACCAAAAGTTTGTTGTTGTTGTTGTCGCTGCTGTTGTTGTTGTTACTGTTGTTAGGTCCGAGATCAATTCATTTGGTAGCAAAATGTGACCTAAAAGGATACAAATCTTTTTGTAGTCTTTAGTTAAGTCATTTAGTGCAAATATTCATATTTTGCCACAAAAGTAATACATGTGATTGTGGTGCTTCCTGAGACCCCTCTGGGGTGTTGTGATACAAATTTCCTGATGTCTACAGCACATGTGTGGCCCAAGGCTTTTCGGATGAGGGTGAGCAGGCCAACATCGACACAGTGGCCGTCCAAATTGTCACTGTGTGAGTTTTAAAACTCAGAGACTACAAGGAAGCAATAAACTGCAAGCGAGTATTAAAGGGTCACAAATCTCTGTACTAGAGAACAGTTATGAGACACACCCAAAGCATCTCTTAAGGCTCTCACCCTTTGGTTAGAATCCGAAGACCCAGAGGAGCAGGTATTTAGGCATGAAAGAACAAGCAGGTGCTTCAGAAAGTTCCCAAATTACAATGAGCTGCTGAGGGAGATGATGAAACCTTCCCAGGGCAGCATGACAGGGAGCAGTGTCCCTTCCCTGGTGCTTGCGCTGGAAACTGAATTAAAGAGAGAAATGCAAGGACAAATCAGGAATAGGAAGTAGAAGCATTCAGTTTCTTAGTTCAAGAATTAGAGCAGCTCCTTACAGTGGCTCAGTCTTCCTCTGAGGATAGTCTTACCCCTTCTCACTGAGGATAGAAATGGAGAGTGGGTAAGGAGATGGGGGTGTCTCATGCTAACACTCAACAAGCAGGTAAAATGACTGCTACTAATAAGATGATGCTAAACTCCAAATATCCCTTTCCTCCCCTTACTTGTTCTTTACTTTATGTAAAGGTTTTCTGCCAAGAAGATCGTAATGACATCATCTGCAATAAAAGTGTCATCTAATCCCAGGGGCAAAACATATCCCTGCCTAGCATGGAGTAGTTTTGTAATGGAAAATCCCAAATCTAAAAATCATCTCTCAGCCCCCCTAGCAGAGGCTTGCCAGTTCACCGCCATCATTCTTTCATTCCTGCTGATTTAAAATAGTGTTGCTTCCCCCACAGACAGTAGGTGCTAACCTGGGAGGAAGCATGTGTCAGTTTTGTGACTAATAACTGGATACCCCTTCCTTGTCCAGGGACTTCTACTACTTGCACAGTTTATCTCCCAAGAGCCGTCTCCTCTCAAGTTCAGAATAGCAATAGCCATTTTGCTCAGATAAGGGCTGGTTGTCCCATGGTTCAATAGCTAGATGAAAATGAAAGATTCAATGGCTTTTTAGAATTTTTCAATTATACGCCTGGTCTTCATTAGTCTGCATCACAATGTTACATAACAATGACTGTCACTTACTCAAGTGCCTACAATATGCAACGCAAGAAGCTATCTTATTTAATCTTCATAGTGATTCTACAAGACAGATACTATCATCTTTGTATGACAGATAAGAAACTGAGGGTAAGAAGGGGGAGGAAGGGTTCAGAAAGGGACTTGTGTCCCTGGGCGTCAGTCTAGGCGCACAAAGGTGCTAGCCTTTGCAAATTCCATCATAGCAGCAATCGGTTGTATGGAGAAAGGGAATAAGTGATGACATTCCACTTAGGCACCATTTACTCTCACTATATCATTAAGATTTAGCTACTTCATCAAAGTCACATGGCCTTTTAGTTAAGGAGCTCTGATTTAACCAAGATCTATTCGGCTTGAAAGCTCAGGTTTAAATTAAATAACCATCTATTGAGCACACGGGAGCAACCATATGATCTAAGTATAAAGAAGAGTTACCGTAGGTTGGAGAGATGGAGAGGGGTACTATTGTCAGACAGGACCTGGAGTAGAAGGTAGAAGGCCTGATGTCAAATGATGACTCTGACTCTAAGTGTGTGACTAATGGTAGGGCATTTGAACCACTTTGAGCCTCAGTTGCTTCTGGAGAATGAATACTTTGACCAGGTTCTCAATGGGGTGATTTTCAGCACAAAGTCTATGACAGAGCTAGTGTTTCTGCCCAAAGAGGAGGAAGATTGGTTATGTAGGTGCACAGCCCGTGTTCAGGGCTGTAACTTTGCCTCTAGTCCTCAGCACTGAGCCCACTTGTCCTGAGAGAGGGTCCCACAGCTTACCTCTCCATTCAAGCAGGTGGGGGCTGGCCATCCAAGTTAACAGCATACATGGTCCCAGGGAGTTGGAAGGCTCTGTACAAACACTAAACACAATGGTCTAAATTGATTTCTGCTGAAATCACTCAGTATCATCAGTCTCCTCAGAATGACACTAAAAGCCAGGCTCAAGTAATCCGTTAATGGCTCCATCTGCTACACAATGATCTCAGCCTGTAGGGGGAGAGGCTCTCTAGCCATCCCTGAAAAAAACTGGCTTACTCCACATAAGACAACAGAGTTGAACTAATTCTATGAGCTCAAAATGTTAACAAAGGCTGGTCTGAGTTCACCTGCGTGCCCCGGATCCAAGGATCAAGAAGAGAGGATCAACTGGGTCCTTTTAATCTTATTCCTCTCCAATCATTCTTGCTATGGTAGGACATGAGTAAAAAATTATCTGAAAGAAATTCAAGTGGCAGAAACTAGGCAGACTATACTGAAGATTTTCTACAAATCTCAACTAATGCATCTTTCATTCAGACCTGACACATGTCCATTCTGGATTTACACTTCTCCTGGACAATTGCTACAACTAATAACTCTGAAAAGCTTAATGGATTTGTGGTCTAGGGAAAATGGGAGATGGGGGATGGGGGAAGGGAAGAGGAAACAGACTTGCTTTATTGTCAGAAATCTCTAAGGAGAAAATAATAAAGATCTATTTCAAGACCTAGATCTGTCCCTACCACCTCTCTACCACCATCATCATATGGATAGGGAGGTCTCATTACTTTATAGCTACAGGATGTAATGGTTGAAAAGCAGAAGCCTTGTTCAATTAGGACTCAACAAATTCACTATATTTTTAAGAGATTTGAGTATCTAGTGGAAGTCTGCAGAAGTAGATCTAGATCCAGGTTTGGCAACTTAGTAGATGTGTGATTAAATAAATTAATTAGATTTTCTTAGCCTTAGTTTTCTCATCTATGAAGTAGGCCTAATCTTACTTTGCAGAACTCAACAGAGAAAATATAGGCGAGGTTTAATCAAGATTTTCTGTAACTTTCAGCTAACTCATTTATAATTCAGACTTGACAAGTGTTCATCTTGAAACTCCCACAGTGCCTCTGAGAGAGGGCAAATATTGAATATTTGATACATGACAATTACCAATAAATCCATGGGCAAACGCGCATATACGTGTGTGTGTGACGGGTGGTAGGGGAGAGATTCATTCATTTTGGCTTAAATCTTACATTAGAGCTTCTAGTAACTCAGTAGAAGATGCAGACTAGAAATATAGGATTGAATTGGGAACATAATAATACGTGCTCAACAAATATACTCATTTAAAAAAAATGAATGCATGAACAGAAGACATACTTATAAACTTGTACCTCATACTTCTGTAGTGCCACGGAATAAATACACACAGCCGCCCACCTTTGATGATGTCCACTGAGCAAATGCAGCCACTGGAGCTCTCAGAAGACAGACTGGACAAGCTTGACCCTCGTTGCAGCCACTTAGGTAAAGCTCCAGTGTGAATGTCACTAGTGGAAGTCAGAAAGCGGGGGTCTTTGCCATTCAGTTTGCAGGCAAGTCAGAAGGAGGTCCCCTGGACCCTGATAGTTTGTGTCTTCTGGTAACAGCCAACACCAGATGGACAGACAAATAGCCATGGGTCTGTGGGGTCTGCCATGTAAATATTAGCTGAAGCACTGGAGAGAAGTTCATTAGAGTTAAAAAGGGAGAGAGAGGGAGAAAAGGCATTATCATCTTTTTCGGGGTCTGAAAGAGTTCCAGGCAGAGCATTTTTGAGGCAATAAATGGAATGTGGCAGTATAGCTTACAACCAGTATTTCCTAGCACACTTACATCCCATGTGCGGTGCCAATAAAATATTTCAAATATCTCTGTCTATCAAGACAGAATTTTAAATAGCCTTTTTCTGCTTTATTGTCAATCTGTTTCCTTTCCAGAACTGACTTTCTGCATAACCTTTGTAATGAAAATACCAGAAACATTTCTGCCTCTACCCATTTCTAAAAATGAGCCGCTCAGTCTTTGATGGATGGGCCTTTTGCATATTCATAGCCTTTGTTTATGCCTTGCCTGGCTATGACACCCCCACACTCTCCCCCTCCCCATTTTCCATCAAGATATTTTATATTCAAGATTTCTCCAAAAATGGGAAAATGTATAATTGAAGTAAAAGTCAGAATTGAAACAAATGTCTTGGCTGAGTTGCCTCCGGGGGTTGAATGGTGACCCATGACTAGTCCATATCTAGCCTGTTCCCCTAGAGACCCCAAAGATAGGCTACACCCACTCTGAGCAACACTCATTCATTCAAGAAATATCTATGTATATATAATATGGGAGGAAATTAACTGATTATGTGCTAACAAATCTTTAAAATTGCATTTTCACCCAAGCATTAAGTTAAATGGTCCCAAGAACCTGGCTTTAATCCTGATGCCAGCACCCACCAGCAGTGTGACCTTCGACCTTCTAAACCTCAGTTTCCTCATCTGCAAATTGGGGATAGGAGTACACCTTCCTTGTAGCCTTGGTTTGAGAACCAAAAGAGATAATGTGTTCAGGATGATATGAATATTTAGCAACTGGTAAAAACACAGGCATTGACAAATCAGAGAAGATATTGGTCCATCCCACATACCAGAATGATGTGAAATCACATAGTACAATCTCAATAAATGTGTATTAAATTGAAATGATGAAATAGCAACTAGTAAAATATTTTAGGTGAAAGGAAATAATTTGCTACTAGTAAATATGGCGCTATTTGATATTTTTGGTTATGCATTGTGATCTTTTGATGACAGCCATAATGATGTATGGTTACTAAATATTTCTGATGTTCAGTTCCTTGTATGTATTGGGTTTTCTAAAACAAGGGATCGTCCAGATTGTCCACTAAACCACATGCAACTTGAAATCAAGGACCATTTTTACTTGTCCTTTTAGTCCTAGAGTCTAGCTCAAGGCCTGGCATAAAATATCCAACATTTTTTTTAATAAATAAATGAATGAATGACACAGGTTATATCTAGACCCACAAAACTGAAGTGAAAACACAAAGAGCTTTATTGCCTTATAGCTTCTTTGAATCCTAACAGAATAGCTCCTTACACATAATACGTTTGACTTCATTCACTCGAGCATATATTCAGTAAATATTTACTCATCATTGCTAACAAGACACAACACAAGATACCTGTCAGCAAAGAGGGCAAAGAAAACGTATGCGGAAATAATAACTAAATTATCTTTTAAAGGTGTTATGTGAGCAAAAATGCTGTCAGTATTCAGAAAACAACAATGAACACCCACGACGGGTTAATATAGTAGGACTTATAAAGATGGGAAGCTTTCCTCTGGGCCCAGTGGAACGTGTTAGGGGGTGAGCGATGGCCAAAGTGAACATCCGAAATGTATCAAATATATCAGATGCTTTACCAGCCTTAGCAAATTTAGTTCTGTCCCTCTGTCTCTCTGCCTCTGTCTCCGTCTCTCTCTGTCTCTGTCTCTGTCTCTCTCTCTCACACACATACACACGCACTCACACACACTAAAAGCTGAGAGAATATTAAAGTTTCTAGAAATTAAGGCCCAAGTTCTCAGAACTAGCAAGTGACAGAGTCAGGATTTGAACTCAGATCAGTCTAACCACCTACTCGCCATTTAATATGCATTTATAGGAAAGAGAGGCAATTAAGAATAAAATGATAAAAGCGATATAATTTTTAATCACTGAGACGCCTCTGTCTAGAACAGGAGATCAACCATTACAGAAATGAACAGGTGCTAGAATCATGACAAAAGAGCTCAGGGGAGAGCAACATAAACCAAAGTGTCAAGGAATAAGATGGACTAAAGAAGGTACTTCGATGGGTAAGAAGTGATCAGATTGAATGAACTATATATAATGACATGTGATGATAGATTCAGTCCTCAAAAGCTCTGGTGAGGTAATACAGGGGACTGAAAAGAGTAAAGTGATAAATAAGAAGACAAGAGGAACTTGGGTTAAGATACGGGGCAAATAGAAGAATTGCAGAGCCAGGACAGTGAAAAGGCCAACACTGAAGCCCCAGTGTCAATCATCGTTGTGACTTGCCTGGCCACAGAAGTGAAGGCGAGTGAGTAATTTCCTGAGGACCCAATATAAGACCCAAGAGAGCATAAGGCTTCTACCAGCCCTTGGAGGCTCCAAAGAGAGCAAGCCTTGAGCAGAGGACATGGAGAAGGAGTGCTTAGCACAGAAAACCTATTCTCCCATCAGCGATGTAACTCAAACCCACTCCACGGCTTGCTTAATGATGTTTTAAAGTTCCTCTTTGCCTTGGGTATTCATCCCATTTGAGTTCTCTTTATTTGGAGTTTTACGGAATTCTACTTTTCCATTTTAGTATAGGTATTTATGCAAGGCTACTAAAATTCTCTGTAGAAGAAGCCAAAATAAATAAATATTTTTCTTTTTTCAGACCAATGGCTTCTGCCCCTTTCATCAGGTAGAATTGGAAACCAACCGGTTTGTGACGAGGTCCTTACTCATTCATGTTGTCTTTTTCTTTGCATCCCGTCGAAATCAGATGATCTTTCAGACCAGTTCATTAAGGACTGTGAACTCAAAAAGAAGCCAAGAAAGGGGAAAAATGTACAGGTCGCCCTGAACATCGAGTCAGACCAAAAAAAACCAAGGAGGAAAGATACACCAGCGCTGCACATCCCACCATTTATACCAGGTAACGGACGATGAGGTCAGTTTGCACATCTGTAAAGGGAACTGCTTGCCACTGGAGAACATTGGTCTTGCCATTTTTTCCTTAAAAGCGTGGCTGTTTTTTTAATCAATGGTACAATATCTGCATAACACAATACAGGTTTAGTTTTCACTCACCAAGGTGGAAGTTTGGAGTGAAGGGTGGCAGGCTCTGCTCCAAACGGTCATTCAGGGACTCAGGCTGATGGAGGTTGAGACGTCATCAGCACATGGCTTCCAGAGTCACCACACGCATCAGCATCCTGTAGGCACAAGGGAGACAGAGGGAGGACTGACAAGCCCGCAAGTGGCACACATGACTTCTGTCAGTCACAGACCTCACCTGACCGCAAGGGAGGCTGAGAAATGCAGCCCAGCTATGTGCTCAGGAGAAAAGCAAAATGGTTTGGTAAACAGCTAACGTGTCTCTGTAACAAGCTGGCTTGTGACATGTGGCACGCTTATTCCTGAATATTTGTTTTGTCTTATTTCCTTGTCTCCTTCCGTCCAGGCCACTTATTTAATGTCCTCTTTATTCACAGCCCACTTGGAGGGAGAC
>NW_011888856.1:629969-634949 GCF_000151845.1 Pteropus vampyrus
GTGTGTGTGTGTGTGTGTGTGTGTGTGTGTGTGTGTGTGTGTGTGTGTGTGTTTTATAGATAGTTGGTGGGGGGTGGTAGAGGAGAAAACGAACCCATGTTTATTGAGACCCTACTAAATGTTAGGGACTGAGTTTGGCATGTCCTGTGGATTTTTAAAAATCAACTGAATGACACAATAAATTAGCTATTGTTTCTCTTTACAGATAAAGAAATTGAGAATTTAAGTAACTTAGCCACTTTGAAGGCTTCTATGGATGAAACTGATGGGTGGATGGACGATTGGCTGAATGGACTAATAATGAGATGATTAGATGATACATGAATGGAGCAAATGATGCTCAAAATCAAACACTGGGGTTCTAACCCCAGGCTTGTCTCACCTGTGGGCAGTTTTTTAATTATGCTATGCTATGGGTTGGACTTTTAGCATTCTAGCAATCCAGAAGGCACACTTTAGGGAGGAGACGATATTTGGCTCTTACTATAAAACCATGCTCCCCCATTATTTCATTTAGTAAAGAAAAAAATTGAAAGACGGCTGAGAATAAGACATCATGAAGAGGCTGTCAGGAGTGCAGACAGGGTCACTGATTTCTGAAGGGCAGAACAGGCAAGGAGGCGTGGAGCATGAAGAGGCCCTTCTCTGGAGAAACAGACCAAAGGCCAATTGGGAGGGTCTGAACCTGCCTCAGCCATGGTTCTCGCAGGTTACACGCATTCCCACCGACACCGACCCTGCAACCCATCACACGTTTCCCTCAAGCTCTGCCTCTGTCCAGGTTCCAGTCACCTCTCAAGGCTCAGCTGGCAAAAAGTCTCAGCTAACAGACCCCTCCAAGTCCAAAATGAATCTTTTCTATCCTGAACTAGCTCTGTATTAGACATGCGCATGCAAATACCAAGACTATCACCCCTTTTAGTATTGTTCTTATTGTTCTTGTTGCTTTTATCGTAGCTGTTATTTCAATTGACTTACACCAATGAATTCATGAGAACTGGCCTGTGATTGACTTATGTTGCTGGTATTGACCTTGGTGTCTAGTCCAGTCCCCTCTATATAGCAATACTCCATATGTGTTTGTGTTCTTTTAATACGTTCTATTTGGCAATCACAATTCTGCAGTTCAAGTTTTCCATTAGGAGATTTATTTTTTACCCATTCTTATATTCGTTTTTTTTTTTTAAGTCTTTCTAAGGTAAGACTTGGTAGAGAAACAAAAACATTTGGAGAGTCACCTTAGTATACAGCATTGAACGTGAGACTTAAAGTCAGAAAGGTCTAGGTCTGATCTCTGGGTCTGCTCCATTCTAGCTTTGTGACCCTGGGCAACTAACATAGACTATAAGAGTCTCCTTGGTTTCATCCATCTCTGAAAGGAGGACCATAAAATCTATCTTCTACGGTTGTTAACACAATTGAACAAAGCGTAGAAAGCACTTAGGACGTTACCAGCTTATTCAAAGACCTCAACAAATGTTAGTTCCCCTTCATTCTCCATTCAACCGTCTATTCTTTGAGATAAGTCAAACCATTTCTAAAGGCGAGAATTTTCCTGGCCACCATGTTTTACCTCTCCACATAAACCTGCTATCTCAAGGAACTTTCTAAAATGTTGAGCTCTGTTTATCTGGCAATGGATACTACCTACATCTCAATATCTACATCCTAAGAGAGCAGCTTCCAGTTGAATAAAAAATGTTTATAAAACAGTGAAAAGTACACAGAGCTGAAGCGGGGCTGGGGCTGTATATCCACAGACTCTGTGCACATTACGGAATGCTTTGAATCAGCAAATCTCTGTGTCGTATTTACAATTATAGATCGCATTCTACGATTCTAGTTTTTATTAGCATGTTAGCTGAATCCCTTTATTTTTGAAGAGCCTTTTGGTATCTAAAGATTTGGCAGTAATTGAAATGCTAGTTAGGCTGATAAGGATAGCGCCTTCAGCAGATGTTCAGAGAAAGTCACATTGGTCCTAATAAGAGTGTAGAGAGGAACTCACAGACAAATGCACTCCAGAGACGTCTCCTCTCATTAGCCCTTGGCAAGAGAAGACTGGACAGAGATTTGCTCTTTCTTCTAAATCTCTCACTAACTAGCCCATTCCCCTAGGTTAATGAGCTCATCTGACGGGTTCCAATTGCCAGATGACTCCTCAGTGAGGAGTCATCTCAGGCTTCATCACCAGCCCAAGGTTTGCTCCCAACTTGGCCCACAGTTGCCAGGGCCCCCCATCTTGGTGGCTGCATGGCAGGGAGCATTGGATTATGATTGGTCAGCTCTGAGTAGCTGAGATCTACTTAAGAAAAAAGAAGTCGTTAGTTGCAATCTGTGCCAAAAGGAACCAGGGAAAGTAAACAAATCACAAAGCTAGAATCATTGAAGAGGGGTCTCCTGGAAAATTGGTCCATGAACTGTGAACATTTGGAGAGCAAAGTTTAGTATGCGCTTGTAGAAAGAAGACATATGTCCTTTGAAAGTGACACCTATGTCCTTCTGAGAATAGAGCATTTTCTCAGGTGTAGTTTACCTAGAGAGGTGGTATCTTAGCCTGGCTCCCTTAGATCAGAGGCACACATCTATAATCCAGGTGACCAGCTTTAGACGGTGCTCTGGGTGGGGTCATGGCCTTAAGCAGCTTGCTGCAAGGCTAACTGACCCTTGGAGACCTTGGACTGACAGCTTTGGCCTTAAAAACACACCAGCTCTAACAAGCGGCCAAGTTCCCTAAACTCCCACATAGAGAGCAGAAGGGGAGAAACTGACATTTTATAAATCCCCACTGTACTCCAGGTCCTATGCTGGATGTTAAAATATTCTGTGAGAATCTCACCATTCAGTGGGGGAGAGGAATATATTGTCCAGTGATTCCTACAATGTGAAAAGTGCTTTAACGAAGCTTTCTGTTAAGGTGCAGTGGACGCCTGAAAGGATGCTAGCCTAACTCTATCTGGGGGCATCACCCACTATGGAAGATACAAATTTTTTTCCTCCAGTTTTGCAGATGAATAAACTAAGGCTCAGATAGGTTCAGTGTTTTGCCCAAAGTTGAATGACCACCAAAGGCAGCTTTCTGGCTCTGGAGAACATTCCTTCTGCTTCCCACAAGAGAACACTCGGATCAGGACTGGGTAAAGCAGAAAGACCAATGTTTGACGAAACTCGTTATCTTCAATTCACCAAACGACAGGCAGCATCGAGAATCAGAAGGTAGCAATTGTATGTAGATGCTATAAATAGATGCTAGTAATTTAAGCCTCATTCTAAGCCATGATATTCATGAAATCAAGATTTTGATGAACTACCATAATTTCTCATTATGAGGTATTAAAAATTAATGTTTATCTATACTAATACAAATGCGAGTTCACTTTCCACTTGCAGTTATTTCCCATGTCCCTGTGGAAAGCTAGCCCACTTTGGGAAGGGCTGACCTTGATTAAACAGGCTCTTCCCTTCCCTAAAACCTCAAGACTTTTTTTTCCCCCTGATACTCATGACTAGGCTTCAGGGATACCCAAAATAATCAGAGTGTTGACTGGGATCTGGACATTTTAAGGCTCTTGGTCACTTCTAATCAACCCACAGTTTGGCTTAATGGGAAGCAATATCAAGGAAGATAGAATAAAAAGTTAGCAGGCTCAGCACAGCTAACTCTGTGTTCTCCTTCCAAGGTAGCCTGAATTCCAAACAAAAATCCAAACCTCAATGCAGCTGGTCTAAGAGAAAAATGCCTCCCACTGTGTTTCGTAAGTGATTTATGCAAAAGACTTAGTTTCAGCTAGACTCTCAAAATTGTTTTCTCCTGCAATAAATATCAGCTAATTGGTTAAAGAACCCATGTGAACAAACTAGCAACTGAATCAAATGAATAGCCATCAAGATTAACACATAGTTTTTATGAATTTGCTGCTGTTGAGTGGATCCCAGGGTTGTAGAGAGGCCTCTTGTGGTACACAGCTCTCTTCCCTTAAGTTCAGATCTTTACGAAATGCTTTATGGACTGAGAGATCTCTAATTATGAGAGCTTGGGGGCGGTGCAGGGCGGCGGCAGGAGGCAAAACTGGCTGGCTGGCGTGAGATGACAGATGTCACAAAGGACTGATCTTGAATCACAGCTTCCTTTGTCTTTTTATTGAAATGACCCTACTTCCCAATTCACAGCATAAGCAGGACCACCCAGATCTCGGATGGCCTCTTCTGGGCTGATCAGTCCAGAAAATTGAGCTTAGGCTTCTGAATTTCACGAACCAGTAAACTTTTAAAAACAAAATATCGTGGAGCCCAACATAGGAAGAGAAGCTTTGAATTTCGCCTAGTAGGATGCTGAAAAAGCAACCATTTAACATTCCTGAAATTTCATAAAAGAAAGGAGATTTTAATTCCCGTAGAAGACAAAGAATCATCTTGAAATAACAGAACAACTTTTTAAAATTGTAGCCGTCTAACTGTATGAAAAACTCAGTACACATTCCTTATTTTCTCACTGTGCTCTAAAGTATGTAAACTTTAGCTCCCAGTACTGGCATTTAGAAATGGTGTGTTCAGAGCCTCAGCTCAATATTTTCTCCAGATGTTAGCAAAATCTGTTGAAGTTTGACTTCATGAGGCTTACCAGTTCTTTACAAAAGGAAAATAACCTAGAAAATTGTGAAAGAAAGGGAAAAACTGACTTTTAGTTGCTCGCAGGTGTGGCACAGTGCTAAGCATCATTATATACTTCTTATTTAATTGTCAGAATAACCTTTGTATAAGTATTAGTGCCCCAGTTTAACACATGAGATAATTTAGGTATGAAGGTGTTAACTGTCTCAACACAGATTGACTGGCAGAATGAGAAATCCAAAACATTTAGAATCCAAAATTCACGTGTTTTCCATCCTGCAGAGCTGCAAGCATAAATACAGAATGTAGAGAAGAGGGTGAAGGTCTCCTCTGACTCCCTGGTCGAGAGTCCCCTGGTAACCAGAGTGT
>NW_011888856.1:634999-646654 GCF_000151845.1 Pteropus vampyrus
GCTAGACTCTCAAAATTGTTTTCTCCTGCAATAAATATCAGCTAATTGGTTAAAGAACCCATGTGAACAAACTAGCAACTGAATCAAATGAATAGCCATCAAGATTAACACATAGTTTTTATGAATTTGCTGCTGTTGAGTGGATCCCAGGGTTGTAGAGAGGCCTCTTGTGGTACACAGCTCTCTTCCCTTAAGTTCAGATCTTTACGAAATGCTTTATGGACTGAGAGATCTCTAATTATGAGAGCTTGGGGGCGGTGCAGGGCGGCGGCAGGAGGCAAAACTGGCTGGCTGGCGTGAGATGACAGATGTCACAAAGGACTGATCTTGAATCACAGCTTCCTTGGTCTTTTTATTGAAATGACCCTACTTCCCAATTCACAGCATAAGCAGGACCACCCAGATCTCGGATGGCCTCTTCTGGGCTGATCAGTCCAGAAAATTGAGCTTAGGCTTCTGAATTTCACGAACCAGTAAACTTTTAAAAACAAAATATCGTGGAGCCCAACATAGGAAGAGAAGCTTTGAATTTCGCCTAGTAGGATGCTGAAAAAGCAACCATTTAACATTCCTGAAATTTCATAAAAGAAAGGAGATTTTAATTCCCGTAGAAGACAAAGAATCATCTTGAAATAACAGAACAACTTTTTAAAATTGTAGCCGTCTAACTGTATGAAAAACTCAGTACACATTCCTTATTTTCTCACTGTGCTCTAAAGTATGTAAACTTTAGCTCCCAGTACTGGCATTTAGAAATGGTGTGTTCAGAGCCTCAGCTCAATATTTTCTCCAGATGTTAGCAAAATCTGTTGAAGTTTGACTTCATGAGGCTTACCAGTTCTTTACAAAAGGAAAATAACCTAGAAAATTGTGAAAGAAAGGGAAAAACTGACTTTTAGTTGCTCGCAGGTGTGGCACAGTGCTAAGCATCATTATATACTTCTTATTTAATTGTCAGAATAACCTTTGTATAAGTATTAGTGCCCCAGTTTAACACATGAGATAATTTAGGTATGAAGGTGTTAACTGTCTCAACACAGATTGACTGGCAGAATGAGAAATCCAAAACATTTAGAATCCAAAATTCACGTGTTTTCCATCCTGCAGAGCTGCAAGCATAAATACAGAATGTAGAGAAGAGGGTGAAGGTCTCCTCTGACTCCCTGGTCGAGAGTCCCCTGGTAACCAGAGTGTCGTCCTCATTGAGCCACAGCTCCTCTGGGAAGGCCAAATAAGGCCACCCAGCTCTCCCGCTCTCTCTCTGTTAGTTTTGCAGACACAAAAAGGTTTCTGGGTTGCCATGTTCCTGTGCATCGTGTCAATGCTGAAGGGCTAGTATTTTAATTAGAAGCGCTTAATTGCAGATTTGTGTCTTGTTTTGCAGGTGTGACACTGCTCAGGGAGGAGAAACCCAAAGTGATCATGGAAGATGACGAAAAGGATGGTGATGGTGACAAGATAGCTATTTAAAGATATTTCCCCAGAGACCACTTGTAAATAGGTTAAATTGGTTCCCTGTGGTGACCTAGAAAAAACAATAGACTTGTTTCTGCTCTCATTTTGTCATAGTCTGCCTTTAAGGTCCGGACACCTTTTCCCCGGAAGACACGCTCTATCAGACTGCCAGCCACCAACTTGCCCCTCTCTTCTTTCTTGAATCTGGTTTGTTTCTATTACCACCTCCTGAATTTTCATTTTCTAATGCAGGGAACAGGAAGCAGATCATCATTCTAAATTAGGAGATAACAGGGAAAGCTCGAGCGTTTAGCTTCTGCATCTTCGGAGTCAATTCATGGAGCAAAGAACGCGAAGAACACAGAGATCCTTAACTTCTTGGTTTATGCTGCGGGGCGGGACTTGACATCCAAACACCAGTTTGAGTGGCAGCTCCCTGTTGCCAGTTAGGGAGGTGAGGCTGCATGAGTTCTAACTCTGTGGTTGCTTTGGAGAGCAAGGTCTTTTATTTCTTTCCTCCTTTCTCAAGAGTCCATGTGTCTCTGGTGACATTCTTAAGATCCTTGTAAGTGATACTCTAAAGGAGACTAGACGAGCTGGGGGACTCAACCCAGCCAGTCATGCCTTGGCTGAAAATACTGGAGGAAGACAGTGCTGAGAAGTCTGAGAAGCTTCGCAATATATTCTATTTTCTTTATTTTTAAAAGCATCTCTTAACCATGTCGTCCTGAAATTTGTAAGGTGTATCACAAGTGAACCATTACTAATGATAGTAGGTAAACTGCCAATATTTGTGATGAATTTGCTTTTAAAAAGTTAATTAAGGTCAGTGGAAGGCCATTTCTATATTTTTAGCATTCTCATTTATTTAGACCTCAATATGCTTTCCTAGAGGGGAGAGAAAGATGTGGTGTTAGCGAGTGAGCGAGAGTCTGTACAGAATTCCTGCCCCAGTCTGCAGTCAATGGGTACGGTAGGAAAGCTTTGCACAAGGGCCTCATCCACCAAGTGATAGACATGGGGAAAGGCCAAGTTTATTGTTCAACGGTAGAAAGCTGGATATTTGAACAGATCTTGACTAAAAGTGATCACCTGGAAGTTCTGCATAAGCCCTGTCTCCAACTGTTTGGTGATATCTTCTGTCTTTCTGTCCTTCTCACAACTGTGGAGAAGATGCAGGACCCTGCTGGTAACAAAGATGCTTCTCACCATATCTCAGTGTCCTGCTGCATTCCTCCTAAAAATACTCTATGGACTTATAATTACAAAGAGAAGAAGTTGCAAAAGAGACTCAGGATTGGTTGGTTGATTTGTTTTTGATCCACAGAGGTTTAAAAATGTTTGAATAAGCTGTTTCTATTTAACAAGCTACTAAGGAGAATTTACATAAAATTCTTAATTTGCAGATTCTCTTGGAAAAACACTGCAAGATCTGGCAACCCTAGGCCTGACTAAAAGCATGGCCCTGAGTGTCCGGGGCCCTTTAGAAGGAACATGTGTTCTCCACTTGCCATGTGCCATGCCTGGCAACAGGTACCCACGGGCTTCACCTTTGAGTTCAGAGCCCCTGGTGAAGACCTACCTACACTTTGTGTCCCTAACGACCTCTCCCCTCTCTGATCCCAGTGCTCCCACTGATGGCCCCAATCACAGCTTTGGGAAGAAGGGAATAAGACTGTGGCCAGGCCGTTGGTTGAGGTATAAGTGGTGAAACAGTCCACCATAAAGTCTAAGAAGCCAAGAGCATTTACATATATGTGGATGATAGGACTTTATCACTACCAGAAGCAATTTTTTTACCAAGGGTTTCTTACTAAGAAAATACAGATTTGCAGGACAAGCACAAGGCACTCTCGCAGCCATGCCCTCATGATGTGCTCAGTAAACTCACAAGAGGCTCAAAAAAGTGCACCCACCACCACCACCACACACATCATTTCTGACTTCCCAGGGTGGGGTGGAAAGTAGACCAGCCGTTGTAGAGACAAAAGCCTCTGAGTCTGTTGTTTTGATCTTGAAAATGAGAATAATAATCCCTGCTTGGTCTTTATAGTTTGAGAATCAAATGAGATAATGAATGGCAAAGCCCCACCCATCTGTAACAGGATAATTGTAAGATACCTTCAGAGGGTAAACTGTGCCTTTTCTGGTGCCAAATCCATATCGCCTGGGTATTAAATGGGTAGCAATCATGTGGACTTTATTCACAGCATCTCTCAAAAGCAAGGAGACCCCATCACTTCTGCTGACTTAACTAAAGAACAGCCCTCTTCTTTCTGGGAAAATGGTCTTCAGCCTCAAACGAGTGCTCACAGATGGTGAGGGGTTTTGCCCCTCACCATCTGTGAGCACTCGGAACCCCTAACCAGCCCTGGATACAACTGGGGTGATCTGGATGGAAGCTGAATCTCCCTCACTTCCCTTGATGCACGTGACCCTTTTCTGGGCAGGTAAACTAGATGTTTAATAATGACGATTACATTCCAATTAAAATAGTGCTCCATACATTGTGAATGACTTCCCTCTAATCAAATAATAGTCGTATTAAGAAAATAAAAACATTACATGGTACCCCATTCAGAAAGAAGGCCCAAATTAAAGGCGCTCCAATAGAACTGGGGGACCAGTTGGCCATTTGTTCATTCCGAAGCCATCTACCCCAACCCCAGGCTACCGGAGATGAGAAGACACTACACATGAGACTCTCAGCTCTCTTTCAAAAGCTACACACAGGACTGGCCCCTTTCTTAAATCCAGAGCCTCTTTAAAAGCTGCTGCCTGAGATCACACAGCCAACTTCTAATGCTTAATTGTCACTTGGAGAAGCTGGCATCGAAGGATCAGGACAGAACCATAAAGGACTCAAGTAGTGTTTCCCTTTAAACACAATTAAGTGTTTTCTCCCCTCTCCGCAACCTGTGTTGTCCAAGGTGGTTTCTTAAAACAAAGACTGAGTGAGGTAGCATGCAGTTATGAAAATAAATTAGTCAAGCAATTATTTTTTCCTAGCTGAGAATAGGAGACTAGTCACATGATGGATTATGCAGAATCTCTGTCATCTTGTGTAAATGAGGCTCCCTCGCCACTTGTAATTTGTAAGTTGTGAAACTGTTGCTCAGAAAACTCCCCAAGGCACTGAATGAATGAATGAATGAATGAATGAACTTAATGGAGGAACTGCCAATACCCTCCTCCTGGTCTCCTGGATGTACACTTGCCTTTGAACTGGCTTATCATCTCTACAGAGGTTCAGAACACCCTAACGACCATAGTTTCTGACCCCCTGAATCAGGGCAGAAGATTCTGCACAGATAAATATATTTTGGGGGAAAACAATCTACTATTTTAAATCAACTCTGTCCCAGAAAATCCAAGATATCGCTGACCTTTCTCAAAAAGAAAGGGCTGGGTACTTCCTACCTACAGTAGCAGGTCCTTCCTGCAAGGTGAGATGCGTCCGCTTCCAGGACACTTGCTGAGAAAAAGAGACAGAAAATGGAAGACAGTTGTGCTCCTCCTAACCGATGTCACTCCATCGGATGCCAGATGTGAACTGTGAGTGTTGGATGAAAGCAGTAAACTTCGAATTCTCATGTTCTCATAACTATGCGTTAGAACTCCAGAAGAGCAATATATACTTTAATGTTGATCAACTAAGTCATGCATAAGCTGTATTTAAAATTCTAATGTCCTTCCTTGAAAGGAAAAGCGTGCTCTGAGCCTTGGCATTTGATCAACGTTTTTCTTCTATCATCTCATCTGATACTCAAAAGCAATCGTAAGAAGCTAAATTACCAGAGAAATTGACTCGGATGGGAAGCCAAGACAGAAACTCACATCCCCGAACTCCTAGCCCAGTGCTGTTCGTATAGTATAGAACTGCTTCAAAACTCCCCCACATAAGCAGGGTCCAGAGGAGAGAGAAGGTTAAAGAGGGAGGTTTTCCAGTGATCTAGGAGGGACTGAATTATATAAGTGGTTCCTCTTAGTGACTTTTCTCTGCCCTCTCTGTGGAGATTGTTTTTGAACGAGTAAGTACATAAATACATATGTTCAACTTCTTGACACCTTAATCATTTCTAGCAGACCCTATGTTTTTGGGGAGGGATCAGGTTATTTTTGTCTTCCCACTCCACTCCATCCCCCCATCATCCATTCTTTACTTTGCGGCTGAATGACATTTTTCAACCCACAAATCTGACCATGTCGGACTCCTCCTCAATGTCTTCTCACTGCTTACAATAAAAGCAAAGATCTCAAGCCTGGGCCAGCTCACTCCTCCATCCTCTGTGGAGCGTTGACCGTGACACTGGCCTCCTGTGCAGCGTTCAGCCTTCCACAGTGGCCTTCCCGCCACTGCCAAGGACACTCCTTTCCCTTCCCTCCCACCCACACCCCTGCCCCTGGCCCCACGATGCCCAGTGCATCTGGCTCATTCTTCACAGCTCAGGAAAATGCCACTTCTCCGAGAAGACTCTCACCTCTTCGCCAGGCCGGGTTAGAGAACTTGCATGTTCTCTGACCGCCATGCCTTTTCTTCCACAGTCCTTCTTGCTTTTCATGATCGTTTGTGACACTGATTAACGGCTGTCTCTTTGCTGTTGCGTGAGGCCCACGAATACAGGGATTGTGTCTGGTTTTGCATTACTTATTCCCTATACCTGGCATAGAGTTCAGTATCATGTAATGAGGCAGAAACATGAGTGAGTGAGTGAGTGAGTGAGTGAGTGATTCAGTCAGTCAGTCAGTCAGTCAGTCAGTGAATAAACTTTGTAAGAAGCCAAGCCTGATAGTGCAAGGTTGCTATGCCACCTGCCTAAGTGGAGGAACGCAGGTTACTAACTCCTGCAGTAGACCAGGTATTCACCACCGAGCCACATGCACACATCAGCCCCAGCAAGCTGGTCTGCTTCCTGGACCCCGGGTCTTCCCCATAGTGCCAGGGGCTTCTCTCAGTCAGCAGCCCACTTCACCAAGAATGGAATTTCTTGTTATCCAGTCCTCCTCCCCTGAGGAGTCTATGGGAGTCAGAGAGAAGCAGGAGCAGCTATCCAGTGACCTGAGGGTGTGAGTGTCCTGGCTTAGGAGTGTCGTAGTCGGTGAAGGTGAGGACCTCACAGATGCTGGAGTTGGGGAGCTTCAGCGTGAGGTATTGAGAAGGGTAGCTGCACCCCAGCATCTAAGGCTTCTGCTTTGTAAGATGCTGCATTATCACGTGTTTGCTCACCCTAGTGGTTACGCAGTATGAGGAGAAAATGTCAATTGTCATTGACTTTTGAAAACTAAAAAAATGTCAAGAGAAAACCTAAAATATCAGTTCGACCATGTAAAAATATTATAATTTCAATTACAGCCATTTGTGGAAATAATTTCTTATTCACATGTAATATTATTATTACAATAGAAATTAGGTTCCTCAGTATGTGTTTTGTTTGTTTGTTTGTTTGTTTTCTAATCATAGAAGGATCCTCTTTGTTTTTTGACTTCATGGCTCATAGCTTTGGCTGGGATGCCGTGAGCTGGTAGACATACCTTCCAATAGCCTTGACCTTGGGCCCGGAGAGTTTTAGTCCATCCACTGGTTCTCGTCTCAAGTCCTGAGAATATGAGCCCCTTTGCACAACAAACACCTTAACAAGCTGACGTAAATAGGGAAAGTTCTGGCTGAGTCTCTTCACGGCCCAAATTATCGCTGCTGTTCCAGGTGACTTCTAGGTGAGTCAGCTTGTCATGTGGTATCAAGGACTCTGAGAGCCCATCCTCACTTGTGCCTGGGTCTTGGAAGAATTCACATTTGCCTTGAGTTTTGCTGGGACCTCCCATTATAAAAAGTCCTGATCCTTCTATGGCTTTGTACGGCTAAGGACCAAGTGCCCACCTTGGTGTTGTGATCCTGGCAACTGAGTGGAGGAGTGACCACTGTATACAACCTACTTCAACTGCTCACCGTTGCTGGGCACCCAGGAGAGCTCCAATGGGCTTGTCACGGGTGCTGGGGTCCCCTGATGGGAAGAGTGCCTGAAACACCCTCTAGGGTAAGTAGAGTCAAGGCCATGACCTCTCCAGGGGTCCTGGAACTATAGCCTAAGACCGAGCTCACCCTCGGTTACCAGCTTGGTGCTGCCAAACAGCAGCAGTGATGCAGGCGGAGAGACAAGGTCTGAAGAAAGTGTGTGAAACTCGGAGGTAGGCAGGATGTGGGGCGGGGAGAGGTTGAGCCCACTGGTAGATAGGGGTTTTGGAATCTTGAATATCTGCGTACTTTCCTTCTGCAATTTCTTTAGCCACTTGCTAGAAATATGTCCTGATGGCAGCCTGGCATTCTCTCTCCTCCTTGAAAACTCACTCTGTGGCTCCCAGTCACCCCCAGCATTCAGGAGGGGCCCTAAATTTTAAGCTTTATTAACTTCCTGGAAAATCTGCTCCTTAGGGTCCAAGAGACAATTGGCTGCCTGTGCCGAGAAGGGACAGGAGCGGCTATGAGCCTGAGCAGGTCTGAGCACCCGTTTCTTCTCAAATATCACGTTCTCCACACATTTTCCCTGACCAGATTTTTTAGCAGCATGACTGATAGAATTAAAAGGTGAACATTAATAAGACAAGAGTACTCATTTGGGGATTTTTAAAAAAGAAGTCTTCCCACAGTTCTTGTAGTGCTGGCGAGGTTGTCTTCAATGCTGAATGACTGATACAACTCTTTACTGCCATGGTCAAGGCTATTATAACTTCTTGGTGATGAGTTCTTACGTGTTCCGAGAAACAGCTTTTCCTCCTTCCCTCGTAACGTGATCCCTCCATCCTCTCTCCGGCCACATGTCGGTCTTCCTTCCCTATCCCACTGCATGACCACGTGACTCTGCGCGCCATCTGACAGACAGTAGTTGGAACAAAAATGAATCTCGCACATTCATTGAAAGGGGCCATCGCACTGAGCATCAGTGTGCGTCAGGCTTGAGACACACTGGTCAAGACCACCGCTCAAGGCTTCTACTGAGGAAGAAAATAAGCACTGTGGCCAGTCCTGCGCTTCCCTAAGCTTCGTAGTCCCATAGGAAAACGTCACGCCTTCACTGTCAAGTGTCTGGGGTTGTCTTTTGTTGGAAGGAAATCATACTGGGAAGTCTACTATATAGAATACATAGAAACTGAGGTGCTAAGTGGGGAAGCCTCACATTTCCTCCTTCTTCCATCCTCCCCCGTCCTCTCCTTTGGTGGCCTCTAAGGAGACCCTAGGACTTTGCTGAGCAGGGTCTGAAAGCAGGAACTAGGCAATTCGGGAGGCCAAGCATCCTTCCGCCGCCCCCAACGTGAGAGTCCTCGGTTCGCACTCATCCCCAGGCCTCCCGTGTCGAGTGGGATGAGGGTTTTCATTGTGCGGATAATGTATGGGTTTTAATATACACGTTTGCGAGCTCTGTCTCTCATATACCCCATGCATTTCTGAATAGGAATAATGTCCCTGGCGATTCCATAGTCTGAGCAGCAGCCAAATCTGCAGTCGCTCTCCTATAGAGCGAAGCAAAAAGCCAGCAATAAAGAAACTAAATAGCAAATCAACAGGGTGTAATTCTTGAACAAATGCACATTCATAATTTGTAACTGTGTAGTTATAAATCCCCTCCTAGAGCTTTGCTCTAACGACCCAAAACAGAGACGAAGCTTTCATTTTTTTTTTTTTCTCCACTTGGGTATTTGGTGAAGGAGCTACACGCACTTACTTGCCAACAGTACAAATATTTATACTTTTTAGTACTTTAAAGCATTACTTCAGATGTAGCGGAGTTACAGAAAATCAATGATTTTACCAGTCACTGCCTCTGCACTAAAATTCCTATCAGCCACAGATACTCATTTTAAAGAGAGAGGGGAAAAGAAAGAGTATTCTTGATTTGTTATAAGAGGTTTAAAGACACAGTTTCCATAACCAAATCCACAGTCGTACGCTCATATTCGTGTAGGAGCGTACGCATATAAATCTCAACCCAAAATGTTTTTTTCCCACCAAGGTCAAGGATGCAATGCAAAGGGCAGCACATTCCGAAATTCATTTCATTGCAAGTTGGACCCCGATCGGGGGTAGTAAGAGAATAGATCAACAAAAAGAGAATTCTAGAGTAGAGATTACGTTCACCATTCAGAGACAATTGGCTCTCACCAACAAAGCTTCTTTATCACGGTGCTTAAATGAGGAAATGACTCAATTATTTGGAACAGCGCTGACGAATACAACTCCCCACAACGATGAAAAGGTTCTAGATCCGTGCTACTTGGTATGCTAGGCACAAGCTACACCGTGACTCTTAGGTGCTCGAAATGTGACTAGTGAGACCGAGGGACCCGATATTTAATTGTATTTAATTTCGAGTGGCTTAATTTTAAATATCCACAATACAGGTAGTGGCTACAGGAATACAGAAAGTCAAGGTGTCTAATTTGGGAGACGGTGGTTGGAACTAGAATCAACCATCCAAGCAGTCTGTTGATACAGAAGCAAGGGATTTTTAAGTTGGAAGATATCTGAGCATCCTCATGCGGCAGAGATAGTAGGGTTTAGAAACTTCATGTTAAATGCCAGAGGTTAATCGCCACAATAATGGAATTTGAGAGATTTCCAGCGATGCTTGGAAAAGCTCGAGTCAGGAGACTCCAACCCATAGACACACACCTGCTGAGATGCTTTTGGTCTGGAGAGAGCCAGGCTAAATGCCCAGCCACATCCATGGTTGCGCAGAGAAGGCTAAATTAAAGGGGGAGGGGATGGAGGGAGGCGGTAGTGTCTGAATATCAGCTACCCTGGGCCAGATACTCTCTCATTTCACCCTCACAGCGATCCCACTCACAGAGGTTAAAAAGCACGAAAAATATCAGAAAAGGCAAATGCCCAAGGATCACACAAGCATAACGCCTGGGATTCGAACCCTGGTCACATCTGCAGCAAACAGCCCTGAAGGTGCTGTGCCTCTCTGCTGGCCAGGGCTCTTCTCGCGGATGACTTTCGCATCTGCCTCTCTTCCCTCTCTCAGCTCTCACCCTTGGATTTCCCATCCCCGGCAGGGTGCTAAGGCCTCACCCTCTGTGGGCTTAGCTACCTCCCTTTCTCTCCAGCCCCGCTGCACGGTCCTGTCCTCACACCTCCAGCTGCCATTATCAGCACCTTGTCCACACTGCGCTTTCCACATGTCAGTCCCGAACCCGCGGTCTCGTCAGCCTGACGGCTTTTACGGTCTTTGGCTCAGCGTTCTGTGTTCTTCTCCTGGTGCAAAATCGAATAGTCACATTCACTCGACAGATCTTCATGGAACACAGGACTAGACACACACGCAAGATACAATGGCGAAAAGGTAAATAAAAACCTCGCCCACAGGGAATTTAGAGTCTACCGGTAGAACAGGTAGCGAATGGGAAACAATGCCATTAAATATTTAAATGCGATTATACTGACTATCCCAGGGCTCGGGGAGTTTGTTACAAGGGGGCCTGACCTAGTTTTGCGGGTGGAGGGGCAGTCAGGAAGTCTGAGAGCTGACGAATCCGTGAGAGTTCACCAGCGAAGAATCGAGAGAGGTGGGAGAAAAGAGCGGTTCCAGGTAATGGGAGGAGCGTGAGTTCAACTCCTAGGAAGCATCACGGCTTCTCAGAGGAACGCACAGTAAGCCTGCGTGCGCGGCACGCAGAAGGCAAAGGGGAGCGCATGAGATGGGCCAGTGTCCCTTAAACCAGGAAAACGTCTCAACCGGTCTTTTTTTCAAAGTCTTATCCCCTGCATTTATTTGTCTCTCTCCTTCTGGGGCTCCTATGATGGAGATACTGACAGGTGTCTTCTATCTGTCAAGGTGCGATGTGTTCTCATCTCTTCTTCCTTTTCTTATATCCTCTGAAAGAATTCCTGGCCTTTTAGTTCACCAGTTTGCTTTTTGCCTCTATCCGTTCTGCTCTTCAAGTCATCTCCTGCGTTCTCTGGGACAACTATGATATTTTTCTGACACAAATCCTATGATAACTGCTTGTTCCGCCTTATGCTGCAGAGAGCCTCTCTTTCCTTCCGAGCGTATTTATATGCCTATTTTTAAACCATGTTCTGCCTGGTCCATTAGCTTTGTTGCCGCTGCGTAAGTTTCCCAGCCCGGAGCCTGTTTGTTTGTTGTTTGTTTGTCCCCTCTGGTATCTTTCCCTTTTTCCATGTATGAGTTTGCATTCCTT
>NW_011888856.1:647119-652372 GCF_000151845.1 Pteropus vampyrus
CGACAAATCTTCATGGAACACAGGACTAGACACACACGCAAGATACAATGGCGAAAAGGTAAATAAAAACCTCGCCCACAGGGAATTTAGAGTCTTCCGGTAGAACAGGTAGCGAATGGGAAACAATGCCATTAAATATTTAAATGCGATTATACTGACTATCCCAGGGCTCTGGGAGTTTGTTACGAGGGGGCCTGACCTAGTTTTGCGGGTGGAGGGGCAGTCAGGAAGTCTGAGAGCTGACGAATCCGTGAGAGTTGACCAGCGAAGAATCGAGAGAGGTGGGAGAAAAGAGCGGTTCCAGGTAGTGGGAGGAGCGTGAGTTCAACTCCTAGGAAGCATGACGGCTTCTCAGAGGAACGCACAGTAAGCCTGTGTGCGCGGCGCGCAGAAGGCAAAGGGGAGCGCATGAGATGGGCCAGTGTCCCTTAAACCAGGAAAACGTCTCAACCTGTCTTTTTTCCAAAGTCTTATCCCCTGCATTTATTTGTCTCTCTCCTTCTGGGGCTCCTGTGATGGAGCTATCGACAGGTCTCTTCTATCTGTCAAGGTGCGATGTGTTCTCATCTCTTCTTCCTTTTCTTATATCCTCTGAAAGAATTCGTCCTCTGGCCTTTTAGTTCACCAATTTGCTTTTTTCCTCTATCCGTTCTGCTCTTCAAGTCATCTCCTGTGTTCTCTGGGACAACTATGATATTTTTTTGACACAAATCCTATGATAACTGCTTGTTCCGCCTTATGCTGCAGAGAGCCTCTCTTTCCTTCCGAGCGTATTTATATATATATGCCTATTTTTAAACCATGTTCTGCCTGGTCCATTAGCTTTGTTGCCTCTGCGTAAGTTTCCCAGCCCGGAGCCTGTTTGTTTGTTGTTTGTTTGTCCCCTCTGGTATCTTTCCCTTTTTCCATGTATGAGTTTGCATTCCTTGGGGTGTCAAGACTCCATTCGCTGAGGATTTGCACCCAGGGAACATCTGAAGCTTAAGCCTCGTTCGGTCCCCTCCTGATGATCTGGGGAGAAGGAGGGTCTGGCTGGTGGGGGAGGAGCGGGTCCTCTGGCCTTGTCCTTCTGGCTCTCAGGACACGGTGGGTAAGTATCTTCTCTTAGTACTTTAGACGCCCTTTAGGCTCTCATCCTACAGCCCCTGGGCCCAGGAGAAGCTGGAGCTGCCATCTGTCCTCTGGGAAGGAAAATAAGCCAGCACTTTTTTCTTGGGTGAAGACAATGAGGCCTCCTGGGTACAACCCACCAGCCCCCACAGGCCACTAGCCTGTTTCTCCCTTTGGTTAATAAGGGTCGTTCTAGGCCAACCAAATCCTCAAAACATGAGAAATGCAGCATTTGTCTTATCCTGCTCCGTTTTTGACTGCGTTGTTTTGTAAGTTATCTCATGGTCCTTGTAGTCGGTTTTCTATTTTGAAGTTGATATGAATTCAGTCATCTATTTATCCCCTCGTTCCTCAGGTTTTTATGGCCTGTCCACTGTTTCCTGAGCTCTGAGGGTTCAGAGAGAAAATAAGACACATAAGACACAGTCCCAGCCTTCCCTGAGCTCGCACCAACCCGGAGGAAGCTGCTGGCAAATGACAATGACCTACTATGTTCGGTGCTATATAAATGTCAGTTCTGGAAACCAAAAGAGTATGGGGGGGCGGGGGGCGGGGTGAAGCGCTACCAGGGAGGCCTTAGGAGAAGGCACAGAGGAGGAGCAATTTGAGTTTGCTTTGGAAAAGACAGAATGGAAAGGAGAGAGAGCATGTCAGTCCTAAAGACATCTGAACGAAAATATATGACTTCATCTAAAGGAATTTAGCGCATGTGGAAACTGCGAACTCCCTGGATCTATAGTTCACAGGAAGTCTGACAAGTATCACGTATTGCATTTCCCTTGGAAATTCAAACCATCCTGCGGTGCCCCTCGCGCTGTCCGCGCACAGCGAGAACCGCAGCTCAGATGCGCACTGATTTGTATCGGAGAAGAGAGGCAGGAAGAGAGCTTCGGACACGGAGCCAAAAGACTCACCAAAGTGCTTTGTGCCCTCGGCAGGGTTCCAAGGTCTTTTTGAAGAGGCCCTTTTCCGAATAGAGGGGACCACATGAACTAACCTTTGAGATCATTCAGATGGAATATGTACGATCCTGGGGCTGTACACACACACGTCTCAGCACCCCCATAAGGGTGAACTCTTCAAGGGTGCGGTTTGTGTCTATTTCAGCATCAAATCCGCCGGTACCTTCCTCATAGTAGTTGCTCAGTAAAAAGCTGTGCGATAAATGCCTTTTGAAAACCTCGTCTCTTCCGGGGGGTGTGGTGAGTGATTTTATTACATTTTAATATCCAAAACATGTTTATAAATAAAAGAGGCATTTCAGTGGCCAGCATTTTAGTAGTAACTGTTCAAAGATTCATACAGAGTGGAGGCATTCAAACCATGGAATTCCAAAAGGGCAAGAATATAAAGAGCAATGGACAAGAACTCGAAGACAAACCCAGATTCCATTTCTAGGGCGACGGCTTGGGCTTGCTCACCACCTGTGCAGATGTAGGCAAGTCACTTGATTCTCTGTATCTCAGTGTCCTTATCCGTTTACTGGGAATCATGTAGCTGCTCTCTGTCTGTGGAGTAATTAAACTGTGTTAAAAGCCACCGGATGTGGGAGTGCTTTGTGAGTTAGGAAGCCTCGCCATCCCCTCCACAGAAAGGTGACTGACTTTTAGCACATGACATCAGCTTTCAAAGACCATAACCAGGAGCGGAGACCCCTGCCCAGTGTCACTACTTTAATTATGGGGCTCAGAGGTGATACAGGTAACAGGAAGGAAGCCATTAGAAGACAAGGAGATGCTCAATCTTTGTCCATTTGAGAGGCCACAAATTCGGCGTCATAAATCAATTTGTTTCGTAAACATTTATGTATCCTTTGGGATGGAACTTTTCCCCTACAGCTAGGAAACAAAACAAAATGGACATTGGCGGATGCCAACCATTTTTATTCCTTCTTGGGGACAATCCCATGGAATGGCTTTCCCTTGAGAACGGAAAGGCCAAGCTCAGAGCCTGACTTTTTTTCCTTAAAATGATAGAACAGCCTTCCAATCTCACCTCAATAGCAGGATTAATTACTTTTTTCCACGCACTTAACCCAGCGGTCCCCCCTCTCCCATAAGCAATGACACCTCACGGCTCTACCAACCAACCCTCTCCTTTGGGAATCAGACCCAAGAACACCCACTGATTAATTTCCAAGTTCCCCCTTGGGTGTACAGCTCACCATCATTGATTTTAGCCATAGTAACTGTTAAATATAAAATAGACCAAACACAAATTGTGAGAATAAAGAACTCTTAAGGGTGCGAACGTATTCATCAAAGTTCTTCAGAGAAACAGAACCAATAATACACAGATGGTTCTTTTGGTTGTGAGATTTGGCAAGTCTGAAATTTGCAGAGCAGGCCAGCGGGCTGGACATCTTCTCTTTTGGGACACCTCAGTCTTTGTTCCTAAGGCTTTCAACTGATTAGATGAGGCCCACCCATGTTACGCTTTACTCAGTTTCCTGATTTAAATGTTAATCGCATTTAACAAACCACCAGGCATCAGAGCCTAGCCAAGTGTGACACATAGAATTAAGCTGGTTGGTGTCCAAAAAATGACTGAGGCCCTCGAAATCAGCCTCCAACCAGCTATTTATCATAACTCAATGGATATCACTCTAAGGTGAATAAAATCAAGTGAGAGAACAGATTCAGGGTGAAGCAACTTTCCCAGGTAAATGTCTTAGGAAGATGAAATACTAACGTTCCTCCCCCAACACCCCATGTCTGGGCTTCCTGGCCCCGCACCACAAACGGGAACATCTGAATGGGTGTGGGAACATCTGTACGTGTGTGCTCACCGCGAGGCAATCGATCTTTGTGTTGCTATGTTTCCTCCTCAGTGGGGCTGAGCCCATTCTGAGCAACACCCTGCTTAAGCAGATTCAGAACTGGAGGAGGTATAGAGCTCTGGGCAAATAAATATTGCAAATAGCCACCCAGGGAATGTAAAAAGATATTCCTGGAAATACTTTGCCTGTGTATCGAAAAGCGTCATTCTCTCTTTCCATGAATGTTGTGTTGAGTTATATTAGGTGGTGATTTCTAGCCAGGGATTTCTAGCTTCTGAGAAGAGCTAAACGAACCCGCCCGTTGACCCTCAGGCTCCCTCCATCCGTAGGAGTTTTGTGGGTTCCTGTGCTCTCCCCTGCCCACCTCCCTCCGGGACTGACTCCCAACCCACCCCTACCCACAGTGAAACACAAACCACACACCGTCATCCCGACCTGTAACCCCATTCGAAGGCTTTCCATCAACGGGAAGATGGGTGACAATGGCCCACATCCCGTGCATGGTGCAGGCACTGCGCGATCTGCCTACCTGTGGCTTTCCAGTCGTAGCCACCTAATCACCTTGCATCTTCCGATCCAGTCCTTAGAGCTTCTGACCTGCCAGGTGGTTTGAGGTCCCCTTTATTTGTTGCTTCCTCTCTCCGTGGTGTCATTTCCTCTTTTGTCCACCCTCATACCTGTTTCACCTGTCATCTCATCCTTCACTTTTTTCTGATTGTCAGGACCTAACAACTGAAAGAATGGCATAGGAATTTCTTTTGTCCTAGAGTCCTGAGGAAAAGCTGCTGCTACGAGGAGGAAGTTCGAGAACCTCTGCAGATTAAAGCCCCGCTACTCAGAGTGGTCACCCCAACCAGTACCTTCAGTGTCACCTGCGAGCGTGTTAAAAATGTAGAAACCCTGCAAAACTCGAGTCAGAACATCCTTTTTACCGGCGCTCTCTACACGCTAGATTCCCATTTGAAATGCACTGTATTTATGCATCATAAGGGCAGTGGAAGCAAAGGTCCAGGGGCGGCCACGGCCTCATCGGACCACACAGAGAGCATCCGCTGGAGCCAGAAATCAGATCCCGCCCGACACTTACTAGCTATGGATCTTAGGTGATACTGTGGATGTTGGGCTTCAGTTTACCTTCGAGCTTACCTCTCGCTTTACCTGTCAAGTGAGAACAGTGGTCGAGTCCGTGTCTTTGATGGTGTAATAAAGTTTAAACGAGACAATGATTTAAAAAATAGAATTTCTGGGCCAGAGTAGATGATCAATTAACAATTGTTTTCTTTTTGTTTCCCCGGCCTGTGGCTCTAGGGAAGGTGAGTTGTCCTCTTTTTCTGCACCTTGGAAAGGTCAAAATTGTAAAAGAA
>NW_011888856.1:653307-654944 GCF_000151845.1 Pteropus vampyrus
TTTTGAGGAACTGCCGTCCTGTTTTCCACTTTGCATCCCGACCCACAGTGCACAAGGTGCAGAGTTATTTATTTTCCAAGAGCAGCTTGAATGAATGACTCTGCTTCATAGACGAGGACACTTTTTTTTCTACCCTAAGATTGTGAGGCCCCCAAGCTAGGAACCCCTGCCTCACTCCTAGTGGATCCCCTGCACACCTAGGGCAGTGTCTGGAGAGAAGGTCTCATTACACGTTTGCTGACTTAAATCGAATGTCCCCAGCAAGCCACCATTCCTCTCTGTCCTGAGGACCATTGTCCCAGAGTGGAGCTTTTCTTCCTACACACCACTGCCACTTGCTGGAAAAATTGACACATTGCAGTTGCCCAGCTAATGTCAGTGCCTTTTTAGTATCTGGCAAGCATTGATTTGGAACCGCATATTCAGATTTTTGCAATCCTTTAGACAAGGTTGAGGTTTATTTTTGCTTTGCAAAAGTTTTTTTAATCAAAGGTGAAAATTTGATAGTGTTAAGATTATGGGTACACAAAAACTGCGTGTGTGTGTGTGTGTGTGTGTGTGTGTGTAAGAGAGAGAACCAGGGTGACATTCCAAATTATAATAGGTGTGTAGAAGGAGTTTCTGTGAAGAAATGGAACATGGCAAAGTGTGACAATGGCTTGAAGAGATTCAGGAGGCCAAGGTCAAACCAAGGCAGAGCAGGCTTGAGATGTTTTAAAAGAGGCTACTTAATGCAGTTTATACTCTAATTACAAATTATTTGTTCGTATAACAACTCCTCTAACTCCAACCATAGCTTCAGGAAAGAAATTAATGAACACTACCACCATTAACCTAGTTTTAGCTTTTTGTCTTCATATACAATAAAACTCTTCCTTTTGAAACCCAGAATCAAGAATTTGGCTTTTCAGGTGTTTGAGCTGACTGCCCCAAAATACTAGTCTGAATTCATCCCCACTTTAAATACATTGTAATATAGTATTAGTCTGAAGTCTAAATTTATATCTCTTTCTTCTGCAATACACATTCTGAAATTTTCTGATTTTGGTCATTATGAATAAGGAAAGGAATGAACGGATTTAAGCCTTGCTTACCTCAATGGACTGTTGTATAGATTCGATAATAAAGTCTGAAAGACATAGTAATGCTCCATAGAAATTTGTTTGTGTTCTCGCTGAGCTGGAGTTTCTCTTCCCAGCCCCCGTTCATACCCTGCCTCCTCCCCAGCCCCATCACCAAAGCCTTACTAGGTGCTTTAGGTGATGGGTCCTGGCTTACCAGTTCGCACCTCCTTCTAGCCAGTTGGGCAGGTCGGACAGAAAGGGGGACCATGTGAGTGGAGAAGGGATAAGGAAAAGCAGGAATGAAGACAATCTCATTTGAAACAGGTGTCGCCAGGCAAGAAACACAGCTGGAAGAGGAGGTGTTTCTGAGAGGCCATCCCTATGGGGCCCATTTCCACTTCCAAAAAGGCCTTCACGGGGCCAGGAGGGCGGCAAACCCATTGGTTCCTCACAAGCCGGCAAAGAAGCCAGGACTGGGATTCAGGCTTTGAGGCTCAAACACAAGCTTCGCCAGTCACCAGTTGTGTGGCTTCATGCAGGGCGCTGGCCCCTCCTAGCCTCTGTTCTCTCTTG
>NW_011888856.1:654994-660076 GCF_000151845.1 Pteropus vampyrus
AACCATAGCTTCAGGAAAGAAATTAATGAACACTACCACCATTAACCTAGTTTTAGCTTTTTGTCTTCATATACAATAAAACTCTTCCTTTTGAAACCCAGAATCAAGAATTTGGCTTTTCAGGTGTTTGAGCTGACTGCCCCAAAATACTAGTCTGAATTCATCCCCACTTTAAATACATTGTAATATAGTATTAGTCTGAAGTCTAAATTTATATCTCTTTCTTCTGCAATACACATTCTGAAATTTTCTGATTTTGGTCATTATGAATAAGGAAAGGAATGAACGGATTTAAGCCTTGCTTACCTCAATGGACTGTTGTATAGATTAGATAATAAAGTCTGAAAGACATAGTAATGCTCCATAGAAATTTGTTTGTGTTCTCGCTGAGCTGGAGTTTCTCTTCCCAGCCCCCGTTCATACCCTGCCTCCTCCCCAGCCCCATCACCAAAGCCTTACTAGGTGCTTTAGGTGATGGGTCCTGGCTTACCAGTTCGCACCTCCTTCTAGCCAGTTGGGCAGGTTGGACAGAAAGGGGGACCATGTGAGTGGAGAAGGGATAAGGAAAAGCAGGAATGAAGACAATCTCATTTGAAACAGGTGTCGCCGGGCAAGAAACACAGCTGGAAGAGGAGGTGTTTCTGAGAGGCCATCCCTATGGGGCCCATTTCCACTTCCAAAAAGGCCTTCACGGGGCCAGGAGGGCGGCAAACCCGTTGGTTCCTCACAAGCCGGCAAAGAAGCCGGGACTGGGATTCAGGCTTTGAGGCTCAAACACAAGCTTCGCCAGTCACCAGTTGTGTGGCTTCATGCAGGGCGCTGGCCCCTCCTAGCCTCTGTTCTCTCTTGTGTTTGACAGGAATGATAATTCCCACTCATGATTCAGAAAGGATATGACGAACGGACTGCGAAAGCCTCTCCCACAGAGACGTTCTCACAGGAAATGCTCAACCTGCGTTGGGTCCCTTTGGAGAACAGCAGGTGGCCCTCCTGGTCTCACTGTCCCGCCCCCCACATATATATGTGTGCATACATCTCATCCCGCCCCCCTGTAGATGCCCCAGCTGCTAACCTGCATCCGCAAACCCTTGGCCTCCAAACTCAGTGGCGACTTTCCGCTCATGCTGTACAATCGCCTGTTGAGATCGCTCAGGATTCTCGAACATTTCCTGTTCACAAAGACACCGATGACTGACGTCAGTAATATATTGTAGATACACACGCACATGCACTCACACAAACACAAACCAGCTTTTCTAGAGAAAGTTTTACTAGTGATCACACCTGTAAACAGATGGGCTAAAGCCTCGGGAAAAAGCTATGGAGAGGGTAGCAGGCAACAGAGCCCTCCCAGGGCCTCTAGACATCTATGCCATGGCTGTGACAATGCTCTTACTTTAAGAAGGCTCCTGGAGCCCTCCAGGTCTTGATGGGAATATAAATAACCCTTCACTGAGCACTGACAGTGTTCTGGGCACCGTACTATGAACTTGACATGCATTTTATAATTATTCCAGCTACTATAATGTGCACTTAATAAGGAAGTGGTTGCTTGAAGAATTAAATCATTTGTCCAAGGTCATAAAGCTGGTAAGCCATAGAGCTGGGAAGTAGGTCCCATAATGTCGGCTGCGCCCAGAAGCCCGGGGCACTAGCAGGAGTCCTTCCGGGGGACATTCGAAAGCACATTCACAAAGCAACGTGGTTCCTGAGCCCCTGACCACCCTGTCTCAGCTCCCTCTTCTCAGTGAGCAGCCCTATTGTCCTCTTGGATAGGGACCTTGACCTACAGTGACTGCAAGTCTCTTCCTAGGTCATGACGTTGCAACCAGCTCAGCCTGCTAGTGACCAAGCCCCAGACACTGCCCCTCCCTGCTGGGCCCCTGCCCGCCCCACCCCTAGTCCTGGCTCACCAGCCGACCCAGACGGAGCAGAGAGAACAGCGCGTGCAAAGGCTCTGGACTTTGGGACTGTGGGTATTTCCAGCAGCTGGAGCTCATGGAGCATGCGTGGAAGGGACGAGGAACGAGGGCGAGAGGCAGGCAGGCATCGCTCGCAGACGGCACCTAAGCTGGCCTTTAGGCACTCAGACTGTGTTCTCAAAGCAGCGGGAAGCCACGGGAGTTTTTAAGAAGAGGTAATGACTTGATCAACTTTATCACAAAAAAAAAAATATCACTCTAGGAGTTTCAGTGGCTATGACTTTGAGTTCATCCATCACTAGTAAGTCCCAAGAAGTCAAACTAGGGATGGTGTGGCTGCTGAGTGATATAATCAGGAACATAGACCCTTTCTAGCTTTCCGTGGCTCTGCAGTCAGCATGCTGGATTTCGTTTTCACGCTCATCAAGACCTCATGGACCCGAGATGGGTGCTGTACATCCAGGATGAAGTCAGTATTCCCAGCTGGAAGAACTGGAAGAGGCAGCTTTGTATCTCATTAGCCCAAACTGTCGCACTTTGGCTATCCTTAAATGTAAGAAAACTGGGAAATTGAATGTTAACTTTTACAACTTCTCTAGAAGAAATAGGTAAAGGAGAAAGAGTTTAAAAATGGAGGTTGTGCCAGCATGTAAACATGGTAAGGGTCATAAATCAAAATAAATGGTGCTGTGATTAAATGGCAATTAACATAATCAAATGGTGTAAATAAATTGTTATTTGTTTCCATATATAAAATATATCCCCAACAATATTTTCTCCATAGGTTAATGTTTATTTATATATATGAACAATAAGACTGTTCAAGAACCTAATAAACCTTTGTAGAAATACAGCAGCACTATAATCAGAACGAGAATGGTATTCTCCACAGCTGCCTGCCCTTTTGAATTCTAAGGTTCAACATTCATTCATCCAGCTAAAAGTTATCACCACGAAAGATCCCCTGGAACTCAGCAAACAGCTCATACCTATGAAAGACACCAGGGGGCAGTGTAGCATAAGAAATGAGAGTCAACTTTGCTCTGTAACTTGATTCCATCAAATTAAATAAGCCAGTGTAATTTTTAGGTTGTGTGCTTTCCCCAAGTCCTTGTGCCAGCAGTTCGGCATGGTTTCAACCCCATTCCCAGAAATGAGCCATGAGTGATGTCCCTTCAGTGATGCACAGTTCCTGTGGCTTATTAACACTCGAATTCTTTTCAGATGGAAGACTGTTGACTGAAGACACAACTGTGTTGTATAATGCAACTTAGTCCAAGGCATTTTTAGCCTATTTGGGGAAATGATGAGATCACACCCAGGTATTTGTTTCCAAAATTCTGGATCATGGGACCTCCATAGGTCGAAACCTGTGGGACAGAATGGCTTAGGTAAACTACCCACTTTTAAGAGTGAGGCTCTAAGGATTAGAGCTGTATTCCTTTCTTCTCTAAGAATTTTGAGTCTAAAGATGAAACAGAGTCACATATGAGCAGCAAAGTCATTTTTAGGGTTTTTTTTTTTAGAAAAGTATAATGACACCTCAATCTTTAAACATATATTCCTTTTTCTGAATCAGCTGAGATTTTGACACTTGAAGAGATGTTGACCCAGCAGAAAATTAGAATAATGGCAAAACTAGGTGGTATCTTCATCCAAGGATAATATACTGACTTCAGCAGAATGAAACTCCAGTGGTTAGAACCAATTACATGGAACCCTGTGTTGGGAAGGTTTTCAGGCTATGTCTGGTCTTGGTGAGAAAAGATGTACTGATTGATTAGTGACGTCTGCCATAAGTGAAGAGATGAGGCATGGGAATATATTTGTCACATGTTTACATGTTTTCTATCTATCTTACTCTAGTTCGATACCATCTCCAGCCATTACATTTTTGAGGATTTATTTTATATAAAGCACTCTGTTGGTTGCCATAGAGGATACAAATGTGAAAAAAAAGGGGTGGAGTATGGACCCTGCACTTCCGGAGATGATTAATATAGTAAGGAAGAATGGAGAACCAGGTAATTTGAGATAGAATCACTGAAATGTCATAAAGAAGTAAAAATAGAGCATTCTGAGGGGTAACTAGGGCAAAAGAACACTCTCGTCAAGATCAGATCAGTCCCAGAGGTGAAATTTTCTGCCGGGTCTTGAAGAATAACTAAAATTTTCACAGGAGACTAGATGTAGAAGAAATCCCATAAACACACCGTGATGTGAACACAAATTGAGAATAGGCCTTGTTCAGTCAGAAAACAGTTCCATGTGAAAGTAAGTGGTACAAATAGTGCTGAAGGTGACAGGTGTCCTCCAGAAAAGGCACAGTTAATACATTCTACACATTCATTAAACAGAATCATTCGGCCATATCTGCATGACTAAATCCCAATCTTTGGCCTGCATCCGACTGCTTTATGCCAAATATGGTTGGGGAGCAAGGAGGCAAGGAATTCAGCAAACTTTCTGCAAAAAATTAACTTTGTGAGTCTTAATTTATTAATTAGCAATAAGGAAAATAAGTCTTCTCATGCAGGTTTATTAAAAGAGTTAAATATATTTGAATATATTAAAGTGTTTGAGACCTAGTGGGTTCTCAAAAATATATTAACCAAAATTTAAAATCTATTGTAGTAGAGCAGTGATGTATAATTTCGGTTTTTCAGCAGCTCTGATTGGACATATTTTTCTCTGTTGCTACATTTATTGGCATCCTTTTACCTTTGCGTCTCAAAGTTTGGAATACTCTTTGACTCAGTGAGTCATAAGAGATGTTGCTAAAAGAGCAATGATCGATCATAAATAAATTGTTTCCATAATGGCTGGTTTCTAGATGAGGTGCTTCTATAAACACAGGTCAGCTGAACCTCTTACTCAGGTGTACAAAACAAAGCGAGCTATAGAACAGCCACAGAGAATCCAAGTTGAACATTAAAATACAAAAGTCAATACAGTATTCTAGAGTTATTATCACTAGTTATTCCCCCAAAAAGCAGTTTTTCATGTTCTCTGAATATAACAAAACTGTAATGAATGCTGTTTTAAGGCAAATTTCCTAAATTTGCCTTAAAAACAATACTTACCACTAGCAACAGCCCTCTTTCTCCATCTATGGTACCGACAGGCCTTCTCTGGCCTCAACTCGCCTTGCAGTGTGGGC
>NW_011888856.1:662166-677265 GCF_000151845.1 Pteropus vampyrus
AAGTCAATTCCATGGGTAGACTTGTGTAGGTGGATCTTTGGAAGAATAAAGGAAGTGAATGCGGAAAATGAAATGGGGTAACTAAGAACAGAATGAGGGACCGCAGTTGTGGGAATTAAGATGCAGGCAGGTGGTCAGAGATTCAGAGGAAGTAGAACATGAGAGCGAGAGGCGGCCATAATAGATCATGGATAAAGGTCCGAGAACTCCAAGGGTGCAGGGACACAGGTGAAGGCAATATTGATGGTGGGCATCGGGTTTCCAACTCAATGTAGGAATACGTATTAAGGAGTAAAAAGTGTAGTGTGATACGGTTGAAGGGTATTAACAACCCACCTGATGTCCTAGAAGTGACATGGCTCTCAAACTCAAAAGCCTAACTTCTTTATACCACACTCCACTTTTTCTCCAAGAAATAATAGCTAATGTTAGTTGGGTCCTGACTTACTCTATGCGTGGATTTGTGCTATGGTGAGTCGGGTACTATTATCATCCCCATTTTACAGCAGAGGAAACTAAAATTCAGAATGATTTTGAAACTTGGCAAAGCTCACAGAGCAAACAAAAGACAGAGTCAAGATTTAATTACAGGTTTTTCTAACCCCAAAGTCCCAGTTCTTAACCACTAGCTATATCATTTTGCCTGGAAGATGTAAACTGAGTTGATAACACAGCTATTTACCTATGGACTAGTTTCTACTATGGGTTACTCATATTAACAAATTAATTTATTGGGTTTGTGATATAGGGAGGAGAAGGTTTTTTAAAAAAGCTATCGCCTATACAGTCAGGAAGCAAGTCGAAAAGGGTAAGTTTTACTATTCATCTTGACAAGATATTCAGGACTGAATAGTGCCAACTATAGGGGAAATCTAACTCTTTTCAAATGAATCCCAGAATTCTGGAGAAGAAAAACATGACTCACATACAAAAAAGTCCTTTAAAAGCATCTTTTTATTTGCTATAAGAATATATAATTTGGCATTTCTATACAATCCATCATGCAAATAACATGGTAGGCATTTTACAAGCAATGCAGAATCTTGATATCTGTGCATTTGCTCAATTAAAATATTAGCAAAGATTGAAAAATAACATCTTGGAGTAAAAGAATACAGAGGGAGCCAAATTTTTTCTCCAGGTTCACAGTATCCAATATCAAGATGCACAGAGAAGAAAACACAGCCACACTGAAATCTCAATACCTAAGACTGAAGGTATTGAGGATTAGATGAGGGACATTATTTGTGGGCTGATTCTTTGCTATAAGAACTCATAAAATTTTTCTATAGCTTTGAACATTATGTCGACAATTACTTTTCTAAAAATTTTTTTATGAGTTTTTTTGAGCCAAGCAGAGGATGTGCCTGGAAGCAGATATCCACAGACTGAGAACAATGCTTCCCAGAATGACAGTTTGCAGTTTCTTTTGTGTGTCTAGAATTAAGGAGAGCAGTGAGGAAAATTACATGAAGGTGGGACAAAGCAAGGCCGAGATTGGATTACAGGCTAGTTAACGACATTATGTGCCCTCTTGTGGGTAGTTACCTTTGGAGGGGTCTGAAAAAGACATTTCAAAGGTATGTTAACCTAGATGCACAAAAACAATAGACAGGGCTTACTTAAGGCAAAGATAAGCCTTTTACTAAAGAAGTATATGCCTGGAGCATGACTATCCACCATGACCTGTCCAGTTAGGAATTATGATCAGATCACCCTGCGAGGTTACTTTCAGTTAGATATGTTACAGCACCCCATTTTTCCTCCAGAATCCATTGGGTAGCAAGGCAGCCACCACCTCGTGGGCAGTTTCATCGTGTGGCCAAATGTCTCTATGCAGAAAGCACTAAGGCATCTGTATATGAACAGGTAGAAGTTACCCATTGAGTTAGCCTAATCCAGGTGGAAAAGAAGCTATCAGCAAAAGGGTCCTTTTGCTCAGGCACTGAGCAGGGAGTTAAGAATTACAATTGCTTCACTCACGAAGTCACAGTGATTTTCCTTTTTGTATAGTACTTAAATTTCTCTGAAATACCATCATAAAGCATATTATAAATGATTTGCTCAATAGCAGGATGGACACTAAACTCTGGAACTGGCTCAATTGCATATTCGTAGTTTACTGAAAATGAACTATGAAGAATGAAAGAAGAGGACCCGAAACCCTTTACACTCAGACCCCAAAGGCTGTGGCATCAGGGCACAGTCTGTTCTTTGTATGAGCGTATTTAGGGAGGGGGAACCTGGAGAGTTTTTCCTAGATGTAAAATCCTCCTAGCTCCATCTGTTGGACCCCATCACTTTTCAAGCTCAGCAATATCAATTAGAATTGATATTACCTTAACCGTCATCACAAAAGGCACAGTGGACGTTATGAATCCCACTTTCTAGTTAAGCAAAGCTTTCAAAGATTATGCCATTAGACCGAGGACCTGCAACTCGTTATACACAGGACAGGACTGGAGATCAGATCTGCCTAACAACAAGCGTAAAGTTTTCCACTGCACCAGGCCATTTCTGAAGGGATCAAACGCTGTTTCTGGCGTTTGAAACTTACATATGTGACCTGTTAGGAAGATGATCTGAAATTAAACTTAAAGGCATCTCCAATCTCATGGCAAAAAAAAAAAAAAATCTTCAAATAAGGAATTCAAATGAGGTTCAGCATTTTACACCCTCCTGCCCCAGAACTCAGAATCTCTGAGGCGTGAGCATCTCATCGATTTCTAGCTTTGTCTACTGTGAGTGAAAGCGAAGAATTAGAGGAACGCAGAACCAAAACGCGCCTCCTACAGACTTTCATGGCCTTAAGTAAATCTATTAGGCCTGAAGCACACAGTAAGAACCAGAACAAGGGTCTTTAGTTTTAATTTGGATCTGCTTTGTGAAGCCTGAGTTCAGAAATATCTATAAACACAACGATTCATCAGTCTTCTTTTCCCTTTAAGATTGTTACATTCAGAAGCACAACTTTTGTTTTGAGTGCATTTACTTTGAAAGTCATGTGTTTACTTGAATTTTAAATATTGCATTTAAAATTGAAAAGATGTTTTTAGAAGTGTATTTCTTAAATACAATGATTATTAAACTAAGAGTTTTATGGGGGCAGGTCAAATTCCAGGGATAAAAATAGTGTCAATGAGAGGTATTTCATTTTTTCTGAATAGGTCGTATCATTTTAATTTTGATCTAATTTAGACTTTGAAAGATATAGGCCAATAAAAGCCACATGAGACAACCCTCTTACTGGTTTGCTACTGGAGTCTGCATTGACCCCCAAATCCAGCAACTGATAAGTCTATAACAGAACAACAAAGGGGAAAATCAAATATAGCCTTCGCTTTGCCCTCATGGGCAAACCATTGATTGCACAGCCCTACAGGCTCCCGGGGGTGTTAGAGACATATCCCACTGCAGCCGGTGAGCGGTGAGAGGCAGGTGAGGGGGCCTCTCTTTCCTTCACTCCCTCTCTTCCCCTTGACCTATTATTTTCTGTTCCAGTTATGTGAGATGTTCTGAATCTTTTTCATTTTGATTCTCTGATCCAGCATCTTGTACCTTGCAGGATGCTCTTCAGTCTTCTTTGGGACCGAAGGTGCATAGGAGCTAGATGCATAAGCAGGGCGTTTAAAGTGTCGCAGAGGAGGCTTGATGACTGAAGACCATGCAAAGGAAGACAGACAACCGTTAGCCTCACTAACCGTTAGCGGCACGACTTCCTCGCACCTGGACCTAACTGTTTCCTTCAAAACCAGAAAACACAATTAAACTCTCACTGGAAATAACTAGTTGCAGATAGATGAATAAACACATTTTCACCTTGGTCATTCTCTTTAAATAAAAACAAATTCCTAGAGATAGACAGTGATCACTCCGGAATATAGAGTTCTTTTCTAATGAATGGATACGGTTAAGGAAGTAAGAGGCAGCAATAGGGTCATTTTGGGGAAGAGCAAGGCAAACAGCAGTGAGCACAGCCATGTTATCGATCAGATTTCAGCATTGTATGTAAGCTTTTAAAGTCGCAATGTGGCGCATAATCCTGAAGTGCTAATACAAGGTACGTCATTGAGAAAATTGTTGCAAAAACGTATATGTAAGTTTTGTATCTAAAATAACTAAAGATCTGAACAGACTCCTCACCAAAGAAGATACACCCATAGAAAGATATTCAACGATTTTTGTCATTAGGGAATTATAAATTAAAACAACAGTAATATATACTACAAACCTACACATTCTGGATAAAATCCCCCCAAACTCTGATGATGCTCATTGCTGACAAGGTAGAGTGACAGGAGCTCTCATTCTTGCTGGTGGGAATGTAAAATGTTACAGCCACTTTGGAAGACTGTTTGATAGTTTCTTATGAAGCTAGTCTCCCCATGTGATCCAGTCATTGTGCTGCTATGTATTTACCCAACTGATTTGAAAATTTATGTCCACATATAAACCTGTACAATTTTATAGAAGCTTCTTCACAATTTCCCCAAACTGGAAACAATCAAGATGTCCCTCAGCAGTTAAATGGATAAAGAAATTGCAGAACATCCACACAACAGAATATTATTCAGCGTTAAAAAGAAATGAACAGTCAAGCCACGTAAAGACATACATGAATCTTAAATGTATATTGCTAAATGAGAGAAGCCAGTTGAGAAAGCTACATACTGTATGATTCCATTTCTACGATATTCTGGAAAGGGCCAAACAATAGAAATGATAAAAGGATCAGTGATTGCTGGAGTTTTGAAGGGAGGAGAAGGGGTTATACAGGTGAAGCACAGAGAATTATTAGGGAAGTAAAACTATTACATATGTTACTGTAGAGGTGGATACGTGATGCTATGCTTTTGTCAACACCCATAGAATTTTGCAACACAAGGAGTGAACCGGAATATATGCAAATTTAAAAAATAATTTAGGAGGTCAGGGGAATCACAGAATGGAATGCGGAATGTAACACAACAATTTAACTGCATTATAAATGTAGGAAACAAACTCATCAAACAGAGTGTGGCTAACTTTGGATAGGAGTGGATTCTGTTGGACTAAAGGTCGGTGATGCTGCACACGAGTGCTCTATACTGGCTGATGAAGTTGTTTCCCATGGGAGTTAACAATTCTACTACTACTCTATATGTCTGTTGGAACTGGACAACTATGTACACGGACGGTGGACGGTGAGAGCCAGGTTTCTCTCTGCTAGGGTGGGAATTTACAGAAAAGCAGAAAGAGGAGGCCAGAATGATTCATATGGCAGTATGAATTCATTCTTAATATAGATACAGATAGAGATAGATAGATGATAGATGATAGATAGATAGATAGATAGATAGATAGATAGATAGATGATAGATAATGGATGGATGGATGGATGGATGGATGGGTGGATGGATGGATGGATGGATGGATAGATGGATGGACAGATGGATGGATGGAAGGATGGACGGATGGACGGACAGACAGAGACAGAGATACACACACACACACACACACACACACACACACACACATTTCCTTGTGCTATTAGCTGGAAGGGCCTGGATGCGACGAAGCAGCTACTGGCCTAGAAGTCCCAGCAGCAACGAGCACTCCCATAGCCCAGATCATGGTTTCTAACAGCATTCTCCAAAAAAAGGAACCAGGGCTCCTTGTAGAAATGGCTGTTTCTAGGACTGGAGAACAAAATGTACCAGATAAACCTGGAGCATCTTAAAGTGGCAGAAAGTAAGAAAGGGCAAAAAAGAATGACAGGACAAAGGGGCCCCCCAATAAAAGAGCTCCCAAATGGCCAAAGGTGGAATAATTTGAGCAACAAAGTAAATAGGGAAGTTTGGAATTATAACCCAATGCATAAAATACACATCCATGAATCTGTACTGACATAAATATTTGAATAAATAAATAAGTGTGGGGCAATAGACAAATCTCTCATGCAAAAGAATTTTAAATCATTTATGTAGATAAACCTCCCTCATGGTGGAGGAGCCTTGAGTGTGGGTTGGACACAGTGACATCCTTCTAGGGAGTACAGTCTAGAAAGGGGACAAAAGAGCAACTTTATAGTGGAGAAATCTAGCAAACGCTGCCTCAGAGATCAAGGTTAACATCAGTAGTGATAGGTCATGTTGGCATTAGGCCCCCCTGACTGTATGTGATGGAAATGGATATTATATTGTAAAAATTGCATTTTAACTCCATGGTCTTCCTACCCAAAATACATAACCCCATTTTCATGATGAAAAAGCATCAGACAAGTCACAATTGAGGAAAATTCTGCACAATACCTGACCAGTATTCCCCAAAATTGTCCAAGTCACCAAAAACAAGAGAAGTCTGAGAAACTGTCACAGCCAAGAGAAGCCTAAGTAAACACAATGACTAAATACAATGTGTCATCCTGGATGGGATCCTGGAACAGAAAAAAAAAACACACTAGGTAACAACTAAGGAAATCTGAATAAAGTATGGACTATAGATAATAATAAAAGCACATCATCTCTACCTGTAGATGTACACACAGAAGAAGGTAAAATACTAATTGATTCTTCCCCTTTACTCCTGTCTGCTCTAGGCCCTCATCACCTACCCTCCCTCCTCCCCTTCTTGGTCCTGATGGGAAGTGCTTAGTCGATGAGACAGTGTAAAAGTGAATAAAGATAAGGCCAGGTTCAATGATAATCACAAACAGGTGAGCTGTAATAATCAGGTAAAAGGCGTGGAGGAGCAGAGTTGATGTCGAACCCGTTGTCTCAAACGCCAGCTCTCGCTGCAGGGGCCAGCAAAGGGATGTGACACGCAGGTGGCTCAGCTTGAAGGGCCAGGACTGGGGGACAGCTCTGTCAAACAAGAGGTTACCTGAAAAACCAGCTTTGCAAATCTCTTCCAGTAACAGGAAAATGCACGGCATTTATGAACAAGCAAAAGGTTAGAAATAACTTAAATGTACAATCCTAGAGAATAGTTTAAGTTCTGGTACATTCTTAAAATATACTACTGTGATACTATGGAAAAAGGATACAGATGTCTATTAATAAAAATAGGTTTGTGTAATACTGTTAAATAAAAAATGATAGTACATGTGATCTAACTTCATTACTATGAAAACATAAATATGTGTTTATGTTATATCTATAATAACATACATTTAAACTATAGCATTGATTATCTCTGAGTAATATAAACATGACTATTGTTTCTTTTTGATTGTTTACCTTTTTAATTTTTCTGAGGATCAGGTTTTAGCAATGCAACTTTTTGCAAAGAAACATACTACTCAAAATGTCTTCTTTAGAATCGTATATCAGAACTATTCTAGAAAATCATACACAACAGAAAGTCAGAAAACTGAGCTTACTTTGGGCTATAGCACTAGACACCTCAGAGAGCTCATAGCTGAGTATACATTTGACAGCCTATAGATTACAATTCAGTCATCGACTTCTTAGAGCACCTACTATGTCCTGCTGATATAACCATGAACAAAAGAGACAGAATTCCTGTTCTCAAGGGGCTTCCATTCTAGTAATACCCCCTGAAACTGGTGTCCTGCTTAAAGATGAAAAAAGTTTTCAGGCATAATAAGTGATGCTATTCCTACAAGCTCCATAACACCCACACCAACTTGGCAAATGGTCCTGTAGTGACATCATAATATATACATAAAAGAACAGAGGTTTTTAGGATCTCAGAGTGCTTAATTTTGATTTTTAGGGTAAACAAGGGATTGCAGCACGAAACACTCTATAAACAAACATAAAAACAGTCCAGTTAAACCGGCAGAACGGAGTAGGGACGGGAGGGGGCTTCAGAGTCGAAGCGGAGCGTTGCCAGCGTCTGGGCCGGCTGATTTACTACTCTCCAAGTCACAGTCCCTCCATATTCACTCTATTTTCACTACTCAGCATGAACCTGGCCAAAGTATTATTGAATTTCCCACTTCTCAGCATGAAGAAACATTTACCGTTTGCTGGAATTCTCATTGTCTGAACAAAAACTCTCCTTGCCACTGGAGTCACCGCAAATAGAGTTGAACCCACTGACAGAGATCGGCTCCCCACCGAGACTGTGGAAATCCTTGTAGGCCTGCTGTCACCTTCACTCAAAATGTAGGAAAAAGAGAAAATTCATAGAGTGCCGTTTCGTATGCATTGATCGCCCTTCCCCTCCGCAGGGCAACGTGATTTGACGATGGGGCAAAAGAGCGGAGCCAGAAATGACAGCGCCATCTTGAGCCGAATGGGGACTTTCTTCTGGGGTGCCGGCGTGGCCTTCGGAGGACTTCTCCTTTTGTCTTCCGGCTGTTCCTGAAAAATTCCTAGACAGGGCTCTGACCCCTGCTTTTTCATCAACTGGGCACTTCCCACAGCCGGATCCAAGCAGTGGGATCCCAATCCTCCTTCCCACCCCCACCCCACCCCCAGAGATACAACCAAACTGGGGACAGAACCCACTCCCCTCTGTATGCCTCATTCTCAGCAAGCTGGACCCTTTTCTCTTGAGGACACAGTCACAAAGTCTACTCTTCGTCTCTTGGAGCAATTTACTTGAAGAAAAAGATCTAATTAGCTAATGAAGGTTTGACAGAGGCACATGTCTCTGTGTAGAACCTGCACTAGGGAAAGTCATTATCTATATTACTTTCAAACGTCCCTAGGAAAAGAAAACTTCAGGACAAAAATTGACCCATCATCATCTTTTATTTTACAATTACACGCAACGTTTGTTTTTCATAAAAGCAATACTCTCTTAGGAATGTTAATCCTCCTTTGTTTAAATCTCATCATTTTCATAAATATCACAATTCCTCCCAAAGGTAGCCATGATTTTCTCCCTCTCCTCTGCTACCACCTGTCTATAATTCTTCCTCTCTCTGTGTCCCTCTGTGTCTCTCTCTGAGACCGTTTTTGCTTGGTGGCTCCTTTTTCTTTCTGACATGGGAGACTACTGCATAGAATTATTCTTCAGAAAATAGATAGAAATTTATTATAAATAATAAATTTTATAAAATAATAAAATATATAAAATTGATATGGCTGTTAGTTAGATTTAAGTGTTGAAATGTGAATGGTGCTTTTGAAACTCCTTGTTTGAGAATTCGATTTAGTCTACTGTTTCTCAAAGTACCCTTCAATAAAGCTGTGAACGTAACAGAAGTTGTTGCAGGAAGGGGCGGGGCGTAAAGTTAAACTAATATTTTCATGGCAGGACTTCTCTGAGACATAAATAATGGAGACGTGTATTATGAATCCCTAAGAATAGCCAATAGTATGCAGTTTTTCTCAATTTTATTAGGCCAAGGAAGCCCCTTTATCAGGAGCATCTCACAGAGTGTTCAGCAGAAAACACTTTCAGAAAAACTAGGATAATTCGGTATCATTACCATTATTCTATCATATCGAGCTCATTAATTCAGCATGCCTTATCGTTTTGTGCTAAGTGAAAGCAGGCCAGAGAGAAAGGTCACTTGACCTCATCTAATCTAAGTCCAGCCTAGTTCCTAGGAGTTAAATAATAACCTGCACATCAGCATCTCTGTCCTTTCCAGTGCCTACGACTGCTGCGTGACCCTCTGCATCTACTGCACGGCAGCCGAAGTGGCAACTTCATGGGAGGAATTGCTGAATCCCTGTGCAGAGCACTGCTATCTCTAAAGTCAGCAACTTGGTTTGCTCCTGGCTTCTGAATAAATTCTAATATCAGTACCTTTTTTTAAAAAAAATAAAATAAAAATAAGTATTGGATATGTGTTTTCTTCTCATTCAAAGATAATGCCATAATATGACCTTTGCAAAAAACATTTCCATCTATAGACATTTTCTATAGTCTGCATTTACACAGACTCTCTCTCTCATACGCACATGCGTGTACACAAACACATACACTAAACTAACAAGGTAAAAAATAATCATTGAATGCCTCTTCAATGTTTTACATGAAGAACAAAATCCCACTGCCATGCATTCCATTCTTAAAATCAGTGTCTATTTATAGTATGTGTCTGAAATCTGATGGAAAGCCCTTATAAAAATGCACAAAAATCCTCCACGAGTTTAGAATTGCAAGGCATTGGAATGTTAACATCAGCTCCGTTGAGGCGGGAACAATGTAAGAACTGAGCCTATGATTTTCATTTCAGGATATGCCATGGTAAAAAAAAAAAATTATAATATTTGGCATACATTGTGTACTAAGAACAATGCTAAGAATTTAATGAACTCGCCTTTTATCTTCACCGTAGTCCTAATAAGCAAGCACTGTTATCACCCCCTCTTGGGGTAAGAAAACTGAGACTTAAAGAGTTTAACTTGCCAAAGTTTACATAGCTAGTACGCAGGATGTCTGCGTTTGGGTTTCATATCCAAGTGGTCAGAGCCTTTCTCCCATATTTAAAATAACCTTGGACCAAAGTTTGGAGTAAGTTTAAATAACTACCATAATAAGTTAAATGAGTTAAGGTAAAATTGTACCTTATTTATACTATCAATATTTCAGTACATAACCATGTAACATACAGGATGCTCGGATACCCTTGTTAGCAACCATAACCATACTTTTCCCAAAAAATCATCCTCCCTTAATACAATTTGTGTGGTAATAGCTCCAGAGGGAATTACATATGCCCCTGGCCAATGGATCTCTTAAGTACCTGCTCTCATCTCTACCCTTACGTATGCCACGTTGGAATGTTAACAGGTACCTAAAAGCCAAGGTCACTGGAGACAAGCAATCAAGCCAGGTGAGCTCTAGGATCTTGGGTGAAAATTTTAACTCAAAGGTTTTCACCGCAGCAATATATGACAACAACCTATCATCTACATTTTTAACGACTTTGGCTCTCTAAGGACTTTACTTCAAGAAAATGAGAATGCTGAATAATCTACGGGTTCCATATTTTAATCTCACAGAGTAAAGAGCACAGAGAACAGGAAGCTTGCTGTCTGAGAAAGCATCCAGAAGAAGCGGAGGTGACACTGCCTGAGCTGAACCGCTACCCTAGTATGGAAAGATGACCTGACCAGTATTTGCAGGTCCACAGAGAAATATATGTCGACAGGGAAAAGATAAACCACATAATTTGGGGACCTTCATCCACCTGACACTGTATGTTCTCAACCCTGGATGCATATCGGACCACCTGGAGAGGTTTAAAATTTACTGATGGCCAAGCCCTCCCCACAAGAGTCTCTGAAGTAACGGATTATTTTAAAGTGGAGCCCAAGCATCACTATGTTTGTAATGCCCAGTGAGTCTAACGTGTAGCCAGGCTGAGAACCACTGCCTAAGGTGTCGAGTTCATTTTGAAAACAAGTTAGCTTATACTTAGGTTTCGAGGGATGCTTGGGGCAGCTGACAGGGTCTGGTCATCACATACAGGAGCCACCAACTTTGGCCGTGTGCTAAGTTCTGATCTATGACAGGAAATACACCCACGAAAATCTACTTTTGAGGGAGGTAGTGGGATATAATGAGAGAAGCATAGGCTTGGGGCAACGTATAACTGGGTTAAGCTATTACTAGCTGTGAGATGCTAAGGAGACCATCTGTTCTGGGACTCAGGTTTCTTGTTGTTGTTGTTGTTTTCCAGAAATGGGAAAAATAGTAACTGTCTTGCATGGTTGTCGTGAGGATTTTAAAGGTAAGATAAAATGATATAATGTTGTATGGTACCTTGCAACCTCGCATAGTACCAGTATGTCATGGGTACTTGGTATGTGACCACCACTATTACATAGCACAGAAGATGAAAGGTCATCACCAGAGGCATTTTAATGAGTCTCTCCCTGGTGAACTACCTTGTTATAGTATAGAAAGGTAATGTAACTCCCCCGTACAACTAGATTTTACTAAAAGACCCTGGCACACAAAAAGAGATTAACTTAATTAATTTATTTGTGACTATTCAGCAGAGAACACGCCAGTCTGATTCACAAAGGACTAATTATCCAAAATGTGCATTTGTGAAAATATATATGTATATATTTTTTTTCCATCCAGTTACCCAAGGGGACCACTTTGCTGAAACCAAGGGCTATTCTAAGCAAAGCAAAATCATCTAGCCCACATTCTAAGCTAATTACGCAATGTACAAATATGGGGTTCATTCAATCACTTTGGGCAATGCCTACCACAAGTGATGTGGCGTTCTGGAAATCCGGATGGGAAGCGTGGCTTAGACAAACAGCTAGGGTGCCAGGAGTTCCAGTCCCTGAATCCAATCACAATATATTTAGGAAAAAGACAAGGGCACTTTCGATTCTTAAGACCCTGCATTTCTATGCGGAGCCATAATAATTGAGTCACTGCCATTGGAAACCAGTCTTAAACCACTGATTCTCTGGTCTCTTAGATAATTCTCCTTCGTGCTTTTCCCTGTAGGTAATTAATGTTGGCTATGAATTCAATGTGGACAGGGAAAAGATGTTATGCACACTTGCATCCTCAGAGCTTGGTAACAATACTGGTAAGAGTTGGCTCTGAGAAAAATGTAATGAATGAATATATTACTCCACATCGCCCCTAGTAACCTTCATAAATCTCCCATTTACCAAAGAATAAATGAATCCCTTAGAATACACACCAGCTGGCAAAGCTGACCGAATCTTCAGAACCGAAGGTTTCTTCTCCCTTGCTTCAGCAACATCTTAATACTTAGATTTGCGGTCCCCTTATGTGCAAGAAGAACATTCTTTTGACATTTCAAATTTGAAGACTGAGCACCTCTGTTTTACTCAAATGCTACAATCTCAGCTCATTCCTACAGGTCTCCTCTGGCATGCAGAGGCACCAAGGCACAGTTTTCAAGCCTCTCTGAGGAAGGACAAGTTTAAAAAGGCTGGGAGGTCGGCTCTTCCCTCTTTTGAACAATGGCTACCTATTAAATGTCCTGCAACCTTATGATTTAAGGACTAGTGGTTTCATTTAATAAAATTATTATTTTAACTAGTAAATAAAAGAATACGAAAGCCCTCTCTCAAGGAGATGATCATCCCCAATTCAGTTTTTTGTTTTCATTTTGTTTGCCTCTTGCAAGCACAAAGGGCATGGTGCATGCTGTTTCAAAGGAGAAAAAATATTTTGGAGACTATGCAAGCTGTCTTTTGCCTGATTTGTGTCAGTAATGTGTGCGTTTTTCCATGTATGCATATGAAGATGGGAAATGTGAGGCTGAGTCAGTAGCTCTGTCCCTCATTCCCACCAACGATGACCTATGCCAAAGAAGTCTGGAAAGATCAATTTCTCCAGGGTTGTAGAGCTCTGAAGTACTAAATAACAAGTGAATTTTGATCTAGTCCATAGAAAAAATGACAACTGCCATTCGTCAAAATGAATGTGAGATAAAAGGCATGTGCAAAGACAGTATTCATGGCATCTCCACTTAACAGACAGTGCGAGACCCTCCACACTGCAGGTAATTGATCTAATCTCCAGGCAAGTGGTTACAGTGTAGAAAAATTTGACGTCAGTCTTTACCTACCGGTAATGAAACTCAAAGCAAAGAGCAGGTTCGCTGCCTGATAACTTTGGGTAAGCTATTTATCCAATTATGCCTCTGTTACCTAATTTGCAAAATGGAGATTATAATACTTTCCTTAGAGAGGGATGATGATTAAATAAGATAATACATGTTAAGAACCTAGCGTAGTCCCTGACATTTGATAGATGTGCAATACATACCAAAGTATATATTGTTAAAAACCTGGTGAGGGAGATCAGAAATTATCATTTTTGAAGTTAATCACTCAATAACTTACAATGCACATGATATTTTTGTTTTGGTAAAAGAAACATAAGCTTCCTAAAATGTCTTCAGACCCCAGAGCTGGTCAGTTCTCTTCAGAGGAATCCTCTGGATGGACGTTCTATCCATAGTCCCCTAGAACAGGAAACAACAATGTCATTGCAAGCCAGCTGACGTCCAAACACTCAAACTCTACATCAGGCAGTGAGATAGGAAGCAGAGCCACATCTACTGCCAACACTACCGTGCATGCCAGCAGCCGAGACAGAGGAGCAATCAGCTATCTGCACCAGAGAACGGCCACAGCACTGTACCTTTCCATCTAAGGATCACTGCAGGAAAGGCGCCCTGGGAATCTGGTCAGAAGTAAGTCACTGACTAGTCTCCATCAATGGCGGTCATGTCTGTAAGGGGTGGTGAAGCTCTGGGCCACTCCTCCAGTGAGAGCCAACATATCCTCAGCTCTCCGTCACTTATGTCCCACCTATGGAGCTGGACTGGGTTCGCAAACCTCCTAAGGAATAGCTGAAGTTGGCTTTGGAAAAAAATTGGCTGCAGGTGCTATTACATTTCCACAGGAGTCGCTTTGCCGTAGATGTGCGAGGATTTGAGGTGTCGTCCCCAGAATAGTTTTCTGGTGCTGGAGCTTCAGAAGAATCCCTTTGATGATTTCAGAAACCACACAAGCTGTTCTTTAATGAAGTGGTCTCTGGTGGCTTCTGGATTGAAGCATGTTACTTACAGAACCTTTTTCATATCTGAATTCTCATATCCCAACAACACTCATCTGTCCCAATAGGTTAGGAAGGGAAAACATTAAATTTCTCTGAAATATATGTTAAATCATGTCTATATGGATAAAACCAAACAAAGCTGTCTTAGAAGATAGCCATAGATTTTTCACTTAAAAATTCTTTAATACATAATATTTCGAGCATACAGAAAGTTATAAACAATAACACAACAAATCCCATGTATTCTCAATAGCATTTAAGAAAATCTTAACCTTTTGCACATTTGCTCAAAAATTATTTTAAAAGATTAAATATCACAAGTAGAGTTGAAGTATACCCTTCCATGATACTTTCCCACTAAAAAAAAAAAAAAAAACCCTCATCCAGAATTTATTATTCCTGTGCCTATATTCATTTGATTATCGCGTTTGTATGCACCCATAAAATATCTAATATTTTGGTTGTCGTAAAAGATAATGAAAATGGTGTTAGATGGTGTATATCTTGTTGCAACATGCTTTTCTTGCTCAGCATAATGTTAAGCGTTGTTTGCAATAGCAGAGAAAAAGGGAAAACCACCTCGATCATTAGATATCCCGTGACACATCTGTATAATAGATT
>NW_011888856.1:677630-679431 GCF_000151845.1 Pteropus vampyrus
TTTTGGACTTGATTCTACAATCTAATTTCATATTCATTCTTTCTTCTTTGCTTCTTTTTCTTTCTTTCTACCTTCTGTTAAGGCAATACATTGTCTATATTCCCTTTGTTATTCACTTGCTGACTTAGATTCATAGGTTATATTTAAATTATTTTACTGATGATTCTCTGTGTTCAAAAGTTTTTTTAAAAAATTACAAAGTTCTGCCTAAGGACAAAATAGACCTTAGTACTCCTTAACTCCCTATGGAATAACTCTCATTCCATCCATAGCTTCTGTTTCCTGTTTTAACAGAAAATTTGGACATTATTTTTATGGTGACCAGTTACTCAAATTTACCAGCATGTTTTATTTACTTGTGTGTGCACCATTAATTCTTGTATCTCACATCTTGTTTTGGGGTTCACTTTTCTCCTCATTGACGTATATCCCTTAATATTTCTTTTAGCGAAGTCCATGAATGGTAAGTTATATCACTGTATACCTGAAAATACTTTTACTTTGCCTTCACTCATAACTAATAATTGAGCTATTTTATCTATTACCTTGTTTTCCTGCTGCACATGGAAGATACGTCTCACTGTCTTCTGGCATTTACTATCACCAATGCAAATTTTGCTCTCAATCGGTTGTTATTTGATTACAGGCAACATGCTTGCAACTTCCCTGAACATAACCAGCTTCTCATGGCATTTAAGATTTTCTCATTCTTGATGTAATTTTATCTAAGAAACCGCTGCCTAATCCAAGGTCATGAAGATTTATCCCCATATCTTCTTGGAAATGTTTCATGGCTCATGCTTTCATTTCTGATATGGTTCCCTCTCTATGTTGCATTTGGTATAAGGTCCCGAGGACTATCTTCCAACGTTCATTCTCTTTTCAGCTGCAAAAAACTCCACCATGAGTTTTTCTTTCTCTTTTACATTTGTTTTAATTTCAGATTTTGAGTTGCTTCTGTTGCACATCTCTGTTCTTGTTTTGCGTCTGCACAATTTTACTTTATTGTTTTTTAAGGATTATTATTTCTCCATTTGGGTTTTTGAGTATCCTTAAACATGATATTTTAAACTGTTGCACAGCCTGCAGAAGAGCTTGAGGTAGAAGTGCCTGAGTCAGAGGGAGGCGACATGCGGCATTCCTGAGGTAGGAAGGAGTAGTGAGCGGGCCACCGTTGCGAGTGTGGTGGAGGGTGTCTGCTAGACTAATTACGTTAAGCGGTTAATTACGTCAAGTGTTTTGAGAATTACCCACTCTGCCTCTACAGAATTAGGGGTGGTCATAAGTAAGAACTTAAGACACCCAATATGGGGCCAGTTTAGACTCCCAAACTAAGCACAAAGACAAGGTGGCTCAGACTCTGACTCAGAGGCCTTGGAGACCCAGCAGGCCAGTGCCAGGTGGGAACCAAGTCACCTCTGTGTATTCTTGTAGATGTTCAGGATCAAGTCAGAGCTCCCACCTGACCCTGGGATGCTGCGACCTCCCAAAGAAGAGCTAACACCATCACTACACACTGGAATTGCTCGGCTTAGAGCTGTTTTCCTCTTAATGTGTATTGTCCTGAGGGTACAATCACCACAAGCAGGAACAAGATGAAAGGGGCTTCTAGAGATCATGAAGCAAGATCAATTCAATACCAAAAAGTAAGTTAGTATAGTTGATGAAAATCCAAACTTGAAAATGAGCCTTTTTCTGAGGATGGTTGCTTTCTATATAGTCATAAATTAAAATGGACAGCGCTCACTCACACATCCATGCACCGAGGCTTATAAACATTAACAAGGACCCAACATGTGCT
>NW_011888856.1:680446-726243 GCF_000151845.1 Pteropus vampyrus
TTTAATAGCGTGGGGGAAATCTCATGATGTAATGTTAAATTTTAAAAGGGAGAAAAGAAAACCCCACATAGAGTATAATACCAGTCCATGGGGAAAAGCACCCAATGAAGACTGGAAGGAAAAGTAATCTTGATTCACTCTGAGTGGTCGTATTACTGGCAACATTTTTCCTTCTTATAATTTTTATTATTATTTTCTACTATGTTCATATTTACTTTTTAGAAGCTCTCCTTTCTCCCAAACAAATGTATTTTTCCAAGTTCTACTCGGAAAAATTAAATTGTGGTAGAGAATGTAAGCTTATGCATGGAGACTGACCAACACAGGTGTGTCTCTCATATTAAATAGCGATTATATGAAATCATCATAAATGCATCAAGTTTTCTGCTAAATATTAGATGGGATCTAGTACAGATCGTGTATGACCTCCATCTTCTCCAATGGTGACATTAGTTATGAGTACTGCTGTGAGTCAGAAGTATACTAAATTGATAAGCATTATTTCTAATCCCTATCATTACGCGAACTAATGAGAAAATAGAACGTCAAGAGGCTGCATAAGTGTAGTGAACTTGCACAATTTGAACATGGCAGAGCTGGAATCTGAACCCAAGTTCCTCTCTCATGAAAGGCTCACACTCCCCCTACAACATCTGTCTCTCAAAGAAGTACTTCCAAAGCATGTCTAGACCAGGTAAACATCAAAGAAGGTCAAGATGCTTTTCCCGCCATCAGCAAGCAAGAGAGATTGTGAACCAAATATGGACATAATATGTCCATTCCTAAAGGAACTTTACAAATGTGGATGACAGAGGGTCTCTGATCATGTGGAGCAGACTGGACAAATAAGGAGCCAGATTTTCAGTTTATCAGCTGTTACATTTAACTCCTGAGAAACCAGTCCTTCCTACTGTCTGCGATCGCTAAGATCATGGCACAATGTCATTTACCCACCTGGCAAGGTGAGGCGACTTGTGGAGCCAGTGCTTGGGGCCGGCGAGCCGTGAGAACGCTTCTTTGTGCCTATAAAGAGGAAAAAGAGGATGAGAAGCAGTAGGATTGTGGACAGACTTCTAGGACAGGCAACTACTCAGCGGAAATATTATCGAATGATCCACAAGTTTGGGTCTGGAAACGACATTTAGAAGAAGGTTGGGTGAGATTGTGAGAACAGTCCACGGTCCAGAAAGGCCAGGAGCACAGCCTTTACCTCTGTGCGCCTGGTCGTTCTCAGCCTCCTGATTGGCAGGTGGGTCTGTCGGGACAAACACACCACCGAGCAGGGCTGCTTTTTGTAAATATTCATTTGCCCGAGTGCCAATCTGTTTTCATCATACTAGAGTAAAGCTCCAGCATCGGTATTTTTAAAGCCCCCCAGATGACACTAATGTACTTCCAGGGTGAAGAAGTGCTGCTGTGGAAGGGAAAGTTCTGGATTTCGAACCGAGGAATCAGGGGCTGGTCCCTCTAGCCTTTACTCACTAGTGGACCTCACTCGTTCATCTGCAGAAAAAGGGAAGTAACAATAATGTCAAAGTGTTCTGCTGAGGATTGCAGGAGCCGAGGTGCGTGACAGCGTTCAGGAAGTGTGGGAGACCCAGATGCTAGGGTGCTGGGGTCTCTGCACACCCCACAGCTGGCCACCAAATTCCTATTAAGAAAGGGATTATCTTTGTTCATATAAACAGTTTAGGGGACCTCAAGGGAATGAAAAGGCAGCTCCAGTGTGGGGATCAGGAAGGAAAGGGCGAAATGAAGGAATAGCTGGATCGTCCTGCGAAAGAATATTTACCTCTGTGCGTTTGTGTGTAATATACACACACACACGTACATATATATTTTATTTTATATATAAATACATGTACACACAGACATGCATATATACACACACGTACAGATATATATTTTATATATAAATATAAATATTACTTATTTGTTCATTCATTTCTTTATTCTTCCATCCAGACTGGGGCAAAGAGGCCCAGAGGTCAGAATCCAGCAACATGGCAGATGCTAGGGGTCTGAGCTAGCAGAAATGCAGACATAATTCTTAGGCAGATTTACATAATTCAATGTAAAGCGATTTCTGTTACAAGTCCCCTGACCCTACCCAAACTTTTCATAGAAAAGTTGACTTTACACGCAGAAGCCTGCTGGGAGCGGAGGTTGGGTTACCAGGGAAAACTCTGCCTGAATCAACATAGCTATGGGTAAATGTCACAAGATGACGTATCAACTGACCAACATCAGAGGAAGCAGGAACTTGGGGTTAAAGGCAAGTGGGTAAGATTTCCCTACCCAGAATCCGTGGAAAGATGTGACGAAATCTACTTGGGATGGTGTTTGAGACTGTTTCATTTTAGTCTTAAGAACATTCTGTGTTATCGTTAATTATTATTATCATTATTGGCAGTTGTCGTAGCACCGTTCATAGTATTAGTAGTGGTCGTAATAATAAAGAAATACAAGTTTAATCCAAAAACCGTTCATTCACATGAGGTGAGAGAGCGGGAAGAACCTCACATCTCCATTTTCCAGGTGTCCTAGATGCCCTGAATGTCAGAGTTGGCAGGGAACTCAGAGGGTCCAGACCTGGCTGGAACTGTGAGCAGAATCCCCTGAGGTGATTTTTATAAATATGGATCCCACTGTCCTTTCCTGAAGCAGAATCTCTAAGGAATGGGGCCAGAAGTTTACACGTCAACAAGTTCTCCAGGTGATCACCATTCAAATGATCACCATTCAAATGAGGCATCTTGGATACCTTGAGGTAAAAGATTTAGCTTACGTGATATTTTGGGTCAGACCAGGGCTACCCCACCACACGACTCCAGGGGGGCCATCCACACTGCATCGTAGAGAAAGAAACGTGGACCCAAGTGTGAAACAAATCAGTCCTGGTCAACAGCCCCACCAGGAAGTAAATCCACACCTCTGCCCTTGTCCAGAGCCACATCCGATCCCCCGGAAATGCCTATGTCCCACTGGATCCGTCTCCACAGTGGGGATGCCAATGACTCAAAATATTTATCCCTCCACTTACAAGACCTTTTATTTATCTCACTGTCCTTTTGGGACAGAGCTCCTCAAGAGCACAACGATATTTGGGCCATATAACTCCGTGTCGTAGGGAGCTGTCCTGAACATAGCAAGATGCTTAGCAGCATCCCTGGCCTCTACCCACTAGGTGTCAGCAGCACCTCCCCTGTCATGATCATCAAACGTGTCCACCAGACAATGACAACTGTCCCCTAGGAACAAAAGTGCCCTCAGCTAAGAAGCATCGCTTTAGGATGCAGGCAGGGTTAAGGTTTTTTTGTCAGCAGTGACACAATTTGACAGCTCAGTCATTAGTTACAGTCACAGTCACACGTCAAGCAGTTACAATGTTCTAGGCGCTGTATTAGCTACAGATAATCAAACATACCTTAGTTATCTATTCTGATACTCTGATGATAAAATGACCCTCATTATACAGAATTTGAAGACAAAGAAAGTTTAACTAATTTGCACAAAGTGACTGAGTGTTGGGGACAAAAGTTAAGCCAAGATCCTCCAGAGGTCAAACCTAGAGAAACTTTTCCCATTTCTTAATGAACTCATCATCAAGATTTTCTTTAGGTGCAGTCTTCCCAAATTTGCCTAAGTCTAAGAAACGAGTGGAACGATGACTTTAACAAAAAGGAAAAACAAAACCAGATTTTCAGGCCCAACCAACTACCAGGGAGCCAGCATTTTGAGGGGTGGGGTGGGGTGGGGTGGGGTGGGGTTGGAGGCTGGATGTTTTCCAAGTGTCACAGGTAGCTCTGATCTTCAGGCAGGCTTGGCAAACCCTGTGTGATGAACTTCCTTCTTGTTGTCTAACTACTGAAAAATATGGCATCTGCTTTCCATGGATACTCTCGTCAAGTGGAGAGTAAATGTAATATTGCCCATGGAAGCTCTTTAATAATTTTCTTATTTCTCCATTACAGTTGGCATATGACATTATATTAGTTTCAGGTATCTTCTTTGCAGACACTGAGATAGGTAGGAACCACGGAGGGCATTGGGTCAGTGAACAAACAGGCCTATAAACCCTCTGGAAACAGTATTTTCTCTGTATGCTTCATGATATGCCCGATCCATCAGGAAAGGGTAGAAACCATCTGCACTGTCCCCATCCTGAGTCATAAACAGGTAGCAGGTGGAAACATACAAAATAAACCTGTCTGTGATTTCTCCAGATCTTCAGGCAGCACCATGGACCACCGGGGGGGATGAGGCTGAGTCAGCCTCCCACTGGCTCCCCGCTCACGGAGGTTGTGCTACTGAAATCATTTTCGGCTCCCCAGTTACCGGATTACCCATCACGTTACTCAAAGTCCCTTTGAGAGAATAATGCTCACCTTACCTCAGGTCCAGTTTCTGAAAACTTTCCCCCTCCATTCCTGGGGAAAACATCAGAAACGGAGCTGGAACACCCACATCCTGATCAGCTTCCAGAATGCCCTACTGCTGCAGCGGGCAGACGGCCTCAGGACATCTAGAACCCGCTCTGGGATTTAGGGTAGAAATGTCGCTCCATGAGTGACTCAGAATTCACTCTCAATGTTTTTCAATTCTGGCTACACATTAGGAGCACCTGGGGGGTTTAAAGAAAATGTGTTCATATCCAGACCCTTTCCCCAGAAATGCTGTTTTAATTGGTCTGGGACATTTTAAGAGTTTCCGGGTGAGCCTAGTCTGCCGCCATGAGTGAGAAGCACCGCACTCAGTGAATACCCGTAGAAGATATTTCTCTCAGCCATCAGGGGAAGCATTCTTTCTTCTCAGCCACTGGTGAGCTTTATCCTCACAAAATGATATGAATTCTGTAAATGTTCTCTTTTCATTTTTATTTAGGTTTCCAGGAAACTCAGATCTAATTTATGACTTAATGCTGGGAACTGAGAGGCCTACCAGCCTGCATAGCTGCATACTAACACAGGCCCTGGTTGGCTCTGTCTGCACTGGCTCTGCTTTCTGCCTCTGGCTTTATTCTGCTTTCTCAACTTAAAAAAAAAAAAAAAAAAGATGAAATTTCTGTGATTTTAGAATTCTGAAACATTTTATAAATGAAGTTGGTAAAATGAAAACAGGAATAAACAACTACATGCCTGCATCGGCTAACCTTCATTATTCTCATCTATAAAAATTTAAAAACATCTATTTCAGGATGTAATTGTGAGGATCGAGCAAGAGTACATGTGTGGAATTGCTTAGCAAACTGTGCAGTGCAATGTAGTGTTTGTTATTAGTTTATAATCAAAAGAAAGGTATGTGTGTGTGTAAAGTAGCCAGTGTGTCATCTTTGGGAGAAAAGCATTTTAAGGTTGTGAATTACAATGTCCTTGACCCACGGCATCTGAATGTCCAAAGAGTAAACAAGCCGATGGCTCAGCTTGGGGCAGAAATGTCATCACAACGGCTTGTGAGACTGGAAGTATAGTTTGAGAAACAAATACCTTTCAGATATTTCAAGTTAATGTCCTTGGTTGGTTCAGCTACAGGGCAATAAGTCCAATTCATCAGGAGTCTGGAGAAGAGGCCAGAGATGGAAGTGACAACCAAGGCCAACTACTTTGAGGCAAATACACACACCTAAGGCTCAGGACGTGAGGTGAGCACTAAACCCCAGTGCTTTGCGACTTGACCTCAAACAAATAATTTCTCTTCTGCCAAATGGGGTTAGCACGGCCAAATCCAAGCCTGCTGGGAAAGGGTGATTTAAGACCTTGAGACCACGCATCGTCAGTAGTAATAGTCCAACAACAGCAATGTTTTAGTGAAAGCAGATCCCACAGGCAGAGGTGGATGCCGAAAGGCCGAAGGAGGAAAAGCATCTGTCAACTTACTGGGCCTTTTCGACCCCTCTTTCTTTTAGCATGTTGCAATGTGTGAAAGACACAACCCCAGATTGCTATCACTAAGCATATCTACTGACAACTTTTCTATGTTCCATTTGGGGTGTGGTGGACATTAGCAAGCCAGTGCCTGATGGCACAGAACAAATTGTCATTTTTGCCCCTTTACAGCCTTGACAAAAAAGCATCAAGAGAAGTCCACTTTCTGCTTAGGGCTTTGGAATCACCGAAAATGTGGCAGGCTTCCAACCCGCCTGTACTTCGCTAAGAGCTGTTTTGCAATGGCACATAAATTACAGCAGCATATTCAGCGTGTTTAGTCACATTTTTCCTCCACGATACAACTACAACCAGTACTATGCTTGTTTTCATGTCGCTTGATCTCTGTTCATCACAAAAAATAATGTTCAAAAACATGAGAACTATTCAGACGTGCAACACTATATGCTACTTAAATATGGCTGTTGTAATATTTGAATTTGCCTTGGAATTAGACATATGAATGAGGAGTTGAAAAAATGTTCACAACCTTTCACTCAGTAATTGTACATCTAAGAATTTTTCCAATGGAGATATTCAGAAATTTGACAAAGCCTTACAGTACAAAGAGCTCCATTGCTATATTATTTGCAACTATAAAAAATAAAATAAAAGTATGTAACTTAATTGTCCAATGGAGAGGTGGTCAAGTAAACTGTGCTACAGCCTCAAAATATAAAACCAAAATATCATGGTACCCACAAAATATAAAACCAAAATATCATGTTACCCATAAGAAAACTGAACATATGGAAGCCAGCCTAATTCCATGAATGCTGACATTTCTGATGCCTTCAAGGAGCTTCTGATAACCCATCCACCTCGAAAAGGATCGTATGAGAAGGGATACACTGTGTATATCTCCCAGGGTGAAGGCAAAAAGCACTTGGTACCTGGGTATTATGTCGTGTTTGGAGGAATACAAAAGAGGCAGATGGCTCAGTGAGTTTGAACAGCCCCAGTATCTCGGACAGAACATAGACAACAATGAAAACCAACGAAAGAAAAAAAAAAAAAACAGCCTTTTCATTTTTTAAAATTCCAATCAAGAGGTTTACACATTGTTTTTATTTGGTAATCAGAAGAACATACAAGTATTTATTCATTACTAGTTGCGGGGGGAAAATTATACATTGAGGGACTGGCAGCCTCATCTGTGCAATAAAGATTTACAATGAACACGTAATTTATCAAGAGCAGTTTAGCATATTCTGTTTTACGTGAATCCCTATGATTTATTTTGCATTTGGAGATGTGATGCTATGGCATTTGAATCGCTTGTTTTAGTACAAACCAGCATCATAGGGAAGAAAACATTCTTCTTTAGAATAAATGGCCATTTTCTCGCCTTTGATACACACATGCAAATTGCAATCTGCATTTTATCTGCTCGAAACACATTTCACATCATGGAAGCATAGTCTATCACTGCTGTAAAAGAAAGACAAGTCCATTTCGCCATCTTCCCTTTCAGAAGAGCGTTCTCAGAACATATCCGGAAATCCCTTCCTTATTTCTCCAAAGAACTATTGACTTGGCATGATTTGGATTGAGGTTTGGGGTTTTGGTTCTCGCTGCCTCCCTCTTTTGAGTCTTGTTAAACATTCTTGGTATCAATCCAGACATCTCCCACAAATCCAGTTGAGCAGCAGCAAAATCTAAGTCTGTGGAGATGAGCTGTTATCCGTTCACATAGAACCAGTGCCCCTTACAGGAGAGTCTACACACCTACGGTGTGGGCACAGCATCCTGAAGAGAAAAACCCTAGAACAGCAAAAACTGTGCTATCTATACATGGAGGCAAAATAATAACAGCATTGTATCAGCCTCGAAGTGACTCAGCTTGCTTTGGGTAATTGATTTCTCATCGAAAAGTTCTTTTTTCCTGTTTCTCTAATCTACTCTCTCCTCCCCATCGACCCCTACCCAACCCTTGGCACCCAACATTTCCTCATGTAAATTATACTGGAACAAGATGCTTTTGTTTCTTCCATTATTTTGTGTTTCCATGTGCTAAAATGATATTGCAAACAGAATGCCTTGCCTGGACAGAAGCAAAAGAAAGAATTTGTGAAAGGTACAAAAATGAGAAGGAAAAGGTCAAAGAAAGGGCATGAAAAAGAAGACTTTTAAATTAGTCGAGGAGGCAGGAATCTGGCTATACAGTGGGCACCAGAGCGGATAAAAACCTAACCAAGCTCTACAAATGAAAATAGCAAATATTAAAAAAATTTTTTTACAGCATACAAAATTGTATAAAAATATCATCGAAGCAAGAAGAAAAAGAAAGTTCTGTCTCAAGAGTCAGTTACTGGACAATACCTATGGTTTTTACTATAAATATATGTATATTGATACGTGACTGTATTTCCATCACATATGCCACTCAAAGGCAAGGACACCAGGACACAAATCCCTATACCAAGACAGATCGTGACAGAGAAGCAAAGGCTGTACAACGATGTGCTTTCCAAAGCGACTTAAGAGCCATTCCATAGCTATTGGGTTTTAATGGCCTTTATTTTAAATGAGTTTTCTTGTGCTAGAACATGGATGAGAAATGCTTCTTCTGCAGATTCAGAAGCCAGCTCCCATGAAAATGCATGGGTGGGGTTCGGGCCTCATGGCTGGAGCTGACCAAAGCTGAGAGCTACGGCCAGCATTTATTCCTTGAGATGGTGAGGTCTCTCTATGGGACACTGAGTCCGTGAGCCTGAATGACTGAAAGGGCTCATGCACCACCCCTGCCTCTCCTGGTTCAGAGGACAGCAATCTAGGCTGAGTCCAAGTTCATTTAGCAAAGCCAGCCTTTGCCAGTGTCAAACTACTTCCACTTGGGAACAGAAGCCAGAATAAGTGTAAATTCATTTCAAATATGCCAATATTTTAAAGACAATGGGTGGAGTGGGAGCATTAGTTACAATTAGTTAATAATGTTTAAGTCGACGTTCACGAATCAGGCCAGGTTTCCCATGGCACCCCACTCTTATTTAATAGAAAAACAAAATGTTTTGATGAAACAATTCTGGCTTATTTCAGACTTTCCTGGAGGAGCATCCAGTCTCTTACAAATGTCTCAAGAGAATATCCAGAGGTCAGTTCCCATTTTTCTAACCTGGACCCAAATTCACTAAGCAGGCGAACGTTGTCTAATGTCCTAGATGGCCCCATTACCATTCTAATTCTAGTGTCACCTCTGTGCCCAACAGTGTCTTTGATGAGAGGAAGCCTTAAACTGAAATCTGATCTGGGCAGATAACATGTCTCTTGGTTCTCAGAGGGATATTTCATAGAAATATTGTGCTGTTCATTGCAATTTTTTCATTAAGTTCATTCTCTCTGTCATAATGAGGCCTTTATATGGATCGCTGTTGATGAATTCCAACAATTACTTTCCATTTATTCACACGTAAGGTCCAATATAGCATCATTACTGCAACACTGCGTTCTTTAACGTCCAGTTCTGCTGTGGTTCAGTGCTATACCAACCATAACATCGGCAGAGCAAAACTGGGGAGCAATTCTCCACGCTGCACGTATAGATTCTCTTATTTGCTCCAGGAGAGTCCATTTTGGATTGTAAATGTTTCAAATTAGATTATAAATAAACCCACTGATCTTTCATGCAGATTGGTGTCAACATCCTTTTTGGAAGGGCGTTTTCAGATAAATCCAGTTTGTTGTTGTTGTCGTTGTTGTTGTTGTTAGTTTGTTTTGGTTTTGTTTTTCTCAAATCCAAAGGCCATGGAGAAGTTTTTAGGTTTTGGTTTTTCATAAACTTAGCTCTGACAATTTTCCCCAAACAACCTGCAGTTTCCCATCCCTTATGAATAGCTATTTGTGTCTCTAAGGTATAGCTGTATATACTTAGAACATACGCTTTTAGTGATATGCTTGGCAAATAAAAGATGTCGAATAAATGTTTACGTAAATTTGAACTTAGTTTGCACTCACAGGTGGGGAGTGGAAGTCAAATGGACAATTCTACATGTGTTTCTTGATTGCTGACTGTGTGCCAGGCACGGTGATGGGCCACTGCAATTCCCGTTGGGATGTGTGGGGGTCTTGAAATTAGAACGAAGTTTCCAACTGGAAAAAGTAATGTTGCGTAGATTCCCTAAATCCCCTTTATTTGAGATATAATACTACATATACAGGCTTTAATCTCAGAATCTTCTCTATCTCATTATAAGAAAAAGATTTTGTGCTTTTTTTTTCTTTTGTTTTCCCCCCAGACTCCATGGAGAATGTTATGAATTTTATCATGTGAGTCTCTGCTCAAAGGTTAAGAATAGAAGTAAAATATATATACTCTTTATCTATCTTCTATCTATCTATCTATCTATCTATCTATCTATCTATCTATCTATCTATCTATCTATCTTTCTATCTATCATCTATCATCATCTATCTACAGTGATCCATGACAGAAATGATGCTAAGAGATCAGTATCCTTTCTCCCAAAATATGAACTACAAAATTCTTTCCCTTTGTCTGCTTTGTCTCACGACCTGTGATAATGTCGCTCTTTACTTTTTACTTTTCACATTTACTGAAGGCATGTCTCCAAGTGGAAAATAAAACAGCTTTAATTCTGCAAATGAAATGAACAGGTACACTAGACTATTCGTTGGCTCCTAGAAGTTTAGATATCATTTTATTGTTTAAGTATATCGGGTCCTTAATGGGATCTTGTCAGATATTTTTAACAGCTTTTAAAAGCTCCAAGAATGAAATGGACAGCGGATGAAAATCCATTTGAATGTAATGAGTTGGAAATGAGCTTCTTGTGCTGCTATAAGCTATTAGGGCTCATAACCTAAGGACGGGTGGCGTGAATAAAAGATGGAACAATGACATCCCTAAGGATGGGTGACTCTGTCACTGAAACGTGCCACATCAATAAAACTTGAACGTAGAGCTGTTTGGCAAAATGGGGACCCAAAGCCAAGTGCCAACTCCATTTGTCATTTTCACTCAGGGACATGAAGAACTTGTAGTTGTCAGTGGTGGGAATGTGCCCACTGCTTTGCCCACATACCGGTCAATTCTTAATTTAGGTGTGCAAGCCCTTGCTCTCTTTGAGAATATGTGTCCCATATTGCTGCTCAGCTTGCAGGAAGCTGTTTAAGGAGACAAAAGGACCATAGAAAGTGAGCTACAGTTTTAGAAACATTGTTCTTCCAGTTGATACTGACTTGCAATCTCAGAATCTTATCAGCTCCAGCATCCATTCATAGCATAATAACACATTGTTTTGTATTTTTTAAAAATAGATCGTTTTACATTTATACTTTAATGTCTCCAATTTTTTTTTTAAGAATTTAAAAATAGAAGTTACATGGAGCTTTTATTTTTCCACACTGAGAGTTCCACGCAGAGTTCTCTCTACAGTAAATGAAATTCTCTTCCCATTCTTTTTCTGCTAATTAATGACTTAAAGCAAATGAAAAGCATTTCCATCTTTATGGCTATATTCCTGTTTGTTTGTTTGTTTCAAATAATATTTAGGCTTGCTTGTTAGAGTATAAAAGGGAAGCTATAGGCTTTCAATTTTGACTGGCTACAAAGCTCTACATACAAAAATAGGATAGAAATGAGGTAAAAGGTTCAAGTTCCAAGGTCAAGAATTGACATGTACTGGATGTATTTCATTCCCACACAAAATCATACTACCTCAAAGAGCACAGTTTACAAACTGATGTCTGTGGATTGAGTGCTGGTCACAGGCAAGTATTCTTTGACCAGCACTGTGTTTGTCAGTTCCTGAATTAGATGCCAACGTTTAAAAATTTGGAGAGGGTTTCTATAAACTCTCAATTATCTAGGATCCGCATTCCTACACAGCACGAGCAGCTGCCCCCTTTACACAGTACACTCCAATTCCTCACCATCCCTACTGCTCCCTCCTGCCTTGCTGATACAAACACCTTTATGAATGGCCATTTATCACAATAATTCTGATACTGCATGGCCTGCTTTACTCATTTACTTGACCTGCTATGCCCCTGTTTTGAATTTGTGACCACATTATTTACTGTGGTCACTGTTAGGAAAGGAAGAGAAGCCACAGAAAAATGTGTGCTCTGACCAGGCAGAATATAAAGCTGCCCAAAGAATGCTGCTCGAATATCAGTATGTGACCATGCGTTCTGAACAACAGAGCTCTTCAGATTGTTCTCTTGGGGAATATTTTAGCAACGCAAACGTGCCGCAGACAACATAATAGTCTCCTCCTTTCAGTCTGAAGAAACACCAACATTTTGCCTTAGTAATGAGAGGATGTTTTAAATGTTTGTTTCTGTGCTTTTTTTAATGTAGAAATTAAATCTGCAACAGGGAATACACTTAAGCCTACTATTGAGCTTCCTATTACTAATCTCACTCCATCTCATATCCATGTGACTTCCCCCTTCACAAATATTCTTTTGTAAAAAACCACAACTACATTTTAAGAATCAATTTCATCCAAATCACACCATGTAGACCCATAAAATTAGTTTACTAGCAGTCTGCTAGATCTCATCTTTGACTTGGTTTCAGGAGGCTGTATCTTTATTCTTTTTCCATGTTACATCTACTAATTTATTTTTGATTTGTGCTATTCATCATCTCCTATCCGCTATTTCTAAAGGCTCACAAAAATGAAAATAATTATCTGACCCATCTCCCTGATACAAATCCCGTTAGCAGTTTCCTGAACAGAAAGAAGAGTGATTAAGTCAAACTGTAGATATCTAAAAGAAGAGGACCAATTAGTGGTAAAAATGTCAATAACCACTTAGTTATGAATGCTCCCCAGTGATGACACTGGATGTCCCACCGGAACGACATGATCACCAGTGGGAACATTCAGGTTCATATTAATGAATGCACATATAAATCAAGCATCAAATAAAGACCGCTGTGGGACAGTTTCCTTTTTCATAAAATCAAAAGAATTTCATCTCATATAAATGGAAAGAAAAGCATAAGAACAAATTTTAAGTCTCAAAGGAAACTGAAGAAAAAGAATGCTCCTGACTCAGGAAAGGAACCACCAGAGACTGGAATCACCATCTGAGCTGTGATGAACGCCCACGTGGCCATATCCACCATCAGCAGCCAGTGTAAAAATAACGATACTTAAAGTAACAGCATTGACAGTAATAAAATGGCAATTACTGTGTGTGTGGCTTTTTCAGGCCTCTCTCAGCATATCCGGGATGTCCATTCTCATCAAGCCAGACAGATGCCGTGAAAGTCAGGACATCAGCAAAGGATTTTGAAGAAATCCCTTCATGTTTTGTTTCTGTTTGTGCAAAAATCTCAGGTTGTTTTGTTTGCTCGGGGGGCGGGGGGAAATCCCCCAGAGTTCTAAGACCTCAAACCGGCTCCCCAAGAGTCATCTCCTGGGAGGAGATGGCATGGGAGGCGGCCAAGTGTGGGGGGCTTGTTTTTCTGAAAGTTGTACACCTTCTCTAGATATTGGTCTTTGTGGAAGAAGGAGAAGGAGGAGAATGAAGCTCAGCTAAAATGATGCAAGACACTGGCAGCCTCTTTTATTGTATATGAGGTGTTTTTTACTCTTCTGAATCTGAAAAAAAGAAAAAGAAAAAGAAAAGTGTCAATGCTGCCTTTCCCCCCTCCCCCACCTTCTCCACCCTCCAGGTCTGAGGAGAAGAAAATCTGAGGGACAAAAAAAAGGGGGGTGGGGGATCAATGAAACATTTCAACACTAGTCACTGCTGACTCCTTTGTAACGCAATTGTTCTATTCATAAAGGGAAAACCTCGGTGGAGAATTTTAAACACTGGTTACATTTGAAACCTTCACAGTTGCTTGAAATTGTACTATCAAACATTTGGTTCATGCAAATGGATATTAAGACACCTTATTTTGCAAGCAAGATGACAGTGATCGCCTGATCTAGTCAATTTGCCTCAAGAGTCGGAAACGAGAATCATCGAATCCCAACAATTTTCGTACCAAAAGCAATGTTTCTCTATCAGAATTCTTGCCTCACCCTCATAGGCTTCCCAAAAATATTAAAAGCAAGATGTGTCCCAACTAAATTCATTGTGCGGATGGGTAAATCACCCAAATTCTCTACTGGACCCAGAGGGAGGTGGTAGAGGAAGAAGCCACAGACGAAATAGGACTAAGAGAATAGAAATAGACAATACTGGATTTTTTCACTGGCCTACTCTACAACATGTAACCTCAATAAGCTTGGACAGAATTTTTTAAAAGCAAACAAAAACCACTGTGATTGCTTCCCAGGTGTGTTACATCCTCTGCGAATCATCATGCCTTATAAATAGAGAGGGTTTCCACTTGTGCAGGGCTCCAAGGGGACCCGAGACCTTAAGAAGGATAACGCTGTCATCTAGAGAGGTGTTAGGAGTCCTTAGAGGACAAGAAAAGTCTCCCATTCAACTAAGGACTAAGATACTCTCTTATAAGACAATCAAAAGTAGGCAGCGAACTAGTCGGGAGCTAGGGGAGCCATTTCTAATCTATCATAATTACTGTCAATTCACCCGGTCTCCAGGGGCCATTGACCCAGGCCTCCTTCCTCATGCTGGTCTTGTGTACATTTACTTTCCGTTAGCACCTTCACCCATTTGGGAGAAGTAACGTAAAAAAGGAAAACTTCCGACCAATCACTTTACTCCGATACTAGTATTAGCAACTAGGGGAAGGTGAAACACGCGCTGAAATCAAGCATTGGACATTCTCCATCGTTTCTGATCACCTGTGTGCAGTTTACTCCACATAGGAGTTGCAAGACAGGACTCCTCAGTGCCTTTGCCCTGTCACCAGCAGTCTGAAGTCACATGGAGTAAGACTCCTGTGGGATGGTCATCATAGTATGAGATGTCCCCAGGCCCTTGAATGCAAAACCCAATTTTGTTATGATGAGGTTGGTTAAATTTTTTTGAATAAATGATCAATTGGTTGGAAGGACACTAGAAGCAGATACCCAATGACAAGGACCACTGTTATATCCAGTGGGCCTCAACTGGCCAACAAGGAAAGTGATGTACTTCCTCTTTCATGCAGCCGGGGTTAGAAGACCCGCTGTCCAGACCGCCAGGTCCCAGAGATGGAAAGAAGGCCAGCTAGGGTGTTAATGGAACCCAACAGCCCCAGAACGAACTTCCTCCCTTTCTAGTCATTGCTTAGGAGAGAGGTAGTAGAGTGGCTGGCTATGGACCTCCATCCTCCCACATCCAGGGATGGAGGGAAAGAGTTGGTCAAGAAGTGGAGGGAAGAGGTATAGAAAGGAAGTTTGTATATTTGAGCAGTGCCTATATTCATTGTCATTAAGCACAACCAACAGTAAAAGAACAAGAGGCACATATTTCGTAGCTGGGTCTTGACCTGAGGGACAAGCCCTAGTCTCCCCAAACACATGCACTTTTGAAAGTAACTTTATGAATCTTTTAGGTCACTTCTTCTAAGGTGGCTGGTATCATAGCCAACTGCAGTTAGATGTTCCACCCCCAACCACTTGACTGAGGGGGTGCAGCGGGCGGTGGGAGGAGATATCTTATTTATCTTTATAACTCTTCTTCATATAGTGCAATGCCTGGCACACAGTATATGCTCAACAAATTATTATTTTTTAACTGAAAGTGATTTGAATATGTATGAGGTAGACGGGACAGACAAAGGTGTAATAATGAGTAGGAAGTTGCTCTCCCTCATTTTTCTAATTTTGACTTTTATTAAATAAAAAAGAAAATCCTAAGAACATTGACTTTGTATTTTATTCAATAGCAAGGGATGATATGTCAAAAATTTACATTCCCTATGATGAAATAGCCCCATTATGGATGGTTCTTTGTGGGGCGGATCTCCCAGAGAAAGAGCACCTGCTATGCAGACAGCTCACATCACATTTCCTCTCCTGAACTTCGAATACTTGATTTGCTTGTGTTTTGGTTTCGTGTATTTGTTTCCCACTTAAACTAAAATGGTGGAAGCGTTTTAAACTAAAATTGGGTAAGACTACAAAATATATAAAAATAAGAACCTAAAGACAACGTGTAAGAAGCCACTCTGTATGTAACTGAGATACATGACTATTTTTGTTAAAGCGGCTCCGAATTCCATTCATTGTAAATCTATATTGGCTTTTTGGAAGCCACAGAAAGAGGTTAAACTTATCTATCTTTTTAAGAGTGACTAAAGAGCTGAAATGGAAAGTATCTTCACCCAACTTAAGATAATTCAAAAAGTGTCTAAGCAAGTGCCATCCCCTCATCTCCCACTGACCTAAGACTTCTTACATCTCACAAAAGGGCAGCCATGAGGGCTCTGAAGCCTAAAGTGTGGGGTTGTATGCATTCACAGAAATGTATTTACTCTAATGTAATGAATAACAAAGAATGTTTCAGCAACTTCATTTAAAGAAATAGGAGATGAAGATTTCCAACAATGTGGCTTTGTTTATTCCAGCCCTCCAATGCTACTACTGCGGATAAGTGGAGATGCTGCATAAAACCATTTGGTTTAAAGATAATTGTTTTAAAAAGAATTGTAAAGTTCAAGTTAACATGATTTGACTCTAAAAATATGTTTATAGGTCATAATGTTTATTCTTAGATCACAAGTTAAGCATCTATGAGGCAGGCCTCATAAAAATCTGGCACTGAGCTTAAAAAATATCTGTAAACACTTTTTCACTTTTCTTAGGTTTCATCGTTTTTGTTTTTTTTTTTACAGCTTGATTTAACTATTGCCCAAGCTCAAAGAAGTAAGCTGACTTGGCTCAATCCCAGGAACTCTTCCACAGCTGTCTTCCTACGGAGTCAACTTTCTACCCAAAACGACAAAGTGATACTGTAAGCAAAGGAGAGTTGTAAAAGGCTAAATAGAAAAAAAGAAAGAATGAAAGAAAGAGAAAGAAAGAAAGAAAGAAAGAAAGAAAGAAAGAAAGAAAGAAAGAAAGAAAGAAAGAAAGAAAGAAAGAAAGGAAGGAAGGAAGGAAGGAAGGAAGGAAGGAAGGAAGGAAGGAAGGAAGGAAGAAAGAAAGAAAGAAAGAAAGAAAGAAAGAAAGAAAGAAAGAAAGAAAGAAAGAAAGAAAGAAAGAAAGAAAGAAAGAAAGAAAGAAAAAGAATTAGGGAAGAATAAATGTGGTAAAACCAAACCAAATTTTAAGTGTCCAGTAGAATTTCTGTGGGGTTTATGGGTGTGTCTTAGTTTGGTTTTGGTTTTTAACAATGATGAAATACTAAATGCAAACAAACATTATTTTAAAAATAGTTTTCAGTATTTATCCAGGCACATAGTTCACTGTTCTAGGTCATAAATGTAAGACAGCTATTTTTAAATGGTTACCACCAAATATCCAAAAACACCAATGCATGCTTTCTCCTTGCCCCAAACAATAGAGGATAGGGTTATAGTAAGATTACTCTAGATTAATTTCATTACATAGAATACCAACACTACAGCCCTACTAATGGATGGATGAATTGATGGATGGGTAGATGAATGAACAGATAGAATAGATGGATGATAGATGATAGGTAAATAGATAGATAAATTTGTAGGAATGTAACTTCCTGCAACCTTGTCTATGCCATCGGCTCCTAAAATTTACCCATTTGATGCAAATATATATAAGAAGAACAGTACAAAGGATGGTAGTTCTTAGGTCCAACCCCTGTGCTCTTTATCTTTCCTTTTGATCCATAGCATCTGTGCTATCACTGAGAATAATGATGATGTCAAACTTTGATTCTCTAATTTTGCTGCTTTCTCTCTTCCTTTATATAGTACGGTCTTTCTTTCCAAACTTAAAATATGTGAATAACTATCTCTGTTCTCCTGTCCTACATTGCTCACAGTATTTTACTGCTACTACTCTCTATATTAAGAACTTAGTACTTTACCACCTAAGGAAACAATGAAAACCCTCAATTTTCCAATTGTCCAGGGCCTGACCCGTTCTTGAGAAATATGTAAAAGTCAGGTAGCAACAGCAATTACCCCTCCTCTGGTTCAGGGGAGGGCAGAGTTGTCTGCACACAAGAGTTTTGTTTCTGATCAGTCTTTAAATCTGCTATCTGTGAAAGCCAACAGGAAGCCACAGGCCATAGAGACTAAGGAAGTCCTTCCAAGACAGTTACATGAGGCTGGGATTTTGGATCTCAAACATTCTGACTGCTCTTCATGTTTCTCTCAATTTTTTTTTTTTTAGTTCAAGAAAAGCAATAGAAGATTCACCATGAAAGAAAGAAAAGAAAAAACAAACAATTTTTTTCCTCATGTTTTCCCTGCGGCTCCAGGACAGAAAACAAAAGTAGCATATAGTGTAGAGAGCTAATATTTATGAAACATAGCTGTTGTCACTTGGAGATCACTTGGAGATCTGCCCTTTGGTGGAGAATGCTAAGAATAAATTCAAAGGGGACGCTTCGATAGTCACTTGATGCTGCCTTTTCTAGCAGTTCTACTAGCATATGGGTGTCTAGAAGAGAAATGGTATCAACAATGAAGACATTGCTAGCTCCTGGCTTTGGCACATATTTATTTCAAAGCCAGTTGTTATTTTAAAGAATTTTTTATAATGTTGATAGAGTTTCTTTTGACAAATGTGTTGTTACTTGTGTTTCTCCAATCCCTTGCATAGAGTCTGACAAAATATTTCTAGGGGGAAAACAAATAAATATTTATTTCGTGAATACTAAGAAGTTGTTTTAAATCCTGAACATCAGTATCAAGAAAAAAAGAAAAATCATATTTTCCCTAGTAGTTCCAAAATTGTAATCTCTCTGTCAAACTGGTTCCTTTAACAATATAATGGTACATTAAAAGTGAAACAAAATGTCTAGAAGATAGAGTGAAACAATGAAAGCTTATATACCAATAATTGTAAGGGGAAAGTTATTTAAAAAGATTAATTTTGTCATTAAGAAAGAGTACATAATATATTTTTATTTGACAGTTCTACTACGTAGTTATTTGGTAAGAAATTGGAATCAAAACAGCTATGTAAAAAGCATAAATTGACTTTAGAAGTTTTCTTTAGTATAATACAATTTAAATTTTAAAACTCACCAAAATTATATATTATATATATGTAACTATGTACATAAATGAACATATACATATATATATGTAACATACACACACAATTTCAGCTGCTGTTTTGATATTACGAACATGAATTTCAATAACAAAAACCTACAGGAGGATAATAGTAGTTGTATGTGACCTTGTTCCTTTATAATCCACCATGAGGATATCTATTATGTACCTTCCTTTAAAAAGCACTGGACCTAAAACTATATAAAAGATGCGCTGGTTTGAAACAGATGCTTAAAATCAAAGGAGCTAACTGTTCTGATTCACTGTGACTCATCAACACTAGAACCATGTGTAAATAATAGGATTGGTACCACCATGCTCTCAAGAGTGTCAGTCTCTAGCAAAAAGAAACAAGGAGATGTTTTGAATTCATCCAATTTGTTTACTTCCTACCTACGTATCATGAATTGGTTAATAGTTTTTCCTCAAATCCATCCAAAACCAATTATGTTGGGTTTCAGCACCGCTGCACGCACAATGACTATTACTGTTGGATCAACCTCCAGCACACCTTCTCAAATTTACTAAAAAAATGACAGTGAAGTATCTCAGTCAAAATTTTTAAACAGCAATACCTTTCAGAATCTAATTAGTGAGGTCTCATCCAGATGCATGAGAAAACGGACATCTAAAAATAACATTGCAATTCTCTGGTCCGTTTCTTAAACGTTTTGTTGTTTTCCTTTGACACGGACATTGGAGTGAAGGGTTAAGACACTTGGGTTATCACACTACTTGAGAAAATAAGGATGTAAATGTTTGAAAAATATTTTATGGCCTTTCTTGCTAAACCACAGTATTTACTTATTGTTGCTGCTCCATGTGTTAATCCATATCAATTTGTTAATTAAATGGGTCACTGGAGCTTTCGTGGACAACTGGCAAAGGGAAATGGGATGTCAATCAGAATATGTGTGGTTTTGATGACTTATCTTAATGGGGACCCAAGGTACTCCAGATGTTTGGTCCCCATGCACTTGTGGAAAATAACCCACAAGGAAGCTTGATTCTCACGTTAAAGGGCAATTCCTTCGTTAAAGAAATAGGCCTACTTGGTGTCAATAGGCCATAATGAGATATCTTCCCAGAATTAAAAAATACCGTTAACCTCTGAGAGGAAAACAAGTAAAAAACCCAAAGGATGGGATTAACTATTTGTAAACACTACTTCAAGGCAGCAGATATTGACTTCAGTGGCACGGTCAATGGCGAGGTGTACTGCAAATCAATTGTTGCTAAAAACAGCTAAGCACTAAAGTTATACGAGTTTAATTTTCAAAGTAAATTAGAAAGGATTCAAGGTTATTGTTATAGTAGTTCTGTCTTGGGTGTGAGACATATCCCTATGTCTGGGTACTCCCAGAACCATTTGCCATCCTTGACCTATTTTACCCGCCACAGTTCATGATCTTGGTATACTGTTGGGGATGTGTAAACCTTATGAAAATCAGGTAGGCTACAGTGGGAGATAAAAGAAAGAAAAAGTTTGAGAATGCCTGACTTAAGAACAAAGAAGTTTCTCAAGATTAAAGTGCAGAAGTACAATCAAGGATAACTAAAAAAAGTGAACAAGAATGATAATTCACTCAAAGATGCCAACATATCTGATAGCTGAATTTGTGGTGAGAGAGAGAGAGAGAGAGAGGATGGAAGAAAGAAAAGAAGGAAGGAAGGGAAGGGAGGGAGGGAGGGAGGGAGGGAGGAAGGAAGGAAAGAGAGAGAGAGAAAGAAAGACTAGGAAAAGAAGTGCCATGGACAAATGTCCTTGCACTGTCAGGATATAGGGCATGCAAGATGGTCCCTATCCATCCTTCTTGGCAGTCCTATCTCAATAACTAAAGCAGATATGTCAGGATAGTCTACTTTGAAGTAACAATTTGCCAACTAACTCCCCTCACATTCTCAGCCTGCAAGCAACCTTCTGATACGAATTGACTTCCCGGGTAGGTATGCCTTCAGGAGAAAGAAACTCCTAACTGGCCAGCTGACACAAGCATTCCAGTGTGAATAGAGGATATAGTTCACATTGTACATCAGTGAATGCATAGTCACACCTGTGCACTGGTCACGAGCATTCATCCTCCTGTCAACAAGTCTTCTGCAACATAATCGACTCTTCACTTACCGTCAGTATGGAATTCCTTTATCTGCCAATGTGTACAGCCCTTCTCGCAGGTCTCTATATATTACCACCACCCCCCCCCCACACACACACACTATGCTCCCAGATGATGGAATTGCATGTTTCCCAGACAAGACAGTTCTTATGCACAGAACAAAATGAAGAACCACAACATGGGTTTCACTTCAAGAATTCTCTAGATTCCATAACCTCTTCTATTACTAAACTGTCTTACGTGTAGCTTATGCAACATAAATTGGGAAACACTGTCCTCTAAGACTTGTGAATCCGTTAGATTCTGACTAAAATTATATTGACAGTTGCTTAGAAACAAATAGATCCTTTAAAAATTGAGAAAAATACTAAATGAATAAAAAATGCCCAGTAACATCCCCATGTCTAGGGTCTATGGGATTGATTCAAATATGTGTGCGCTGAAGGTGAATAAACGTGTTCAAGTGTTTTTATGGTTCTGCATGGACCAATATACAGCCAGCATCACCTACAAGTGATAACAAAAAGTCCTGTGGGAAGAAATAGCATGGACTGGAACAATGCGGTGATAAAAGGAGGCATCAATTATCAGCCAAGGTTTAGATGGGTCTGAAATACGGCAGTTCTTTATCCCTGTGTAGAAAGACAGCCTAACGCCATTATCTTGAGTAGTATGGGGGCAAATATCTGGAAGAAAGAAAAAGGTGAATATGACTCCCTGAGATGACAATACTGGGATATAGGTGTCTATAAAGATATGAAAACTGATGAGGGCATCCACAAGTGCATGCCTCCTGAATAATGGTCAATGTGCATTTGCTGCCGCTCAAATCTCTAGACATGAACCTAAGTCAGATGACATGAACCTAAGTCAGAAATAATCTCTGTCGTAAAGGCAGCCATGTGTCTCTTCCTGCACACTGTTATTAGACTGTTTCCTCCCTAGATCTGCAGAACAGGCCTGTACAGGCCCCATCTTTCTCATCACCAACTCCACTGAAAAGCAAGTCATGATGTCCAGGCTTTTTGGCAACTAACAAAAGTTTTCAACTTTTTTTAAAAAATAAGAATGTTAAATAAAAAGTTCAGACTATATCCTCCCACTGTTTTGACTAGTGACTTATTATATCTATTGTAATAGAATGAAAGACATCTAAAAAATTCAAACCATCAATTCCACTTATTTACTACATTCCAGACTAACTTAGTAAGGATCAGCTAAAAAGGAAACAGGAAGAAGACATTCACTTCTTTAAGTGACTCTTGGGAGCCCTATAGCAAGTCGAGGTCACGAGATATCAATCTTGTGAATCACAGATAAATCACAGACAAATTCCTCTAACGTACTCGACAAACTTTTAAATCACAACTGGTTGTTCTATGCAAAGTAACAAGAATATTGGCTCCACTGCCTCTTCCATTTTTCCTGTAATGAAGTCCTAAAGAGAACATAAGCAACTTGAGGAACATTCAGAAAGAGTGGCCGTAACGATACCAGTTCCTCACTGAGGAGATGAGGTGACAAAGTTGTATCCTGAGAGGCACAGTGAAGTAGGGAGCTAAGAAATTATTAGGTGCATATAATATAGAAGTGTAAAACCATCTCCCCACATTTACTCTTTGTTTTGTTTTCTCTCAATACAGTTTTTAATTTCGCTTTTCATTTGCATTTCTCTAACGATATCAATGAACATTTAATGTGCTTATTTGCTAGTTGTACATCTTTGATTAAATGTTTACATTTTTGGCATGTGTCTACTTGAGTCATTTGTTTTCTTATTATTGAATATTGAGACTGACTTGTATCTTGAATATACAAAGAAATCAAATGTTCCTTTGAAATTATTCTCGCTCCATCTGTAGACTACTATTTAATTCTTCTAAAGATGCTCTTGTAGCTCTAGAAGATTTTATTTTGATAAGGTATTATTTATAAATCTGTTCTTTTGTTTGTACTTTTGATGTTATATCTAGGAAATCTTCGCCTAATCCAAGACCACAAAAAATTCCTCCTGGGTTCTGAACTAGAAGTTTCATAGTTTTAAATTTTAAATTTAGGTTTGTGGTCCATTTTATGATCATTCTAAGTTAATAATCTATTCTATCATCTACTTTAAGCTAATGTTTGTATAAGATGTCAAGTATAGATAGAAGTTCATTTTGCAAGTGGATATCCAGTGGTTCCATCACCACTTGCTGACTATCCTTTTCCACGTAATGGTCTTTGTCAAAAATAAGATGTCCATATACATGAGAATCTACTTTCTAGACACTCTATTCTAATCCACTGATCCATTTTTCTATCTTGATGCTAATACCATACTGCCTTGATCACTACAGCTTTAAAACTCTTGAAATCAGGTCAACTTTTCCCCTTCCTTTTCCAAATCGCTTTGTCTATTGTGGATGCTTTGCATTTTCATGTAAATTTCAGTATCAGCTTGTCAATTTCTACCAAAAAAGCCTGCTAGAATTTTAATTGGGATTGTATAGGCTCTATAGATCAATTGGAGGGAATTTAAATTCAAATATCTCTGGAAAACCCCCTAAATACTTGGAAACTAAATAATACATGTCTAAATAACCCTTAGGTCAATATAGAAATAAAAATGAAAACTAGAACATATTTCAAACTTAATGTGAATAAAAATGTAACATATAAAAATTTGTGACATGCTGCTAAAGCAGTACTTAGAGGAAATTTTACAGTACTAAATGCTTATATTAAAAAAGGAAACAACCTGAAACTAATACTGAATGTCAACTGTAATTAAAAATGTTTTAAATAATAAAATAAACATAAAAGAGGGGAAAAAGGTCTCAAATCAATTATGTTAACTTCTACCTTAAGAAACTAGAAAACCCAAAAAAAAAACAAACAAACCCAAAAGCAAGCAGAAGAAAGGAAATAATAAAAATCAGGTAAGAAATCAATGAAACATAAACAGAAAAGCAATGAAAAATATTAATTACAATGACTGATGAAATTCATTAACTTTTACCAGATTGGTCAGGAAAAAAGAGAAAACACAAATTATCAATATAAAAAATGATAATGTCACGATAGGTTATATGGCTAGTAAAAGGATAACAAAATAATATAAATATCCTTATACCAATTTAATTCTACTGTGACCTCTGCACGTATTTTGTATGACTGGAATCCTTTCGAATGTGTTAGCACTTGTTTTATGTCTCAGAATCTGATCTATATTGGTAAATGTTCTGTATACACTCAAAAAGAATGTGTATCTTCCTATTACTGGGTGTTCTCGGGGTGCCGGTTAGGTCGAGTTGGTTGGATAGTGTTGTCTCAGTCTTCTTTTTATTGCCGATTTTACATCTACTTATTCCATCTATGATTGAGAGAAGGATATTAATGTTTCCAAACAAAATTATGAATTAGAATTTTTTTACACTTCAATTCAGGTATTTGGCTGCGTAAATGTAAAGGATTATTATATCCTCTTGATACATGGACTTATCATGAAATGAACTTCTTTATCCCCATGAAATGAACTTCTTTATCCCCAGTGATAGTGTTTGCTACAAAATCTGCATTGTCAGATATTAACACAGCCATGCAAGCTTTTTTTCTTGATTACTGTTACCTTGGTATACCAATTTCCATCCTTCTACTTTTAGACTATTTGTGTCTTTTTTATATAGAAACAGAGTATATTTGCATCTTACAATCTGAAATTTCCTGCCTTTTAATTGGGATGTTTAGACCATTTTTATTTAATATGATAACTGTGATATGCTTAGTTTTGAGTCTATAATCTTGTTAGTTGTTTCCTATTTGTCTCATCTGTTCTTTGTTCCCTTCTTATTTTTCTACCTTCTTTTGCATTAATTATTTTTATGATTCCATTTTATCTCTTTTGTTGGCTTATTAGTTTTATGTCTTTGTTTCATCATTTCAGTAATTGCTTTAGTTTATAGTACATGCTCTTAATTTATCTCAAATTATCTCCAAAGGATATTATACTACTTCATGTATAAGTATTAAAACTTTACAATAGTATACTTCTATTTCTTCCCTCCCAGCTTTTATGCTTGTCATATATTTTAGTTTAGTTTTTTATATGTTATAAACCAAATGATATTATTATTTTGTTCAAATAGCCAATTATCTTTAAGAGATTTAAATCATAAGAAAAGTCTTGTATATTTATCCTTCTTGTTTCCATTTTTAGTGCTCCTCATTCATTTGTGCAGATCCATCTTTCCATCTAGGATAGTTATATTTCTGCCTTTCTTTAACATTTCTTGTGGTGTGCATCTACTGGTGATGAGTTCTTTCAGTTTTTAATATATGAAAGATATTTTTTCTGGGTATAAAATTCTTTATTTTTTTTTTAACACTTTAAAAATATTGTTCATTGTCCCCTACTTAATTGTTTCTAGTAAGAAATCTATAGTTATCTTTATCTTTGTTCATCTGTAAACATGCAATTTTTTTCTCCAGCTGTTTTAAAATTTTTCTCTTAATCACTGGTTTTAAGTAATTTCATTATGATATGCTTGGTGTAATTTCCTACATATTTCTTGTGCTTGGACTTTATTAATCTTCAGTCTATGGATTTACAGTTTTCATCATTTGGTAAAATTTTAGCCATTATTTCATCAAATATTTTTTTTCCTCCTTTCTCTCTTATTTCACAGACTCCAGTTACACATACATTAGGCTGCTTTAAAATGTCTTAGAACTCACTGATGCTCATTACAATAATTTTTATTCTCTTTTTTTCTGTATTTCATTTTGGATAGTTTGTATTGCTAACTTTTCACTACTCTTTTCTTCTACAATATCTCATCTCACCCAGTGTATTTACCATTAATCTCAGACAATATTATTTGGTTAATATCATCCACTGTATTTTTCCTATAAGACACTGTGTAGTTTTCACCTCCAGAAATTTGATTTTGTTTTTTTTTATATCTTTCATGTCTCTACTCAACTTCTGAAAATACAGGCTATAGTTATAAAAACTGTTTTAATGTTTTTATTTGCTAGTTGTAACATCTCTTTCAATTCTGGGTTTGTTTCAATTGGTTGGTATTTTCCCCTTTTTTATAGGGTAGCATTTTTTTCTCTCTTTGCACTTTTAGTAATTTTTGGAATGTTAGATATTGTAAATTCTACCTTATTGAGTACTGCATGTTTTGTATTATATATCTGTGAACTTTATTCTGGGATGCAGTTCTTTGGAAACACTTTGATCCTTTTGTGTTTTGTTTAAGATTTGTTAGGTTAGATCAAAGCAGCATTTATCCCATGCCGATTGTCCCCCACTACTAAGTCAAGACGATCATAAGTATTCCACCCATTTGCCTTCAAGGTATTCAAGTCTGGCTAACAGAAATAGGCACTTTTCCTGCCCTATGTGAAATGTGAACATCAGGACTATTTCTCCTAATCCTCCCAAATGGTTCCTTTGTGGTCTCAGGTAGTTTCCTCATTGTACAGGTCAAATAGTACTCTGACGAAAACTCTTCAGATCTCTGGAGTTCTCTCTCTCTGCAGCTCTCTCCTCTCAGGTACTGTATCCTGTTAACTGTAGCCACCTTGCTCTCCCTGGATCCTTATTCGACTCCTCAACTCAAAGAGTCCCTCAGGTCTGCCTGGGCTCTTCTTCCCTCTACTGCCTGGAAACCTTCTCAGGACAGTAAAGGTGGGGAAACTGTAGGGCTCACTTCATTTTTTCCTTAATTTCATAATGTCCACTAGCTTGAAAACCATTCTTCCACACGTTTTCTTTTTTTCTTGAAGGTTTCAAGTGGAAGGGTAAACCTAAACTTTGTTAGACCTCTTTGACAGAAGAAGATGTTCTACAGATTATCTTTCGTCCACTCTTTCCATTCTTTAACTGATTTTTAAATTTCATGAACCAACATCTTTAAATATTTCAATTCGCAAACATTCAATAAACGAGAAATTCCTGCTAAACTCCCTCCCTGTGACTTAACAAATAACTCTGCCAGGCCTGATTAAAAACAATCTTTTGAAAGCCATGAATAGTGATGATTTCATTGCTCTGTTAATGTAATCATGTAAAGTTAAGGGCAGGTTCATATTTTAAGGCAACTAAAAAAAATATGGCAGGTCCAAGAGACTGGGGTATTTCAAATAGGACTAAAAACACACTGAAAATGATTCACTCATCTGGTAACACACAAGTCTCCCAATGACAATGTAAAAGTTTAGATCCTGGGAGAATCTTGGCTCAGACACCCAGATCTTGGTGTCCTTTTTAACTGGGGTACCAAACAGTACCCCAGCAGCCTGACAGAGATAACGTACAACTGCAGTACATGCTCCTTCCCACTCTGTGTGCCCCAGCTCACTGGAGTTTGGGAATAATCAACTCTGGTCCAGTTTCCATTGAATTTCTTTCCGAATGCATACGATGTTGAAACTTCCAACCAGAGTGGGCTTAATCACGCTGGGCGCTGAGTTGTACTTAGAAATGCCTTCTCAAAAATTAGGTGGAACTGGTCATATTGGTTTCTGAGGGTTAGATTAGGGGTTGGGGGGCATCAAAAATAGCTAAATTGACTTTCTTTGGTCATTGGATGTAACAGAATCTGTTAAAAGGAAATGTTCAAAAATGTATCTGGTTGTTACTATACAGTTTTTAATAATCAATCTACTAATCTATGTATCATTTTTAAATTTTTCTAAAGTAAAGATATTTGATGACCAAAGGGGAAGGGGTAGGTGAAACTGATCAAACTCTCTTCCATTTCATGCCACCAAGAATTAGCTTTAGTCTTGGTAAAGATTTGGGGCTAAGAAAACACAAGTAACTAAAGCCCAATGGTCTAAGTCCCAATAACGCCAAAGCAGAGATAATGACTGATGTCATGTTAGTGCACCAATGAAATAAAAATACAGAGTTGCTCATGCCCAAGTTTGTGTACAAACTTGCAAGTAAATGGACACACCAGACCCCAACTGAAGCAGTGAATGGTTGCAATTATAAAGGGAAAAATGGATAGATGTTAGAAAATGTCTCATCTTTATTTATTGAATCTCGTTCACTGTCCCATGGGCTCAAGAATTACTAAAAAATCAAGCCTTACACTTAATTGTATAATGGAACATAATATCTATTCCATCACATTTTCCTCCTCCCACACACACACATAAAATCTCGATAATTACTTTAAGTACTTGGGGGCAATTCAGTTAAAAAGGGCACAAGTAAAATAAAAGTGCTTAATGAAGATAAAAAAAATCCCAATGCCCACACGACAATATTATAACAGATATTTGTAGCACAATACAAAAATGCGACAAGATTCAATACCCCATATTAAAGATTTGGGACTCAGTTTATTCTGGGCTTTTCTGCTATAGGAATTCAGATGAGCCAAGTCACTGGACACAGAATAAACCCAGTGTCCAGGCAATGGGTTTATAGCTAACACCATTCTCCTCTACTGTGTATTTGCTCACTTGCGTTATCTTGACTTGGCTCTAATGATGTCCAGCAAAAATGTATTCAAACAAACCTTACACATAACAGCATCTGGGTAAGAGACTGTCATTTGAATTCTATATTATCTCTGTGTAATTCACATCTTAGCCATAATAATTCGAAGAGGGTATATTTACTAGGTAAATGGTTTCTATTTTTCATCAAACAATTTGATGAAAAATTGCACTTGTATGTTCTCGAGATATTACATGATAAGACACGTGGAGTCAATTATTTGAATGATCTTAAAGAAAAGTTTTGAGAACTGATTTTATGTATATGAGTGTGCACGTGAGGAGCTGTGTTCAAATGTCTTCTTACTCCTCAACTTGACTACCCAGCACTTGTTCTCCAATGGCATTATAACCAAACTATCCAAACAATAGCCTAGCATCCAATACGATGTCTCCAGGGAGATGTGATTCCAAAAGCCGAGACCCTAAAGAAAACTACTCCCTGAAAACTTTCATTTTTAGTTTAATATCATGTATATGTATGACGGGAATAACTAGAAACGAGCCCGTGTTACAACTGAAACAGGAGATTTATATAAAAAGCAAAAGCAGTTTTCTCAATCTGATAGTCCAAAGGTTGGAGGGTAATATCATTTGAACTTTCAGGATTCGGAAAGAGTAGGATGTTGTTTCTGGAGAGTAAAACAAGTGCTCATGGAGCACATTGTAAAGGAGATTTGGTCTAAATGGTTTGGGTTGTCATCTTGTATTCTAAAGCTATGTAAGTTTTCCCGTACGTGGGTCTCCCAACATAATGATAACACTGCATAGACTTCTGTTTTTGTTTTCACTGAAAGTAATACTCATTAAAGGTAAAAAATGTGAAAACTGAAAACATGAAACATTTCCCACTGATACCACACAATTCATGATTGAAGGCTCATATTCTATTCCATTAGAATCAGCAAGTCCGGAATCAACTTTTTGTAAAGTTTACAATGAAAAACATCAGTGAAAAAAAAAAAAGCATAGAATGCATTTGTGATGGAGAACATATGGTGGAGGGGAAGCGATACAACAATAATTTGTAAATTATTGAAAAAGTGATAACAGTACTCTTTAAATGTAGTGAAGTGTTTTTTCAGGGTATAATGTAAGAACATATTAATAACCATGATTTCAATTTTAGGTAGAACTCTAACAAGCTTGCATTAAATTGCACATTTTATGGAAAAATGAAATGAGAATTATGCTCTTACCATCTGTTTTCTTTGAATCATTTCCGACATTAGATTGATCCTTCTTGTCTGCTTTATTTTTACCATCTTTCAAGTCACCTGAAAGTAATAAACATGACAAACAGTATATGTAGACACCTAGGAGGTAGTTATAAATATCTTTAAATCTGTCAAGGTAAAAAAAAAAAAATACAGCATAATTTTAGTCACAATGGGGTACATGTCTGAGCATAAATATCCTTTAACCACATATTAGGTCCTGGATATTGGATTATGATCTGGAAATAAGAACTGAAAGTTTCTGTTCAACAAGGTTGTACTTAAGTCAATGGTAATTCAAGAAAAGCAGTTCAACATTACCATTAGGCTATGGAGTGAGGAAAAGCCTAGATTAAATGTAAGTTATATCAGTTAATAGCTATTTAACTGTTACGTGCCTTAGTCTCCTTATCCGTGAAATGGGCATATTAATATCTACTTTATAGGCATAATATATACAAAAATGAACTTAAAGTATTGAATGTGGCATCTCACACATCACTAGATTACTCAATGACTCGTCATCATTCTAAAACAGCCATAAATGGCCTAATTAAGGAGCTTGTCAAAATGTAATTTGTAAAAGTTAAAAAATACTATGCATGCAAATGTAGAATGAACACGTCAAAAAACTCGGTTCATTTATGAGGGAATGAGTGAGATAGTAAGAATGGTTCCAGGAGTATTTAAGGAACTGGGTATTTGTAGGTATTTTAGAAATATGTTAAAATAAGATTGTTAGGTTAGAGACAAAACTGGTCACATCCTGCAAGGCAATAAAACCATAACCACGGGGGTTATCTCCTCTACCAGTTAAAAATCTACAAGTTAGCATATAAATTCGCAGTACCTGGGCTTGAGTCATATAATAAATGACAAAGTTAAACAAAGTCATGTTCTCCTAGAGTAGGGGTCAGCAAACTATGGCCCCTAAGCATATCTGGCCTGCTACCTGTTTTGTAAATAAAGCTTTATTGAAACCTAGCCACACCCATTTATTTATATACTGTCATGGCTGCTTTCATGCTGCAATGGCAGAGTTGAATAGTTGCAACAGACATGCGCAAAGCCAGGAATATTTACTTCACAGGAAAATTCTTCGGACCCCGGCCTAAGATAAATAATCCCTGGGCAGGTCTGTTCAACAATATGCCAGTGTGATATTGAAAGAACATGGAATTATTTTCAAGTTTTGGATATTTTTCTTACCAATTACTAAAAGTGTATCTTTCTTTTAAGCCTGCATAAAACCAAGAACAGATTACTACTAAAATACTGGTACTTACTGAAGCAAAAAGATCCTAATAATAATTGTAACTAAGAAGTAGCAAGCAAGGCTCAAGATATATTTTACTTTGCTTTTTTTGTACCAGAGAGTGTGCTAAATGCTTTGTATGTATCATTTCATTAAATTCTTTTAAAAACCCCATTATGAAGGTACTATATTGAAAGGAGACAAATTCATCAAAAGTTAATTCACTAAATGATCAATTTGATGAAGAAAACACAAAATGATTAAGACTGTTTTCTAAGTTTGAGTTTGTCCCACACTGGTCAGCCCAGTTGTGTTGAGTGCAGTGGGTTGCCAAAGCCTTTTTTCATACACTGCCCCGGCCTACCCCTGCCCCTAATCTTGCATGTGGCAAAGTGATTTTAAGCAAAATGATTTTGCTTAAATTGACTTGTAGAGAATTGATGTAAAGCTCGTATCAACTCCATTTTATGAGTATGGAAACTAAAGTTTAGATAAAGTAATGTATCACAATATACACCAATAGGTCTGATTCTAGAGACCAAGCTCTCAACTACTTACTGTATTTTGCAAGTTCTCTGTAAAGCTCACATTTCAGATTTCAAGCCTCTCTCGACTGTTGCCATTTCTAAAGGCCTTTGGCCTAAAGATTTATAAATGGTTGTCTGAGGATAATTCAAGACCCTTTGGGGGCCGTGATGTATTCTGCAAAGTAAGTACTTTTAATGGAATTTGACAAATCCTAAGCTAAGTTAGGAATCAATAAACTCTCCAAATTTTCCCTTATTCTTAATTCTGATGAGATGCACTGCTGGAGAGATCGGGAGAAGAGCAGTCGACTCTGGCCAGGGTACAAGCAGGAGGAGTTTAAGTGAAGGACACAGTACTTTGGTCAAAATAGATGAATTCTCCTGGCGTCACCATGAAACAGTCCCAATACCGGCTTTTCCCTGTTTTAAGGATGGCAGAGATGAACCTGAGGATCTTGAGGCCTGTAGTCAACTAATTCCTGGCAGAAAAATGACCTTTCTTTATGAAATGAGCCTTCATATCCCTAATGAACACTACATTAAGCCCTCTATTTTGCCCTGGACTGGAGCTTTACCCGCAGCTGCAACAAGACAAGGATGTCTTCTTCCAGAAGTCAGCAGGAGTGCTTCCATTGCCAGATGCCAGCTAGCAGCCCGTGGCAGCCTGCCTTCTCCTCAGTCAGGGCTGGGGAGGCTGAGGGAGGGAGTGTCTTGATGGAGACCAAAGTTTAGGAGATCCCATCATTGCTGACAGGGGACCAAAGCCCTAGAACCCCAGTTAACTAGTGTCCTTCAGCTCTGACCTGGAAATGCCTTGGGCAGCCACAGAGAGGATGCCGGGAAAGCGGCACGCACTTGTCTGACGATGTTCCTTGCACAGAACCTATTAGGTAATTTCCCATGGGTTGTATATGGAGCAATGGTCGATGCGAGCTGTGATTCAATAAACAGGGGGAAACGAAAGAGCTTTTTGGTGCAGTTATAAATCATTTTAATTAGGCTGCTGTAACACAGTCCCGATCCACCATTAGCCTTTCTGATTATTGCTCTAAATTGATTTCTTTTCCCACCTCTCATTTAATACTTAATTTTTTAAGGGAAATGGTAGGCTACTGCTTACTCTGGGAAATAAACAGAGTTGTAAAATCAACCCAGCCTAGCTGAAGACTCAGGCTCCCGCTTCGTTTCTTTCAGGCTCCCCCAATCATCTTTAAAATAAATTATTGCCACCTCTGCTCTCTCTGGGTACTTGTTTATACCCGTCTCATAGACTTTATAATGCACTTTGTGACTGGCACATTTGTGTTCCTTGGTTTCTCTCCCTGACCAGTCGAGGGGTTGGCAAATCTCCCTTGGGCCAAACCTGGCCCCACTGCCTGGTTTTATATGGCCCACAAACTGAGCATGTTTTTCACATTGTTAAATGGTTGGAGGGAAAAAAAGAATATTTCATGACATGTGAAAATTATATAGAATTCAAATTTTAATTTCCATAAAATTTTACTGGAACTCAGCCACGCTCACTTGTTTACATAATATCTGGAGCTGTTTGCACACTAAAATGGCAGTGTTAAGTCATTGCAACAGAAACTGCGTGCCCTACAAAGCCTGAAATAGTTGCTATCTGGTCCCTAACAGAGTGTTCCAACCCCCGGGATACACAGATTATAAGCTTCTTGTGGACAGGAGCCAAGTCTCAATATCTCTCCAATTTCCTACTCTCCCCAACAGCACTGAAACTTGCAAATAATAGGAACATGCTGGTTATGGAGTATAGAACCTAGACTTGCACAGACCTGAATGTGACCTGAAATCTCTACTTAGTGGTTGCTTGCCCTTACGCAAGTGAGCCAACCTGTCGATCCCTATTTCGTCATCTGCAGAACGGGGATGAGAGTATCTACCTCACAGAGTTGTTAGGACTTTTAAATGGTTTAGTGTAGGTGAAATCTCACGTATGATGTCTGGCACATACATGTTAAACATTCAGTAAACGCTAATGATTATAGCGACTATCTTTATTAAGGAAAAGACATTTTTAAGCCACTCTCCTAAAGGGAAAAAAGTAGGGAAGAAGCACGTCTTGCCTTGCTCACCAGCCCTGACCTACTCCTCCATTGGGACGGAGAGAAACTCACTCATCTGAAAGGAAGAGTTGGATACGCACAGCTCAGCCCAGTCACCCATTTCCCCAGCCCCCAGCCCCCTTTGAGATGTGTTTTCCAGAAGATGCACACCTTTCCTGTCACCCAAGAAGCAGTCTGCTGGGGTGCTCGGGAGGGTGTGAGGGGGCGAGTTCTGAGCCCGCCTGCTCTGCCAGGGTCTGCTTGGCTAAGCTCCGTTCAGGGCAGACATGCGAAGAAGCACATGTGCTCAGCAGACCAAGTCCACATTTTCCGACTCTGCTCCAGCTACAGTGGAGCTAACACTTCAATCATGAAATTTCTGAGTCTGGTTTCTCTCTCTTAATTCATTCTGACCTCAGGGAGGGGAGAAAAGGAGTATTCTGCATGACTGTAAAACTCCGACAGGTGTATCATAAATTCCTATTAAACGGAACATATTTTCTGGACTACGATGCACTTGAACAGAAAACAAACTAGTCCCGAGCAGCCTCTGGGACCAGGCTGCTGAGGGGCTGGATGCGTTGAATGACAGCCTTTCCTGCCTGCTGGGGTGGCCGTGGAGCCACCTGAGGAAGTTTATGCAATATCCTTGGAACGTGGTATATTATCATTAATATATATTAAAATATTGTTTTCTGGTTTTACGTTTATATATGTTAATTGTAAAAATAATTGGAGAGGATGACGCTAATCATTTTCTACACATTTTTCATTCCCAGACTGTGTACAATAATAGCTGGAGCACCTGCCCCTACCAGGCAGGTAAGACAGTATATGTAAAAAGAAAACTCAAAATCGCATCTGGCATATAGTTAATAAATGCTATTTGTTTTATTGTCATCATTTTGCTATTATAATTATTGGAAGCTCTCATGTGGCCCATGCACATTTTACAGACAGAGTGGATGGTTAAGTAACATGGCCAAGGCCACCGAGAAGTTGACATGAACCCAGGCATGTTTGATTGCAAAACTCCTTTGCCACAACTCGGCACTTGCTAGTTCCAGGGACTGAGTTTCCTGCCCTTCCCTAAACAAGATGACCGATTCCACATCCTTTAGCTCACCTTGTTCTCACTGGCTGAGGCATCCCTGTCTCCCACCCAACCTGCAAATGTCAGGACTTAAAACCCAGTAAAGACATCCCCTCTCTTGAAGGCTTCCTTGACATTCGCCCCACTGCGCGATCCTCAGACCCAACAAAGCCAATGTCTCTTGGGAATTCAACTGCCATGCCACTACTGTTACTTGCTCACATTGTCCTAAAATTACCTCTAAAGATGTCTATTAAATGGTAGACTTCTTGTGGCTGTTCCATTTTCTAAATCCCTAGTGCCAAGCACAGCGGTTAGCACAGAGTTGTTAATCAATAAACACTTGCTGCATTAAATATAAGAAATCACCAACTATATGCACGCTGCAGTGACCAGCTCATCCCAGTTTGCCTGAAACTGTTCTGGTTTTCCTGAATCCCAGGAAACCCCTCCGTCTCCGGCAAGCTGGGCTAGGTGCTTACCCTAACGTATGTACTCACATACAGGTGGACACACACTGCAGAATGGGTGTTACCAGCCCTGCCGGGGGGATAGTGAATATGGGAGACCAACTTTCCGATCACCCAGTCATGCAGTGAGCACTCAGGAACACACTGGGATGGTTCACAGTAACTTCCCTAGTGAGCAAGCAGCACTGGTCAGTCTCCAGAACAATCGGAAAGGGCCCAAAAGGAACAAATGTCCCCCAGAGAGAGTGGCCCCGGCGTGCTTCTGGCTGCTTCTGATGGGATCTTGATGGGATTCACAGCCTGGGGAGGTGGGATCAGCAGCAGCTGGACAGCCGGGGAAGCCCCGCGCTGGGAGCTGTCCTCATACGTACAGCCAACTGCCCATTCTCACTCATCACCCCAAGAAGAGCCCCTCCCCGGGGCGAGTCCACTCACCATTCTGTTGCTTTTCTCCTGATGACTTCCCGGCTTTGGAGTTTTTCCCACGAGGGTTGTCGCTTTTGTTTGGGCGTGTTCCACCGACTTGACTCGGAGCTTTGCCTGATGCATCTTCCTCAGCTTGCTTTTTGGCTTCCATTTCTTTTTGCTTCTCTTCCGCAGCCAGGCGAGCCTTCTCCTCCGCTTCCTTCTTGGCCTTCTCCTCTGTGTCCGTGGTAAGTTAGGGACGGCATAGAAAAGATCAAAAGAGGTCACGCCGTTAGAAGAATTGCCTCTTTTGAGCAAAACCGATTATTGACACTGGTCATTAATACACTGAAATAACCTAAGGTGTCTGCTGAGTGTTTTGGGTTTATTTTTGGCTAATTCAAGTCAGATGGGCATTTATATTCAGGACGCACAGAAAACTGGGTTATGGTGATGTCGTTTCTGAAGAGTGGGTTAGAAGAGGGGGCAGGTGAGGAAAAAGATGACTGGTCTTACTACGCACAGAGGGAAACTGAGGCACAGGGAGGGGAATTCATTCATACTCGGGTTATAAGGCCCTCCCAGAACCCCCACTGAATCTGTGGCAAACTTTCAACATTCAAAATATCCCCCAGTTAAAAATAATTTTGACTACAAACTGAAAGTGTTAAAGACTGGTTTGCTACAAAAGAGCATAAAATGTTATCTGAGCAAGAAAAATTCATTTGACAACTGTCAGACCAATTTTCTATGGGAAACCTAGCAAAAACTAAAAATGGGGAGAGGGGTACATTGCAGAAGCAAATCTGTTTTTGCTCAATTACAGCTGATAGCAGGCAATTAATATTTAAATTAACAAATGTTAGCTCTTATGACATCATAATCGACTTCAGTATGAGCCGGCCCCACCATTAGAATCCTTTCCCTGCAACAAACACGCTCCCATGGGTGGCTCTGCAATGCCACCTTCGACCTCTCTACTCTACTTCCTTCTCCTCCTCATATTTCTGAAACATCTGATAATGCTATGATCAACCATCGGCACTCAAAGCGGTACCACTGAAAAGGAGGAGGAAAAAAAAACAAGCAACCAGATTAATAAGAAAAAAAGAAAATAAATCAACAAGAGGTAGCTGTTTATATTTTATATTAATATACATAAAATTTTCCTACAATTAGAAAAAGTGTGAGAGCACATTTAATAAGTGCCAACAGGTCCCGATGATGGCATACATACAGAAAATTAACTTTTCAGGTCTTCGAGTGAACATCCTTGGCACTCTTAGGCTTCTAGACTAGCAGAAAGCAAACGTGGAGCCCCATGCCATTCCCTTTTGCTTTCTACTTCAGACTATCTGTGCTGATGTGACTCACTATGAAATGGCCAAAAGCAAGCAACTAAAGAGTTTAGGTAGAACAGAGCTCTCATGATCCACAAGCTACATTCCTCTAAGAGCAAGTTCTAGCCCACACCGAATGTCTGTGAAGGTTTGGAGAAATACACTGGTTTCTACATTTAATTGCCTTTCTGAATAATGATTCTATAGGCTCTTCGTTAAAATGGTGTTGGGCTAGTTATCCCTTGATATAATTTTCTGAAATGCCTACTTAAACTACTTACAAACAGCGAGAAAGAAAAAGACAGAAACTGACTAACTGAAAAAAACAACCAAAATCCTATATGACTTTTAAATAGTCAACTCTCAGTTATATACAAGAACAATAGAAGAGACTTCTAGACAGCTAAGGAATCAGATGGTGTTCCCACAGAACCTTTCTAAAAATATTCACCAAAGAAATGCTCCAGCTGACAGAAAAATTCAATCATATTAAAAACCCAAGAATGAAGAAAATATGTTAATGATTGACAAGAAAACTAGTAAATCTTAGTGTTAAAAAATAATTGTCAAGTTAGATATAAAATGATGCAAATATTAAAAATAATATTAAAGAATGAATTAATTATAGAATAACTTACTAATAATCACCTAGACCAAAAATCTCATATTATTTCAATAAAAACTGAGTGAATATGGAGGAAATAAGTAAAAATTCAATAGATTTCTCAGCATTTGCAAAAGAGTATCACTACACACTGTTTCATATTTTTATTGATAGGAACATAATTCAGTAAAAATGTAATAGTAATCTCTAGCAAAATAAAAATAAGATGTATTTTAAAAAGGCCTTAAAAGGCATATGACAAAATGGGGTAGGACAGAATTGCAAGATACTTTGTCAACTGAAGAATTGCCATCCTTAATACATAAAGTGATTATAAATCAATAACAAAAATATAAACATCCTAATAAAAAATGAAAGGGGAAAAATATAGGGAAATAGGCACTCTCACTACTGGGAAAGAACACCGGTTAAAACAAATTCCAGGGAGAAATTTGATAATATATATCAAGAGCTTCAGAATTTTTTCATTTACTTTGACTGAGGCATTCCAAATCGAAAAATTTATCTTAGAAAAATAATCAGAAGTAGGCTCAAGGACTTTTGAATTTTTATGTTCATAACAACACTACATACAATAATGAAGAACCAGAAACAAAATGCTGAGTAATAAAGAAATGGTTCAACTGTGGTTGTACATACAATGTAGCCATCAATTATATCTTATAAGAATAGTCAGTATCCAGATAAAATACTCAAAATAGAAATAGAAAAGTAAAATACAAGATGACAACATACTATGATCTCGATTTATGGGGAAATTTTTTGGTTATATATCTGCACAGCAAATCAAACTTAAAAAAATTACATAAGAATTTCAACAATAATTATATCTGGTTGGAGAGATTATGAGTAATTTTTATTTTCTTTTATATATTTTTTATTTATATTTCAGCATTATTACCTAAACACATATTATTATTACACCAGGGGAAAAAAGGCTTAAAAAGTATGAAATACTGAGCAGAAATTGATAGATATTGACCAGAATTGCAAATTGTTATACCTATACATCTTTGTTGGGGAATAATTATTTTCAACTCTAAGAGCTATAAAAAATATTGATTTCATCTTTTCTGACAACTATGGGATTTGGCCTACTTAGCTTTGTAAATCAAATTGGTTAATAAAACCAAGACTTTATATCCAATCTCATTTCTGATCATTTTAATAACAACGTATGTTCAAGCGCCCTATGCAGGGAAGCTTTCTTGAAATTAGGGTTTTCTGGCAAAACAAAACAAAACAAAACAAACAAACAAACAAAAAACAAAAAACAAAAAAACAATGAGCAAACACCATGGGATAATCAAGTACAAACCGATGACTAATAAAAAAAGAAAAGATGCGAACTAGTTTTTCTTAACACCAAACCAGCAGTCAACGGCACGACTGGGAGGTTGAAAATGTTACAAAATAATAATTATAGCTTCCTATTTTACCACCATCTTCTTAACTTTGCATTCAAACCTCTAACTTTCTTTTCCAATTTTTAATAGTAACAGCTAGCACTGACAGGCACTAACCATGGGCAGGCTCTGTCCTCAGCACTTTACGTATATTACTTCTGCTCTTTGCATCAACGATGATGTATATTATCATCCCCAACGTGGGATTTTCTCAAAGAATCTACCTGAATTTGCCAAAGAAGACAGGGCAAGTAGGGATTCAATTCTCTCTTACCCCAATAACTGGAGTTTGTTCTGATGACCAAACTACCCTCTCACGAAATATACAACCGGGCTCTGTGCCTTGGTCTAACCCCTCTCTCCTTGGTCCCCATTTCTAAATATAACGCCTTCCCCAGGGTTCGAGCTCAGTCACCCTTCAAGTCCTGGCCACCAGTTGCCTTCCCAGACACTCCAAGCAGGGTTAAGGACAAGTCCTTTTGAGCTTCCGAAATAGCCTAAATATACTACTATCAGCATACCTAATAGATTCTAAAATTACTAGCTGTTGATTTACCTGCCCTTTTTAACGGGCCAGTTTTCTCCTGGTAAAGAAACTAGCTATTGGTCCCCCAGGTGATTAGCTTCAGAAGGTAATTTTTGTAAGTCAGATAATTGCAAACGAATTATTTTGAAGTACGTCTTTATATTGAGTGTTGTCGGGAATTGGGTTTTCAAGTGTAATGAGGGTAATTGATTCTAAGAGTGCTTCCTTGGAGATGATGATGCAGTAGCTGTCATCTCTGCTTGCAATGCCTGCCAACTGGGAGGATTTAAATATTGAAGGCAGCTGAATGAACTGTGAAAGGCTACTTTTAAAATATGGAAGAGGCATTGGCTCCCTCTATAGCTCAGGGTACAACATCTGTTCTGAAATGATAAGGGCCCAATGATGCCTTAGACGCACCAGAAATACAAACCCTCTGCCCTACCCGAAATGAGCAGCCATTTGAATGGGATTCTGTAGATGAGTCACAGTGGCTGGCCTTTGAATCACTCCAACTCCGAGTGAGGTCTCTTCTCTCCTACACTAGAAGCAGCCCCAGATGTATGAGGGACCAAGATTGCTCCATCATGCTCCGCCCCGTCACCCACTCTTCCCACTTGTGCAGACACTGGGTGGATAAAAGTAGGTGACATTGTGTTTGGGGATAAAACTCTCCTTGCCTGCAGTGAGGGTCATTCAGGCCTGGTGGGTGCTGGCGACAAGGGCAAGGCCTCGACCGAACGAACTCCCATGCTTCCTTTGAAAGAAACTTTGTAGTAATGTCCCCTCCCCCCAGGAGACCGTGAGCTTTGACAACAAGCATGTCTATTACTCATCTCTGCACCCTTGGCATGGAGCACGGAGCACAGAGCCTGGTACAAAGTAGGCACTTGATAAATGTTAGTGAAAAATGACTGCTGTCAAAGGCTTGCCTCCACGAGTCCACTGGAAGCGGACCCCTTGCTGACCACTGAGTGTCATCCATGTCCGTGTCCCTCCCTGGAATCAGGCATCACAGTCTCAAAGCCCTTACTACGGGCATGCATCCTCACCCGTGCTACCCAGTATGAGTGTGTCGTATGTGCTGATCATGTAGTACATGCTCTGTAAACATGAGTGTGTGTACGGACAAATGAATTTCAGCCTTCATGAAACATGGAGTTCAGTCTTTTTTTGTGTACCGTACCAAAAGTCATGACTTTTCTAATCCGAATTTTGATGATGTTTGCTCCAGCAAGTTGCTGTGTGCCTGCAAGTTACCTTCATCTCAGAATATCAGTCTGAGTAACGAATGAAGAGAAAATGTGAACACAAAAGGAAGATAAAAATGCATGTAAGGAAATTACAGCTCCTTCTGTCACGGCATAACGGCTGAGGTGGCTATTGGCCAGGCTTTGCTTAGATAAACAAAAGAATAAGGCCTAATAATTGTGCCTGTGATATGAAATGAGAATGACAAGATGGTCGAGCAGAAACCAAGAAATGACAATATCTATCTTCTATAGAAACTCCACACCACGAAAAGGAGTTTCATCATGTAGCGCAAAGGCCGCGCTGTGAGGCATCATCTACCGCACACTGAGTTTTAGAAATACCAACGATTAAAAGAGGGTAAGGTGCTAACAAAAAGCCATTTGAATCTATAGCCTGAGATTCGGTTTCATCTGCAACACTTGCAAATCAAGGGTGACGATGCCCTGTTCTATGAGGGGTGCTGAGTGGTCCTGACGGGTCTCCTGGAAGATTCGCCAACAGCGTGTTACCTTTGGGCACCTTGGCCCTCCATCGCTCCCGATTGACGTGCACCACCTCAGTCCAAGTGGCTTTAAAACTCTTGTAGTCAACAGGGATGACGGAATTGTTGATCGGGGCGTTTCCTTCTGAGCCGGCGCTCTTGACACCCGATCGCTTTGCTTCCGTCGAACTGATACTGTTCAAACTAAGGACACAAAAAAAATGACACCAGAAAGGAGGGTTAGTGTCTGGACAACGTATGCCCAAGCACAAGCCCAAACGAGAAGTGGTTAGCACTCATCAGTTACGGCCATGAAATTCCTGGGTCCTAAGGTTTGTAATTCTTATTTTCCATATGTGACAGGTGGGAAATTCTGTATTTCCAGCAGGAAAAAATCACCATTTCCGTCTCCCAAGTATTAATATTCCCCATATCTCTTCTTTGTTGATTGGTATCCTCTTCTTCAATATGACTAGAATCCCCTATGTGAATTTTCTGTCTTCGACTTTCTGAAATTAATTAATTTGAACCCGGGCTTCAACCTGGTTCCACAGCCATCCACCTGCTTCCACACTGCCCACTATTCCAAGTTACCTGCCCTTCAGTCCTCTTTCTCTGCAGCCCTGCCCCCCTTTTACTCAGGTGCCTCTGATCCCGGGATCCCCAAGGCCAGGCTAAGGCGATTCTTTATGTTCCTTGGGGAAGGTAGAGAGGCAAGACAGGTTGAAGACCCGTCATGCAAGAGATCTTTTTTTAATATCAATATTACTTTATGCTTTAAAGATGGGTGACTTTGCCAATTTAGAAAATGCCATCTTTCTAGGTAACTTTAAAGAAAAGTATCACACATTCCAGGTGGCTAAAGCAGTGACTGGCATAAATGCAAAGCCACGGAATAACACCTACGGCTGACGGATAAGCAGAGTACGTTTCAGCCCAGCATTTGCAGAGCCATGGGCTGTGGGACTCAGGCAGCGGCTCTGGTCCTTATTAGCAGCCTTGCTGGGTCCATCACCCGGCACGTCCCTGGGGTCCCATTGTCCTAACATTGCTCTTGCCTTCCCTTCTCTCTACTTACTCCTTCTCCTGTTCTTCTCTTCTTTTCCCTATTCGTTCCATTTCTCCCCTCTCTCCTTTATGACGAAGCCCAAGGTTTTGCACGGACGAGGAGGAGAGGTGTAGTGTAGAGTAACCATCAGCAGTACTACAAATCAAGACTGTGAGCTTCGCTGTAGCTGGCACTGCTTCTGTGCTGCACCTTGTTATAAGGGCTTTACATAGATTGAAATTTTCATTTAATCTTCCCCACAATCTATATGTTTTATAATCCATGTTTTCTCAGAGAGGGAAACTGAGGCAACTTGCCCAAGATGGCATAGCCAATAAGTAATGGGATCAGGATGTTTAACCTTGCCATGAGCAAAGGCACCAAATGAGAAAATGGGCATGTGGGGTATGGGGAGCCTATACTGGGTACCTGCTAGTCATGATTTAGACCTTGGTCACTCCTTATAGGCCATCCCGGAGAGTATAAATAATATAACTTCGATTCCTCTGAGAAAAGAAAGAGGCAGACATCTCTCTTACAAGAAGAAGGTAGAGCAAACATCATTATGAAATACCACCCTCATCCCTTCCAAAAGATGAATTCGATTCTCATGGAGGCCAACCTGACCCCCAGCCTTAGAGCTTCTCCACTGACCTTGAACGCCTCTGTCCAGTCCCAGCAGTTTGGGAAGTTTCATCAATTAACGGACTCACAATCTTCTCAGTCATGTCCGTGAGCACGGTGAAGGTGGGCTCCACGATGAAATCGATAAAACCTGCAGAGGAATAGCAACGCTTCAGAGAAAGCACACGCTAACTTGGGCCCTTCCATACTTCGCCATGGAAACTGATGAGTCTTATCTTTTAAAATTCATCTACATAGGGGCTCCAGATCAAATCAGGAGAGGGTAGGTTAGTTTTATTTATTTAATATATTCCTCAATTTGAATATCATGAGTCCGCTCCATTTCTCCTACACAATTTTCCTATGACTTTTTAGTAGATAGTTCAATAAAGTGCTTAAAAAACACTTCCACTATGCAACAAATTCAGCATCCACTATGCAACAAACGCTCTGATAGGCACTGCATAAAAGACTAAGATGTATGACAAAAACTGCCTGCCCTTAGGAGTTTACAGGAGAGATGAAATGAGCACACACAATAAAATGACTCCTAGAGTACATGGAGAGGGCCAAAGGCAAACCCAAAAAAAGGTCCCTAGCAATGTAAGGGAGTGGGGATATTGCCTCTCCCACTAACAGGGCTGCAAACAGCTTTATGGACCTTGCAGGGTTTGAGCTGAGCCCTAAGGCTATTCACTCTCAGGGAAGTGGGTAAAATAAGCAAAGTGACAAGGATGGGGGAAAGTGTCTGAGGAATGACTAGGACTTAGGGATTCTTTTGGAGTCCAGTAGAAAAAGCCTGGGAAGGCATCATCAGCTCAGGGAGGGAAGCTAAGTATTGGGCTTCAGGGATGGAACTTAGATGGACACTAGAAGCCCCTTCAGATCTTTGAGCAGCATCAAAGTAAGAGTTTTAAATATTTTGTTAGGGAAATTAATCTGGCAAGACAGACAGGAAGGGAGAAAGGCAGGAGGGGCTGAGGCTGGGAAAATCATTTTAGAAGTTGCGGTAGCTCAGAGGAAAGGTAAGGAAGGCAGGATCCAGTGCTACTGGGAGTCGAAACGCAATAGAGGCGCAGATGGGGCACAGCAGGAAGCGGTGCTGTGTGTCTAGGTGGGATCTGTCAGAGACGTCCAACAGCAAGGCAGAACATGAACAGGGACGATGGGGGAGCATGTGGCTGGGGAGAAAGGTGATGGGGCTCAGTCTCAGATCTGCTGAGCTTGAGGTACGGGAGGACACATCTGAATGGGGGAGGGCAAACAGAGTTGAAAGGAACAGAGCTGGAAACTGGGAGAGGGAACGGTACCTTCTCTCGCCACGCTGGGGAGATATCTGATGTTGGGCTAGAGTGACTGTCTCAACAGCTCGAAAATATCCGAGTATTCTGTGACACGTCAGGAGAAAATATATGATCTGGTGGTAACTCATTATGCAGCCGTGTGAAAATTGGAAGGAAATGAAATACCAATCAAAGGAAATGCTACCAGCATTTGGAAATTACAAATGCTTTTTTGGTTTTCACAGTGGCTGAGGTGGAGGTGATACTGGCATTTAATGCCTGGTAGTGAAGAATGCTACACGCCCAATAATGTAATTGGCAAAACAAGAATTGTCCCAACCAAATATCAATAGCATCCTGATAAGAAAACACTGATAGCCAAATTTGAATTGTACTTAATTGCAGTATAATTTTAAGCTGAAATTGAAGCATTTGATGACACTATTTTCACCTTTTTTTCTTATAAGTTAAACTCAACATGTCCAAACCAGAACTAACTCACCAGCTTTCCGCCAGCCCTAAAAATTGCCCAACAGCGCATCCATTTAATCTAGATTGTGGCCTTTACTTTAGTTTTGTATACAGCCAGATTCTTAATATCTTGTGTGCCATCTCTCTCCTGGACAGTCTCTGTACTACCTTAGCTCCAATGGTCATCATCTCTTTCCTGTAATCCTACAGGATTACAGGAAACCAGCTGGTCTCCTTGCCTCTAGCCTTACACGAAACTCTCCAATTCATCCTCCATGGTACGGACAGAGAAATCTTTCTAAGACAGGCACTGGCAAACTGTTTCTATAAAGGACCACATAGTAAATATTTTAGGTTTTGTGGGCCATATTTATCACAATTCCTCATCTCTGCTACTGTAGTTCAAAAGCAGCCATCAACAATATACGAATGAATGAACATAGCTGTGTTGTAATAAAACTTTATTTACGAGACCAAGCAGTAGGCCAGATTTAGTCCGTAGGCTATAGTTTGCTGACTCTCATTCTAAAACACCAATTCATATATAGATTCTAGCCTTACTTAAAATTCTTTAGATATGCCCTCATTTCCTAAAGGAAAGTATAAAGCACATACTATTCTTAATGCAATATGTAATAAGGAACTGATTTTTTTTTTTTCCAAACATGTCCCTCACTCCATTCTACTCCTTACCCATTCTGCCAGCCATATGGAACTGTTTGTAATTCCCTGACTATACTTGATTGTTTTACATTTCCCTGCTTAATATATGCTAATCCCTTGTCTGAAATGCCCTTCCAGCCATCCCTAACATACCTCTAACACATATCACCATTTACCTAGCCGCCGCTTACTTATCTCACAGGACTCAACTCAAATATCACCCCTCAACAAGTCTTTCTGGGTCTAACAGTTCATATGCTCTGTTCTGTACCCAATTATACCAGGTACAAAATTCTACCTTAGCATCTAAAAAATTTTGTTTCATGACATCTTGACCACCACCCAATCAATACTGGTTCAACGCCTTTGAGAGCAAATGCCAGGTATATTTTGTCTTTGGTTTTTTTTTTTTTTTTTT
>NW_011888856.1:726416-730822 GCF_000151845.1 Pteropus vampyrus
AATAGAGCCTGGTTCCAAGCCAGAGAATCACTGGGAGCACTGGAGCTTACTTCCAGACACACCCCTCTGGTTTTGCCTTCCATCCAAAGGGCTGGCAAACACGTACCTACTTGTGACTGGGCAACCATGGTCGACTTTCGGTCACATAGAGGAGAAAAAGGCAGCCCCAGCTCTGCTTCTCTGTCACCCTAGAAAAACAGGAGATGAGAGTAAATTAAGAATACTAGGCTGAACCACTCAGATTTTATTTAGCAACTTTAGCTGCAACAAAGGCCACTGGCCTTTATTTTAATTATCATAATTACATCACACAATAAGCCCTTATGGGGCCTGTGTCGCTGCATAAAGGACACCGGGAGGCTGAAGCCCTCTGGGGTACAATCATTCCAGCCAACTGCAGAGGCACGTGCTGTTGTATAGAAAGCCTCATTAGGCAGCAACAGGTCCCCTGAGGAAAGAAAGGAAAACAGTGTATCCTGTGGCCTATAGACAACACTGCAGTCAGAAGGCCTGTGTGTTCTCCAGTGTCTAGCATCGACTTGTGGCCTTTCTTGAGCCAATGAACCCTTCCCAGCTGTGGGCTGTGTTCAAGGCACAAATTCAAAGTGGCTCAATTTGAATTTCTTCTGCTCGTGCTACCTGAAACCATATACTGGAGAAAGTGCTTCTGGGCTCTTAACTGCAGGACTCAGGCCATAATGAAAAGTGTACCAAACAAGAAGCAGAGTAGTAAATAACTGCTTGCGTATGTTGAGTTAGATAATAATGAAACAGGATTCTCTGGCCAATGTATTCTCAAACTCACCAAAGAGTGTGGCTATAATAAGCAAGTGCTGTGCAAAGTCTAAATAATGAAGACGGTTTTCAAAAATCTGAACTAGAAGCTGAACACTTTGGTCACACACCCAGAGGAAAGGAAACATACGTGATGTTTCTTACAGCAGTGACACTTTGCTGATTCATTTAATGAAGAAAGAATCTGCTAACGTTAATGGCGACTGACTTGGGCTTGACCTTGGCCTTTCCCCTACTACCTGTGTGACCATGGGAAGTTTACTTTCTCTTTCTACATTTCAGTTTGATGATCTCTGTGAAAATGTGGGATAATGATCCCTACCTGATCAAGTTATGAGGAGGATTAAATGAGAAAATGCATGTAAGTAAATAGAAATAACTATGATTATTTCCCAATTGGTGTCTCTAATATTTAAGACAAGATGTAGAAACATTTAGTGAATTTGTTACATTGAATACACTGATTATAATACATGTCAACAATAAATTTATAGTAAATAAAGAGTAACACCAACCATGCTCAAAAACCAGGCCGGGTTCAAAAACCAAATGCTTTTACTTTCCAAGGCGGGTACCAAAGAGAAAGGATGAGAGTTCGCACACACATCTAACATCTATGGAAAGGAAAGAAAAGGAGTAGGCGCCTGAGGAAGCTGACCCGTGGGGTCACAGTGTGCCCTGGAGACACTTAAGGGTCTCAGGAACAGTCCTGAAGCGGGTTAGCTCCTTCTGCACCCTTCTTGGTACAGACACCCCATGGGGCATAATGGCTCCTCCGCTTCCGAGTATGCCTTGCTGAGGGCTGCTCCATCCCTCAAGGGGTGTGATCAAAATGATTTATGCCTGAGCTATTTCCACTTGAGCAAGATGAAGAGAGGAAAGAATATAACGTAAGTTGTGGTTGTGCGGATGGGGTGGTGGGACAGCTCAGCCAAAACAAATAAAACCCACTCTTATTCCCCACCGAGCGGGGATACAGTTGTTTTACTGGTATATTTTCATGGGGGTGGTTGAGAAGAGATGAGCACTAACCTCTTGACTATTAAGATGTAAGCATTAATGTGGATTTTATTACTGAAAAAGTAATATTAAACAACTTCCTATCCCATGGACTTGCATATACCCACAGCTACATATCACGTACAGCCTTTGGATTTAATTGAGCTGAGTACAGTCAAATATTGAAAGCCTATTTTAAAATAGTGGTCATTGAATTCCCTTTTGAGGATACACACATTTATGAATTATAAAGAAAATGTGCAGAAATTATGAAAAAATGTACTTCTACAGGTGACGCCGATATATTTTGAATCCATAACTACTGGCCCTTGTCTCATTATTCATACAGTTTCCTCTTTACTAAAAAGGTCAATATTTTCAACCATGATAGATCAAATTTTGAAAAATAATATATAAAATACCTAAATGACATAATTAATAAGGTAAATGTATGGTGTCCTTTAAATACTATACTATGTAAGTTGGAAATATATCTACTTTTCAAGAGTCATGAACATTCACAAACATTGATTATACAGTAGGTGACAAATGAATTTCACAGTAACATCCAAACGATGAAAAAATTATTTGACCAAATTTCAACAAACCACAAACTAATTACAAAACTAGAAAGCAAAGGAACCTATTACTGGAAAATTATATAAACAAACACCTCCACCTGAAGCAACTCTTGGGTAAAAGAAAATCTACACCAAAATTAAAGAATATTTGGAAAAGAATGATTATGAACACACTGAACATCAAAATCTCTGAGATTCATGACAAGAAAAAGACAAACTCTTAGTCTTATATTTTCTAATATTAAACAGCTAGAATAAAAGTAAATGAATTGAGCATCCAACTCAGGGAGTTAGCAAAATAACAAAATAAACTCAAGCAGAAGAAATGAATTAATAAGAATGAAAACACCAATTAAGGCACTATAAAATAAAAAACAAACAATAAAATAATAAAACAATTTCATAGATAAGAGAAAAAAACACTAATATATGAAATGAGAAATAAAAATGGAAAAATAACCACAGACAGAGGAACTTAAAGAAAATGCAGGAGATGTTTGCAAAATACAAAAGTATACTGCAATACAATGGAGATGAACTTGAAGACTTTTACAACATGTATTTACCAAAAAGACAAACTTGTACCTCTTTAAGTCACTATTTCATTGAAAAACACCCTGGGGCAGTGGCGTGGGTTTACAAAATATGGTTATAAAACTAAAGATGTAACTAACTCTTTTAGCAAAGCATGGAAGGGCCGGTATTGGCATTGAAGTTATGCCCTTATTTTGAAATATAACCCAACTTCCAAATGTAATTTTTTCAAAGACTCTACAGTCCCATTGAGATTTCCCATTCGAACTGTCCGATTTAAAATCTATAGTTAACAGCTGAGACAAAATTTCTCCTACAATGGCTTATGACATCTGGGTTAAAATAGTAAATCAACAAAAATAATTCACTGAATCATAATTACCAAAAAACATTCCAGTCCGGGGAGCTAACATTCCATTCCCAATAGGCCAGGAATTCAACATGGTTCTTTTCACTTTGCCTCTAGAACATTTACATTCAATTTGAGCAAATGTGCATGCAAATGAGGTTCCCTTTATGGGAAAAAAATGTTCACATATTTAAGTAATTTCTCATAGTCGCTCTCTCACAATGAAAAAGAAAACATCATTTCAATACCTCCAACTTATGAGTTAGCTACGATCTGCCTTTGGCTGCAGATGACATACTCTTACCTGTAGGAGTGTTACTGCGAAAGCATATGATAAGGGGAATGAATATTTGGAGAAAATGTTCTCATTAATATTCGAAAAATAGCTTCTGGAAAAATAGCTCAAAATTAGCCCTCAATTAAGGATGAATTTGCAGAGTCATTCTTGTATATACAATAGAGCCACACCCATACAGCCCTACTTCCTCACACACCATTGGGTTCCCCTTGGGAATTACACTGTGAGGCCAAGCAATGACTTTGCAAGGATGAAATAGCCATGTACTGAATAAGGTATGTCAATGTAAGAACATTCAAACCTGTAGAGAATTTATTTGAGCCAAACAGAGGAAGCAAGGTCCCAACTGACTGCGAAAAATGGTTCCTAGAATAGCAGTTTGCAGCTCCTTCTATGCATTTTGAACTAAGGAAGGTTACATGAAGGTGGAGAAAAGCAAGGTGGGGATTATGTGCTCTCTTGAAGGTGGCTTATGAGAGGTCTGAAAAGAGGCATTTCAAAGGTATGTTAACCTAGATGCACAGAAACAATGGACAGGGCTTGCTTAAAGCGAAGATAAAATTTCACTAAAGAAGTTTTATGCCTGGGACATAACTACCCACCATGACCTGCCCAGTTAGGGACTTATGATCAGATCACCCTGTGAGATTACTTTCCATAGAATCCCTTTTGCATCCACAGGTACCTGTTGGTGTATTCATATAACAGTTTAAGGGTGCTTGTGTATATGCATGTGTTGATATGTACTATGGATGAAAGAAATGTAGAATATTTAAAGACTCTGGGCGTTCTTGTAGAGGACACAGCCCTGTGTCTTAGACTGAAGTAACTTTGAATGTAATAGAAGAGT
>NW_011888856.1:732447-767453 GCF_000151845.1 Pteropus vampyrus
CTTCTAATCAAAATCAGGTAATTAGTTATGGTATTTCTAATCTAACTTGAGCCTTTTAGATGGGCTTTTTTAATGAAGAGTTAATGAAGGTTAAGGATTAAGAAAATCATTTATGAGGAATATAACACGTAGAATGAAAATATCATTTGGAAAATTAACTCGGGAAAAATTCTAACGAAGGTGAAAGTGTAGTAAAGCATTCCTTTCTCAACTGAATTTAAAGTTTTAGAAAAAAATTAATTTGAAAATAATCTGAGGAGGCAGACCGATAATCCATATTACACTTTGGATATAGGTGTTTCAGCTCTAAAATCGACCGTCTCCAACAACCTCACTGCGATAGAATTACATGGAATTAACTGTTTCCATATAAGCTGCACAAGTCAATGAGTCTAACCAGTTAACTAGGCTTAAGCTTTTGAAAACACTACCACAGTCTGATACGGAACATTTCCACCACCCTCCAACCCCTTTGCAGTTCAACCCAACTTCAAACCAACTGGCTCCAGGCAGCTTTTGATATGCTTTATGTCTCTAGATCATTTGCATTTTCTAGTTTTATTATACACACACACACACACACACACACACACACACAACTAAAAAATGCAAATGATCTAGAGACATAAAGCAGACATATGTGTATGCAGATATATGTAGGTACACACATATAGTACTAAGTGATATTCTGTTGTGTGAGTACCCAATTATCCATTCAACAGCTAATGAACATTTGGGTTATTAGATTCTAGTGTGGAGCTCTTAGGAGTAAAGCTGTGATGATTATTCATATACAAGTCTGTGTGTGGATATATGTTTCATACCTCTCGGGTAAATACATAGGATTAGAATGGCAGGTTTATAAGATAACTCAGTGTTTAGAAGAACTGTGAAAGATTGTTCAAAGTGGTTGTTTCACTTTACATTTTGATCCTCAGTGTATGAAAGTTTGTTTTTCTATATGTTTGTCTTCTCCACTACTGCCAGTCTTTAATTTCAGCCATTCTAAGGAATGCATATGAAGGAAATCTCCTTGTGGTTTCAATTTGTATTTCTTTTATAACTAATGATATCAGGCAACTTTTCATCTATTTATAGGCCATTTGTATAACCTTTTTCAGGGAGATGTCTGTTTAGAACCTTTCACTTTTTAAAAGTGGGTGGTTTGTCTTATTATTGAATTATAAAAGTACTTTATATATTCTAGATACAGATCCTGTGTAAGATACACATGCAGTGAATAATTTTTCCCACTTCTTGGCTTGCTTTTTTCTTTTTTACACTGTCTTAACAAAGAGCAAAAGTTTTTAACTTTGATAAAGTATAATTTATCAATTTTTTTTAATGTTTCATGCTTTTTGGATCCTATCTGAGAAAACTCCACCTCCTCCAAAGACTGCTTTATTTTCTTCCAGAAGTCTTACTATTTTAAGCTATTACGTTTGGGTCTATAATCAGTTTTGAATTAACTTTTGAGTATGGTATGAGGTAAGTGTCAAAGTTATTTTTTTCTATACGGATATCCATTTGTTCCAACACAATTTGTTGAATAGACTTTTATTTCCCCACTGAACTACGTTGGCCCCTTTGTCATATATCAATGAAGAATTAATTTATGAACTCTCAATTCTGTTCCATGGATCTATATATCTGTCCTTTCACTAAGAAAACACTGTTTTGATTACTGTCGCCTTATAGTATGTTTTGACATCAGGTAGTGTGGATTTTTTAACTTTGTTCTTATTTATGATTGTCTTGTTTGCATTACTATAGAAAGCTTAGAATAACCTTCCAATTTCAACATGATTCTGCTGGAATTTTGATCGAGGTTTTGCTGAATCTATAGATATTTGGGAAGACTTGCCATCTTTACAATACTGAGCATTCCACTACATGACAACAGTACAGCTCTCAATTCACTTAGGTTTTCTTTAATCAGTAATGTTCTGTAGTCTTTTGGCGAAAAAGAGTTATACTTGTTTTTTAAAGTTACTACAAGGTATTGCATATTTTTGTTGCTATTGTAAAATAATTTTTATTTCATTTTCTAGTAGTTTGCTGTTCGTCTATATACAGTTGACTCTTGAACAATGCAAGCGTTAGGAGCACCACCACCCCCTCCCAACAATGTAAAATCTGTATATTACTTTTGACTCAACAAAAACTTAACTACTAATAGCCTGCAGTTGACCAGAAGCCTTACCAATAACATAGTCAAGTAACACGTTTTATATATATGTATTATATACTCAATTCTTATAATGAAGCAAACTAAAGAAAATGTTATTAAGAAAATACGGAAAATACATTTACAGTATTTATTGAAAAAAAGTACATGTAAGTGGACCTACACAGTTTAAACCCACATTATTCAAAGGTCAACTGTATATATATTTGTACATTAACCTTATATTCTGTAACCTTGCAAGATTTGTTATTAGTTCCAGCAGCTTCTTTACAGATTCTTAAGATAGTCTACTTAGGTAATCCAGTCATTGGCTAATATGGACATCTTACAGTATTGATGAGATAAGATCAGGTATTGTCTTGTTCCCAATCTTGGGAAAAAGCTTTCAGTTTTTCACTAAAACATGACGTTAGACCGTGGCTTCTCACAGGGTTCCTTTATCAAGTTGAGGTCATTCTCTTCTGTTTCTAGTTTGCTGAGAATTTTTATCATGAATGAGTGTCGAATTTTGTCAAATGCTTTTTATGCATCTATTGAAATGATCATATGCTTTCTGTTGTTTGTTTGTTTGTTTTTTTAATATAAATGCTGAACTAACCTTGCATTCCTGGGATAAATCTTATGTATTAGATTTCCCCAGAGAAACAGAAACAATTGGATATACACATATATAGAAAGAGATTTATTATAAATTTATTATAGTAGTTTACTTCTACCTAAAGAACTTTATCATTTCTCATAATGCAGCTCTGCTAGTGATAAAGTTCTGTGTTTTTCCATTATTTGAAAATAATGTTATGACATCTTCATTATTTAAGAATATTTTCGCAGGATGTAGCATTTTGTATCAACATTTTTTTCTTTTAGCACTTTAAAGGTGTTATTCCATTGTCTTCTGTCCTCCATGACTTCTGACGAAAAACCTACTGTAATTCAAATTACTCCCCTGAATATAATGTGTCATTTTTCTCTAATTTTATCTTTGACTCTTGGTAGTTTGACTAAGTGTGTAGGTGTGTTTTTCTTTGAATTTGTCCTGTTTTACGTTTGCTGAGCTTCTTTAAGCTATAAATATACATCTTTCACCATATTTGGTAAGTTTCCAACTATTATTTCTTCAAATATTTCTTTTGCCCCATTCTCTCTGTCTTCTCTTTCTGAGAATCCAACTGTCCTTATGTTTGACCACCTGAAATTGTCTCACAGGTTCCTAAGCTGCTCATTTTTAAAAATCTTTTTCTCCTACTTCTTCAAATTGGATAGTACTGATTGATATTTTCTGAACTGATTATTCTGTCTCCTTCAACGTGCTACTAAGCCAATGCAGTAAATTTTCAATTTAAATATTTTTCAGTTCTAAAATTTTTATTTGTTCTTGTTTATAGTTTGATTTCACTGCTTAAATTTTACTGCATTTTATTATAAGCATATTTTCCTCTATTGACACCCCTTCAAAACTTGTCTGATTTTGTTCCTTCTCTAGAGCCCTCAAATCATTGGTGGTTGTGTGTGTTCGTTTGTATTTTGTCTATAGTTTATAGTTGTTATTTGCAAGAGGATTGGTTTATTAGCAGCTAATCTGGCTTATTGAAAGTGGAATTCCATATTATTCCACTTCAAAATAAGGTAAATACCTGGTAAAACATTAATTTACAAAGGTCCTAAAGAGTCAAATGCACTTATGTGTCCAACAGAATATGTTGGATATTAAAACTGTTTTCCCTCAAAGACACAGAATACTAACATGTTATCTTTCAGTTAATGGATTTCTTCAAAGCAGCATACTTCATCTCTCCTCACAGTTCCTTTCCTGGCCTCCAGATCTCTCCCTTGTCTCATACTTACCTCCAGTCATCCTTTGAGAGGTTGATCAAAATATTCATTTCCTCATCCTCTTGAAGAAGCCGATAAGCTGCACTTAAATGGTGATTTTCCAATACAGACCTATCGTTGTACAGAATAGCTGGGTCGGACCTGAACAAGAAGCCAAGTGAAGTAATTTAGGATGTTAAATGGTTGAGATTTTTCAGGTAACTCTCTCAAGCTAGAAGGTATCATCTCTTTTTCCTGTGTTTAGCAATTATCTTTACCTCCATGCCATTCATATTAACCAAAAAGCGAAAACACTGCAAATTATCAATTGATATATGTAGGGCATTTTAATATCACTATGTAGAGGTAAAATATGTGATATCTAACCACAGAACTCTCTAAAAACTTTTTTAATCAGATCTCAATTATCTGTACTAGTAGCAAAAGTAATTTTTTTTAAAATGTGGGTCAAATCAAACTTCTTTATATTTTCTGGAACAACTTAATTTTTACTCAATAAAAGAATTTATTTTAGCTATAATTCTCTGAACACATGCCACCTGGCAAGTACAGTTTGCAAGTTCCTCTGGTAGTATCTTAATCTTAAACTTTTGCCATATAGAAGCAATACATGGAAAATTGAGAGTAAAGAATATAAAAATTACGTGACAATTGTTAGTCACTTTCACAAAGACCATTCCACAGCTGAATGACACCAAACACAAAGCTGTATACCATTTCAATATGCTTAATTTAGTGAAATCCTAAATTATTACATCTTATTTGTTTTTCATCAAGGAAGATGCGTCCCAGGGATGTAAAGTGAGTCTCAGGGATGTAAAGAGCCCCATGGTGGCTAAGTGTCAGGGCTGGAATGGGGGTGAGATCGCCTGACAGCTGGGCCGTGCCTCCCCAAGATAACTTCTGTTTGTCATTGGCCAAACTTTGGAATTTGTCTAGCATGCTTTTAAAGTGTTAGACTTAGCATACCATCAAAACAACAAAGAACTTGGTCGCAGACTTAGTTTTCTGAATGGGGAGCACACAGGCTAAGATGCTTTAAAGCTCTGTTAAAGAAGGCCAGTGTTTATATTTCATGGTAAACCAAGCCTCACTGAAACCCACTCCTATGGTGAGAACACAAAACATGCAAATTTTGAGGTAAAAGATCTGATCTAATACCTGTTAGCCAAGTAAGGCACCAATTTGTGTATTGTGTGACATTAAGCCATTTTCAAATTCCTGTAATTAAGCCATTTCCTCTGCATGGCGACGGGGTTCTGATGTTGGTGTCTAGCCAAGATCCATGAACAGTTGGCCCCCCACCTCTCTTCCTCAGTGGGTGCTGTTCACCGCCTTCTCTGTCCTCAGAGCCAAAGACCCACTCGTGGATATCCACTCCACAAAGCTGCTCTGTGGAATTCTCTGTGTTTAAGGACCTTGCAACAGAACTACAAAAGGCTGTTTTGCAGCCACTGAGACCACGCTCTGTGAGGAGGGAGGAGGCAGTAAATGAAGAGAATGGCTTCCGTCCTTTTGTCAACTTTCATTCTATTGAACTTCCCCTTCTGAACACAGATCGGACGATATCATCTTCTTTTGTGTCCGCCATAATTAAGTGTTGGGTTCATTAAATACATGTGGATTGATTTATGAACACGAACCGATCTGAAGTGTGCACCTGCTTTTTCAAGTGAAATCAGCGAGTATTTATTTAGTGTTAAACTCTCGCCTCTCTCCACTGTATGCTTTCTCTTTGCCTCGCCACCTCTCCCCAAACACTAGCTTCTTTTGGTTCCTATGTCAAAGCCCAGTTAACCCTGAGAGAATCTGTCAGATTCTCTCCAGTTCCACATCAATGTCTTAAGAGAAAATAAGTTCTTAGTGCAGGAGAGGGCAGGCAAGGTTTCATCTTAAATGGAACTAACCATTGGTACTGCTCGCCTGGAATTCTGTGCTGAAAGGAATACTAACATCTGTAGCTAGTAAGAAAAAGTACCAAACTGATTGGAGCTGTCTGCTATAGTCCAGAGGTTCAGAGTAGAGCACTTGGACCCATAATTAATACCCTCCCCACAGAAGTCAGCATTTACCTGTGCAATTCATGAGGGAGGGTGCATAGGTAGCCCACGGTGAAAGTGGCCTACATGAGACAACCTAGCTCCTTAAGCCCTGTGCCAGGGAGGGATGCAAACACTGAGCAAAACACAGATGAATCAGGAAGAAGGACAAGAGCATCGCCAGAATCCCAGAGATCAGAGGGTAAGAAGGCTCGGTTATTGTTCATGTCAACAGAAACACTCCAATCTTTGCCCATCCTCACCTCTACATAAACCGTTCCATCTCCATTAAAAATAGGTAGAGTACGCATAGTACATACATAAATAACAAATAGCTACTGTTAGTATAGAAAAAAAAAAGTTCCAGATTAGATGTGAATAAAATATGAGAATTAGGAGCAGATGGCTTCTTGATCGAAGCTGACCAGGCTGATCTTTTGTTTAAAAGTTCATTTTTTTTCAGAAACTCAAAATAAAGCAAACATGCAAAAGAAAGGTGACTACACCCTTCCAGCTTATAAAACTCTACCCCTGCCCCCTCTTGCCTCTTCTCCAAACACTTCAACGTCCTCACCGGGTCTGAATGTGGAAATTGTTGGTGGTTCCGGTGTGCTCATAGTCATGGATGGCAGCTGAGAAGATTATAGCAAAAATCTCCAGCTCCGTCAGCCAGTTCTGAAAGGGAGATTACAGAGCAATCAGATCATCTGTCTCTTCGTCAAAGTCTTCAGCTTGCTGACAACACACCCACATTTCTGCCTTTCCACCCTGCAGCTGCCAAGCTATCACCAAACACATGTTTTCTGACAAACAGAAATAGGGTTTTTTTCTTCTGTGAGGACACTAGGGGACATGTGATTTGAAAACAGCATGCCCAGCAAGGTGGAAACATCTAAAGAGGAGTTTTATTTTTCTCAAGGAAGCAAAAAATAATGAACATGCAGACTTTAAAAGACTCACTGCATCCTCTCTCAAATTCCAAATAAAGTTCCTAGTTAGATACTGAAAAATATATATAAAATTTTAATACAATAGCATAAGAACTAAGAGTAACAGAAAACCTAATGCCTATGTGCCAGAAGGTGGACAGGTAGAGGCAGATGGAAAGATAACACCTGGCCTTCCTCCCTATGCATGCTAACGTTGGAAGAGACCTGTCCCCACCCACACCACCAAAACTGGCTGTGGTTCAATGGTCCTCAAAGTGTGTTGCCTGGACCAGTAGAGTTGGCACCACCTGGAAGCATGTTAGAACTGCAAATCCCACCCAATCCCATTGAAACAGAGACTCTGGGTTGTGGTCCACCAACCTGTGTTTCCCCAAGCCGCCCAGATAATTCTGATGCATGCCAGTGTGCGAGAACAGCTGTGTTTGAAGCTTTCTTAACTGACTTCCATTTCAGAGACTCTCTGAATTCACTGATGCCTCTCGTCCCTCTGTAAACCACCCTACTCAATGCCCACATGCTAGAACACCCATGGCTGTTCGCTTGCCCTTCGGTGCCCTCTACTCACTTTGGTTACTAGTTGAACTGATGCTTACAAGTTTCAGTGTGGTTTATTACAAACACTGTTTTGACAAACTGCACTTATCCTAATTACATATGATATAAACAAATAAAATATGAACACAAAAGTGGAATTATGTCCACAGAACCCAAGTTTAATGCCTTAAAGCAATCACTAAAAGAACTGTTGTCAAAATAGCTGTGACAACTGTGAAAGAGTAGAAAACAATTATAAAAATATAGATAGAGTCTGCACTCGGTTTGCTTCATGAGTACCTTTAAGTTTCTATGACACCCTGAAGAAATGAAACTAGAAATCTTAGATGTGCAGGGTTAATACTAGACAAATATGAGTACCCAGGTCAGCAGAATTCAGAAAGCAGCCTGGGGTCTGAATTAAAGATTAGTAAATAAAATACATTTATTAGACTTAAGTCAACACAAAATGATTTTTAAATGAACAGATCAATTTTTAATAATTCTCACTTTAATTTTTTTTCCATTTAACGACTAATTTGGGGTTTCATCTAAGAAATTTCCTGAGAATTATTACTTGAGGATGGCTAAGGGAAAAAGAAATAAACAAACTACATACAACCCATGAAAAAGAGACTTCATAGTTAGGGAAAAAAATAAGCATAGTAATAACTCGGAGTGGGGGAAGGGGAAAACTATGCTTTAGAATATGATTTCTAGCAAAATCCAGCATGAAACGTCAAGAAATTTTTTGGCATCCTTCATAATATGCCTCGGAAATATAAATTGATGTACTAGGACCAGAAAGACATAAAGTGAAAACAGACTAAGATGAAAAACAAACAAAATTAAATGAAAAAGAGATGGGTAAAATAAGTAAAAATTAGAAGAAAAATGAAGCTGCAAAACCCATCCTGAAAGTAGCGAGGGGCCTCCCCCTCAGGGTTAACTCTTGGGGAGCTCACTCGTGTCAGGCCTGTTTACACATAAAAACTTGCGCAAAACACACAACTCCCCATTTTACAGATGAAGAAACTGAGGCTGGAGAGGTTCAGTAACTTAACCAAGGTTTGACAAGCCACACGACATCACTCCAGAGTTCCTACTCATAATCTCTAAATCTTATTTCCTTTGAGTCACTGTTCATGTGTTTACTCAATTTTGTGTAAAACGATATAGGTATAATTTTATAGTACACATTTTCCTTGATATTTTCCATACATATTTTTTTCCATTTTAGCAATGCCTTTCTTTTCTTCCCCAACACCCTGTCCCCACCCACCACCCATCTGCCCTGATACCCACTACCCACTCTCTTCTCCAAGCTCAGTCAAAGTTAATTTAACATTTTAAAATAAGATTGTGAATGAGAGACAGCATACCATCTAAACGAATCTGAATCACAGAGCATCAGCCCCACCAGCAGAAGGTGTCTAAAAAACTACATAATTACAGTTCTCATGTTACAAATACCAGCGTAAATTCCTCCCTTACCCAAAATACTAACAAAATCCTATCTTAGGTATAACCCACTCCTAACATACACCAAAACAACAAATGATTATTAACAAACCTACAACAACAACAAAAGTAAAACCATCACCTTTAACACTCATTGTAACACCCTGGCTTTCAACAACCTCTGTGGATGCTTAGAATCAGTTTTGCTGTTTGAGGATAAGGGAAGAGAGAGATGGTATCTGACAAAAGAAGGAGGAGGCAGGGGAGGGAAGGATAATGAGGAGGAAAGGAGGGTGGGAAGGAGGGAGGGAGGGAGAGAGGAAGGGAAATAGCTTCACGCACGAGGGACATTTAAGAAGGGCCTTGAAGATTGGACGGAGCAGAAGATGGAAGTGGAAATGTTCAGAAGAACGATCGATGAGCAAGTCCCAGTGGCGAAAGCTGACTCGCTGCGAGAAAGGACTTGATTCCCGGCGGCGGAGTGGGCGTCAGGGCTCATTAGGGCCTTGTTATCTCAGGCATTAAAAGCCAGGTGAGGAACATAAACCAGATTCAACAGGCAGTGAAATTTACAGGCAAGGGGGTACTATGGTTAGCACACCACGGAGAGGGAGAAATCAGAGCCGTGTTTTGGGATAAGAGAATCTTTACAGGATGTATAGGCGGTGAGGAGGTAGACTCCCCATGGCTTAGCGATTAACTGAATGAGCGGAGCAGACAGAGGCTGCCATCAAGGAGAACGATGAATTAAAGATGACCCCAACACTCCTAGCCTGAGTGGCAGAAACAGTGGGGGTGGTATTAGATGACATCATTAACAGGAACAGAGAAAGTGGGAAAAGCTATTTTGAGGGAAATTGAGCTTCATATTCTAATACAGCTCATATTTCCTTGCTTTTTCCAAGTTAATTACTATGAACCCACATGGTTTTATGACAACCCATAAGAAGTCAGAAATTTAAGTCCCACATGAATATTACTCCAGATTTATCAAACTGCGACAAGGTACGAGCCACGGACTCTGTCGGTATTTTACTACCTACAAAATATGAGTGTCACAACTAATTCAATGACAGGGAGGCCTTGACAACCGGTGGTAATGGTGGCCTTGTGTGTGACAGAAGGTGCAAGCCATGCGTATGTATATGCACAGGGGCAGACGGAGGAAGGGGAGGCAGTGGAAACTGAAGGCAAAAGGCATGGCAACTTCCCGCTGCTAAAGAAAATATTAGAAAATTGAGACTCTGACATGTGAACGACAGAGTTTCTTTAGCGATCTGCTCCCACCCCTATATTAGTTTTCTATTGCTGTCTTAACAAATTATCACAAACTTAAGGCTTAAAGGTCCACTCCTGGAAAAAAAAAAAAATTTAAATCATTTCTTCAATTTAATTAATTAATTAATTTTTTTTTTTTTTTTAAAAAAGATCCCCTCCCATTTATTGGTGCACAACTGTGGAATTCAAAAGGCATCACGGTGTGGCTGGACCTCACAAGGCCGAAATCAAGGCGCGTTCCTTTCTGAAGCTCTGTGGGAAAAGTCTGTTTCCAGGTACTTTCAAGGCATTAGTGGATTCATTTCCTTCACACACTTTCCACTTGACACCCTCCATGTTCAAGTTAGCAATGGCTGATCGCACCCTCCTCTCACGTCTACATACTTCTTGTCTGTTAAGTGCTCAAGTGATTATATTAGGCCCACTTGGAGAATCCAGGATAATCTCCCTATTTTAAGGTTCTCTGATTAGTAACTTTCATTGTATCTGCCAAGTCCCTTTTGCCATATAACGTAGCACGTTAACGAGTATGAAACCAGAAGGCAACGGTCATGCAGGTCAGAACTCTGCTGACTACAAACCCTAATAAAATTACTCAGCACTCTTCCACCAGGAGGCCACTTAGCTGTCCTCAGTGTTTCCCTTACAAATATGATGACGTCATATCCGATCAAAAGAACAAGAGACACAGTTTCTCTCTTCTTAAAAAAAAAGAAAAGAAAAGAAGAGAAAAATGAATGGCACCTCGCCCAACAAAAGCAATGAAGGGGCCAAGGTCACCTTTGGAGTTTGGACTCTTGACCTAAATCAAAAGCAGACTAGAGTTCAGAGTCTGATTCCTAGCTATTCAATCAACAACTCTTCAATCTAATTCTGTTCAAAGATTGTTCTCTTACGAGTGAGCAAAATAAATCTGAAGAGATTGAAGCATCTTCTAGGCATCCAAGTTAAGCAATAATGAGTAATAAAAACAGATCGCAGTAAGTTGATGTTGAGGCCCAGACATCACTTTGTCAATGGGATGTTTTGATTCTCTACGTGTCTTACAGTTTATAAAACTAAAATGATTTAAAGCATGCTCCCCCTCTCGGTTTGTAATGAAAGGTTAGAGTCACAATATGTTCTCCATTCATCAGAATGCTCCCCACTGTTTTTGTGAGCTTGCGATGAAAGCAGTTTGTTTTCAGCTGCATTTCCAAGACAGAGTGGGCGGGAAGTAGTTTCTATATTTAAGAATTATTCTGAATATGGCCTGAATTGATAATGAAAATTCAATGGCAAATGAGCTCACTTAAGAACAGTATGTGGTACATAATGATCATTGGCTGCTACGATATGACATTTATGTTCATGACAACTTGCAAGAGCGTAAATGCTTGGGAGCTTTTCTTCAGGGCTAAAAAAGACTGTGTATGATTCACCTTCACATCTCCATAGTACGCTATATACAGTAAGCACTAACTAAATACATGTTGAATAGATGAGTCCGAAGTACATTTTCACATCTATTTTGATCCTCATTACAATGTTCCGAAGTATCACATGAGGCCACTGAGGTGTAAGACTATCGTGGCTCCTTTTTGGCCACTGGCATCACAGAAGCATGGCTATATATTGAAACACATGGCCCTAGAGGTCACACCTGGGACCCAACCCTGGCTCAGCTTCTACATTTGTTTACTAGGGCTGGTGTAACAAAAGGCCATAGACGAGGCAGCTGAAATAACAGAAACTTCTTTTCTCACAGTTCTGGAGGCTACAAGTGCAAGATCAAGGTTCTGGCAGGGTGAGTTTGTGCTGAGAACTCCCTTCCCAGCTTGCAGACGGCCACCTTCTTGCTGTGTCCTCACATGGTCTTCCTCTGTGCATGTGCGTGTCTGTGCCTTCATCTCCTCTTCTTATAAGGACACCGGTCATATTGGATTAGGGCCCAACCGTAAAAGGACCTCATTTTACCATAATTACCTCTTTAAAGGCCCTGTCTCCAAATACTGCCACATTCTGAGGCACTGGGATTTAGGACTCGACATGTGAATTATATTCTTTCATGACAGACACTTTATGACAAGGCAATCTTAACTCTGATAATGAATTTCCTCCTATGTTTCTACTGAATTTGTGTCATTTTCTCGTTGGTTGATTTATTTATATAATCTGGATCTTAGTCCTTGTTCTCTATATATTTTCCTCAAGTACTTCATTATGATGATGTTTTTTATCCTACAGTTTTAATTTTAATATAGTCAAATTAATCAATATTTTGTTACATAACTTTTGTGTTTTGAGGCTTACTTAAGAAAGAATTTCTTTTTTCAAGGTTTAAATACATTCTCCTATTTTTTCTATTATGATCGAATTTTTATTTTTATACTCACATCTTTAATTATTTCATCTGATATTTGATGAACGATTGGAGGTAGGACAAAAGCATCATGTTTTCCAAATGAACAACTGTCCCCAAAACATTTTTCGAACCGAGCGATTTTCCCTGTACTGTTGTCGTCTGTAGACATGTCCTCACCTTTCCCCCTGCAATTCTTTCTCCATTATACTCTAGTCAGTGTTCCATCCTTCCCAGACCACTGGGACTGTTCATGTCAAGGGCACCAAAGGCTTCCACGTTGCCTAAGGCAGTGATTACTTACTTCTCTGTCTTCATCGTACTTGACTTTTTGTCACGTCCCACACGATTTACCATTCTCGTTTGAAGCACTGTCTTTTTCTGGCTTCCATGTCTCCGTACTCCTTTTTAGTTACTACTGCTGACTCTAATTCTTTACCTTCATTTTAAACTTTGGACTGCTCCAGGAGTCACGGCAGAGCACCGCCTCCTTCTCCAGCCACATGCTCTCTTTAGATATTCTCATCCGGTTCTGTGTCTGATGTGATATTGATATGCCCATTGCCTGATCCACGTGCCTATCCCTGATCTATTTCCAGAACTCTACACTCATTTCATTTTCTTCCAGCCTAACATCTCCACATTGATGTTGGGTAGGGATCTTAAACTCAATATGTCTAACTCAAAACTTTCGATCTCCCTTCCCCCAAGGTCTGCTTTGCCACCAGGCTCTCTCATCGACCCTGTTTATCAAACCAAAAATCTAAGATGTACTCTTGATTCCCTTCTTTAAGGTTCCAAATTCTACTTACCACCCAATTCCTTGAATGCTACTTCAGAAACAGAACTTTTTGTCCCTATATCCCAGCGATGTCCTTCCTAGTTCAGACTACTACCATCTCTCCAATAGACTTCTACAGCTCTCCTGTGTAAAGGCTGCCTCAAGATCTATTCTCCACCAGAATACTTTCCTAACCTTTATCAGGTTCGTCACTCTCCTGTCTAAGCTCTTTGGTGGCCTCGCACTGCACTTAGAACAAAATCAGAACTCATTACCCGGGCCTACAAAGCCACATTGAGCCTGGCTCCTGCCTTCTTCTCCGACCTTATGCTGTACCACTGTCCCCCCATGTGCTTTTGCCACCACGCTCACTTTATTTCTGTTCCGTGAATGCAACAAAGCTGCTCTCTCACAAGGGACTTTGTACTAATCCTTCACTAACACTGCTGGCATACTCTTCTTCAGTTCTGAGCATGAGCCTAAAATCACAACCATCTTAGATTAAATCTTACCTCTGGAAAGAGGCTTCTTCTGACTACCTAACAGAACTCCCAGTTTTCCTTATGTGGGTGCCCAGTTTTAATTCTCTGCAGAACACTAGTGATATTTCCTTGTTTATTTTTGCACTGGTCTTTTATCTGTAGCCTCTCGCTAGAATGTAAGTTTTGTAAGAGCACTCTGTAAAAAATAAGTGCTCTCTGAATATCTGGGCGTAGTTTTTGAAATTCTAATCAATTCCATTGATAGATCTATATTGGCACCAATACCATGCTGTTTTTATTACTATTGTTTCAGTAGATATTTTAATATCTAGTAAAGTAAGAATTATTCAACCATACACATTGTCTTTTTCAAAATTGTTTTTTAAGGTTGTAAAATATCTAATTTACATAAATTTCGGACTCAGCTTACCATGTTTCATTTTAAATCCTATTCGAATTTTTATTGCAATTGCTTTGAACTTATAGATTAAGGAAAACTGACATCTATATAATACTGAGGCTTTGCATTAAAAATATAGTGTATTTCTTCACTTATTTAAGCATTATGTTTATACCCTTCGATTTAGTTTTACAGTTTCCTTTTTATCAGTTTTGAAGTAAAACTTCATAGGTAAGTTACAGACTTTAACTGCTGAGTATGTATGTTTTTCTGTTACACTTCGTAATCTCCAGTGTTGAGGCAGCTATTTTATTCAGATCTTATTGAGGTCTTTTATTTGATCTAATAATTTAGAGTTGGTTTTCTTGGTTTTTTTAAAGGAGATGATCAAATTATTTTCACAGGATGCTTCTTTAACTTTTTCAGATACCATACACATGCACTGAAACCTTCAGAAAAATTCTCGAGAGCAATATTAAGATGGATATCCCCACTTTGCTCCATGTGTTCATGGAACCGCCATTAACCATGACATTTGCTGTAAGTTTCTGGCAGACACTCTTTATCACATCAAACAGGTTCCCTGTGTGGTGTTTCTGTAATTTAAAAAAGAGCTTTTTAAATAATATTTTTAAGAAATCAGCTTTACATTAAGGAAGAACTGAAAATCGATGAGAGAGGTGGGGGAAACCCTGTAAAGTTTTAATAACAACAATTTCTAACTGGTGAGTTTCCTTTATGAGGCAAACAGAGCGCTTCACATTGCTGATGCTTTATTCTTGTCACAGTGCTTCTTCTGCAAGATAGACCATTCTTCGCCATTTTAGAAATGAGGAAATCCTGACTCAGAGACTCAAGCAATTTATCATAGGTCACAAAATCTAATCAGCAATTAAACAAGGATTTATATCCAACTATATCTAGCTCCACAGCCCACACTCTTCCCACTGTATTCCATTTTTAATACGGAGAGATATTAGAGCAAATCTTCAACATGCCCTGCAGAAAAGATAACAAATGTGTACTGGGTTTATGGACTAAAGCATAACCACACCCAAAGAATGTCTATCTTGATGCTGATTCTGAAGATTTCAAAGTAAAAAGTCTTAGTGACCTGGGTGTTCGTGTCATCCCAGAGGTCCTGTGCATACTTACCGCTACTCCTGTCTTATAGAGGAGGTAATGCACCGTCTGTGTAACATCGGCAGCATGCATTAAATTGTGGTAAGGATTTTTATGCTTGCTGTAGCCTACTTCCAGGGCCTCCACAAACGAGACAAGTGCAGAAATGGGGATCTGAAACAGAGCGGTAACGTGAATTAGCTAGTGACTGAGTAGCCTCAGTGAGGGGGAGAGTTTACCCAGGATAGTCCCAAAGGCATTTAGGGCACAAGGGTATGTGTTCATTTCTCTTTCAAGCAAAGGTTCTGGTCTTTTATTTCTTGAGAAGTAAATGAACACATACTATGCAGCATATCTCACTTATGACAAAACATAAAGTGCACCAAGATCTTAATTCACTAAATGACAAACATAAGCCACCACCTCCTGAAAACGGTGTCCTTTAGAAAAAACGACTGTATCCACTGACACATGAAAAAAAAAAAATGTGGTCGTCTGTTATCACAAGGACAGAAACAGGCTATATTCTTATATCTATTACTTGACAATTTATTATGGGTGCCCTGCAATTTAGAATAATATTTCCAATTAACCTAATTGCTTTTCTGTCTCAAAGATGTAAAATATACATATCTTCTTTTTCTATGTGGCAGAAAGTAAAGAACAATTGCAAAATATCTGTACGGAAAAAAAGGAACCCTTAAATCAGTCACCGTGTTAGTTCTCTGGATCAACTCCTTGGTTTAGGGTAAATTGTCAAGTATAAGACTGAGGGAAAAGGATTGTTAGTTCTAGGAGACTAACAATCATGTCGGTAAGAAAAAAAAATAAGGAAAACATTACTGTAATGCAGTGTGAGAGTCCATAACATGTTCTTCCTTGGGCACATTCTTCCTTATCTACTATTTGCCAACCTCTAAAAATGTAAATCATGCCTTTAGATGTCAGAGAGTCACTCAATATCATTTTTAAAATGAGGATCCAAGAAAGCTATGTTCTTTGGGAGATCTATGTTTGTGAGAGATCTCTGAACTGCTGAAATGCTGGGCAAAGTTGTGTATGTGTGCACAGAGCTTTGCTCTGAGGAAAAGGTCTTGGGCATCTACCGGATTTTCAAGCAGGTTTCTGATGCAAAAGAAATTAAGGACTGCTGCCATAAAGTACTGATGGCTATGTAAGAAATACAGCCTCAAATACGCAGTCCTTCAGAGAGCAGTAAGGAACCATGCTGTCCCGAGCACTCGATATATTAAAAAGGCATCATTTTCCAGAGGCACAGCCATAGCGTGAAAGAAGAATGGGGAGCATAATAGAGCAGATGTCAGCAGATGAATTCCTGAGTTCCCGGGAGAACCCAGCTGCCCTCCAGAGTCCATGGAATTAGAGGCCGAGAGGACTGAACACTGAGAACGTTTCATGCTCTTTACTTAAAGTCGAAGAATTAATTTGAATCATGAATGGCTGCACAATACCAATGATCTGTCACAGATGATAAGTAAGAGTATTTGTCAGCATCTGAGTCAAGGGGCGGGGAATAAAGTTTGCAGAGACAGTAGACACATGCTCTGTCTCCATTACCGTCGCCTCGGGGTGGAAAGAGATCATCCGTGAAATCAGGCTGAAATGAGACCTGCGGGCAGAGCCATGGGGAGCTCTGCTAGTTCAGGCTTCGGGCGATGCTTCTAGGAAGACTGGGATCAAAACGTGTGGCCCCAGCTTCATCCCGGCCAATGCGCCCCACCAAGAAAGGGAGTAACAAAAGGTTCCTTCTACAGAGGAGTTCACAGCTGCGACTGTCCAGACAATACAGCCCAAGTTACCCAGTGCAGGTTTTGGTCTACGTTAAATGGATTCCCTAGGTCTTAGCCCCAAAGTCACGCAAGGATGGACAAAGGTGTGCATTTTTTTTAATGAGGCACTGACCTTGAAACGGCTGATCAGATCATAACGCGTGAGTAATTCATAGAAAATGAATTTCAGTGCGTGATCCCCACTGGCTTCATTGAGGGAAAAGACATCAAAGGACCACTTGTCCACATCCTGCAGGAAGGGGCGGGGGAGAAGAACACTTTAGTCTACAGCCACTCACTCAGCTACAGATCGCCTTGTGGTGGAGGTGGCCTGCAGCCCTCGCCCGGGACTTCCCAGCCCAAGACCCTAACGCCCTTTCCACTCCCAGAGTTTCTCCAGCCTGGCAGACCTATGTAGCATTTACTGATAAAATATTAAAGAGTCTTATTATTAATAACAACAGCTATAATTTATTGAGCGCCTATCATATGCTAGGTGTTAATGATCAGTGATAAAAATGTAATTTATTCCGAAAACAACTCTAAGTGTTACGTATTATTAGTAACTGGGAAGTTACGGAATTTCCCCGAGACTCATCACAAGTGAGTTTTAGGGGCACAGGTGAGGCCAGAACACTGGTGCACACTCACCCAACACTTCCACTCATGCTCTTTCCAGTAGGTCCTTCCATTACGACTGCCGAATTTCAAATTTTTAATTCTCCCGGTGATAACCTAGGGTGCCTGCCTACTCAACTTCTCCCCAGGCCCCTGAGACCATTCACTGACTTCCTCTTGGTCCACAGTTGAAAATGTGGCCCCCCTTAAATATGTTTGGAAACATGCATTATATAGAAAACAAAATAACATGTCACTTCAGTCCAAACTGCTGAGTGGAACCCAAGGAGAAAGCCTTCGTTTCACAGGTCAGAAAAATGTCACCGCTCTGGAGTCACTGATCTGGGGATCTAGGTCTCAACTCTGGCAGTCACTGTACTAAAAAGAGGAAAACCGAGAGCTAAGCTGAGCACATTCCTCATATACTGTTGTGTCTGAAGCTGAATCTGAATTTGGCTATAAATAGCTCCTCCAAAAGATATGTAAACCTTGTCCGATGTGCCTTTGACATAACCAGCTATTTTTATGTGTAAACAAAGGTATGTTTAACCAACAGATAAAGCAAGAGTCATTTGGTTTCTCATTGTGATGAGGGTCTCCCCTTCAGTAAAGAAAGTCCAGGCAAGGTGTCAGATGATGCCCTGGAAGTGACTTGAGCTATCAGGAACTACTGGCTTGAGTGGCTCTCACCTCGGCCCTCACCATATCCTAACATCCACCACCCATCCCAATCCTGTCCCTCTCCAAACATCCCAACTGTCAAGATCATCCCAAGGACATCAAGGGTCTCTCTCACGGACGCCAGGAAACAGAAAAAACAAACTATATATGAAGAAACCCAAAAAGGGTTTCAGACTTTATTGCTTCAACGCTTACTTAGTGGTAACTTCACCTCAGTTTTCAATAATTTCTCCTCCATTATAATAACTAAAGAAATAGCTCCAAGTATTGAGTACATTTTCTGTGTCAGGCACAGTATAAAGTTTAGACATTCGCTTGTAAACCCTCAGAACTCTAGAAATAGGTGTTGCTCTCCCCAGTTTGACAACCTCAGAGAGATGAAACGAAGGGTCTAATGCCATTCAGTAGCAGAACCAGGTAACAGACCCTCTGACATCATTGCCGACATCATTGCCGACAGGTAACATTGTAGACTCAATGAATATATCCTGTGACTCAGGCCATAGATAGTGCGGACATTTAAGATTAACCCAAGACCTAAAACTTCGCCTTGACGATTACAATTGTCCTGACCATTGTCTGACCATTAGTCCTAAAAAAAAGTCCACTGACAACTTAGTAAGTGGGAAACCACTTTGTTGTGCCTGACAATGTTTAATCCTAATCTCTAGAATAAATAAAAAAAAGAATGGCTATTACTGGAAATAAAGAGATTATCACAGTAAGAAGTCAAGATTTATTCTGAACAGCAGGATTTAGAGACATGAGAGGATGAGTAAATAGAGAGTGAGATGGATGTCCTACCCCGCACCTCATTTTCAGAAGCGCTTAGCCATAATTCTAGAATTTCAATAGTCTTCAAAACCACCTGGGGTATGCAGAAAAAAATGCTGATCTTGGGGTGGGGGACTCGGCAGAATCCTGGCGTTGGGCCTAGAGTCTGCGTTTTAACAAGCACCTGCTTAACTGTCTTAAGCCATTCTCCCTCACTCACAGGCTTGGCCCAAGGTCCATTCCTGAACAGAAACCGCATGAACTTCCTATTAGTCCCACGTAAAGGAAGCCAAATCTCCTCATTTTCTCCTGCTTTAGACCCGGAGTCTGTCCAGGGCATCACTTCCTAAGATGAACGACACACACGCTTCTGAAGGACGGCGCGCTTCTGCATTTCCCATAGCCCCACCTCAGAGGGCAAGGGAAAAAACACCTCGAATGAGAATCCAGTACATATTGGATGGAAAAAATAAAAAGGACAAAAATGCAACATATTTCAAATTAAGAGACTGATGGTGGTTAATTGTTCTCTTACTTAAATGTTACTTTATGTCATGTTTTTACACTAATCACAAAGGGTTAACATGACAGGAGCATGGAGGTTATTTTCTTAAATTGTATTCTCTCAGTCTCTGGGGAAATTTTCTGTAATAGAAGAAAACAATAGTGATTCCATATAAACGGCTGGCAGTGAAGTGGAAGTAACCTTTTTCTAACAGGCACTACATTTAAAAACGAGAGAAAAAGGTATCTATCTATGTGATCTCTGCAACTCGCCTCCAATTCACTGCAAATAAAACCAGAGTTTAGAGAAGTAGAAAAATATTACATTGTAAAAAGGTCTTGAACTTCCCCAGTGAACAGGGGAGAAGATGAACAGAAACCAGCCGCCTTAGCCCTATGCGCCCATCAGCGACACTTGTGGAGGAGTTGGTACTTATTCTTTGTCGCTATCTTTCCCTTCAGAAAGATATGTGTGCATTTGAGAATTACTTTTCCCATGAGCATAAAATAACAATTCACGCACATCACAGGTTGTTCCACATGTTCCTCAGTTTTTTTTTATGAATAGAAAATAATGTTCCAATTTGGAAGAAAGATTTTCATAAATTTCACAGTACCAGCATAACCACCTGCATTTATGTTCACAATAAAGGAAGAAATTAAACATAAAAGATGCTTTTAATGTTCCTATGACTTTCACGGAATGTTGGAGGTTCAATTATGAAAATCAATGTGACTTTATAGTGGGTGTCATGAAACATCAAATCTCATATGAAATGATTTCACTGATTAAATGGGAAATATCGATATAAATCACACTGCTGTATTGGGCATTAGAATGGGGGCTGAAGGGAAGTGAGAGAAAATGTGTTTCTTCTTGCTGTATCCTTCTTAGAGCATCCTTCCTATTTTTAAGATGAGTTAAGAAGAGACAGAAAACTGAGAATCTGAATATATAGAGTCTTGCGAATTTAGCTAGTGAAAGTCTTTGAGACCAGGGAAAGGGACTATGAAATATTTAATCAAAATAGCCCTAAAGGACTCAGTCTTGACATTAAGTTGATCAAGTAGCACTCCTACCCTTGAGTCCACGAATAGGTCATTTATCTTCTGAAAATATCATCAGGTGATATATTTTTAAGGTTTCAGAGAAAGATAACAATAGCTTTAACAATAGTCAGAATGCTGGGACATCTTTGAGCAAAGGGACAGGACTCCATGTGTAGGCACCATGCAATGTCAACTAGCCCAGCAATCCTGGGCCTTAGCACAGCCCCAACCCCAAGTCCAGAAGCCAAATCAGTTCAACACAGCCGGGCTACCCTCAGACCAGTGGATCTGAATCAACACACACCTAGAGGAGTATATCCACATCGAGACTCTTAGAAATAGTCTATATCATTCCAAGAGCATGCCTGATAAGAAGTAATTGTGCAGGATTTAGTTCATTTCAACTCAAAAATTCTGCGTGACTTCAAATAGAACTTTTGGGCTCCGTGAGAGTCTTGGGAAAACAGCAGAATATATGGAGAGGACAAGGACTCTGGGAGCATACATTCACGCAGCAAGATGTTACTGGGAGCTTACGATGTGCCTGGAACTCTGGTAGCCAACCTTAGTTCTGTCTCTAATAAAGTGGGTCTTTTTTAAAATGTCACTGAGAATCAGTTCATTATCTATAAAATGGACTTAGAGTAAGTAATCAGATAATGGTACAATTATGATCACCAAAGAGCCTCCTGGTGTTGTGTATTTATAACCAGAACGAGTTTGATCTCCTTTGGTCAATGTCAGATGGAGTTCCTTAATGCCAGAGCACTGTACATTTCACTAAATGACTCCAAGGAAGAAGAAAGAAAGAAAACCCATACAGAATTTGATTTGGTAAAAATTTAGCAAGACGAAGGCTGGAAAGACAGTGATACTGTTAGAACAGATACATGAAAGATAATGTAAAAAGTCAGGAATGAATGGGAAATCTATAAACGGTGAAAGAAAGCCTCCTATTCTCTAACGACAAATGCAACTGCACTTTTTATAGGGTACTATGTACACTGTAAGACTTTTTTACTGGCATTACCTTTAATGCTTCAATAACAGCTGGTGGATAGCTCAGCCCAACCATGTTCGATGTCCGTCTATACATTCTGGCAAAGTCAGAGAGGAAGAAAATGCAATATTATATCTTACAAAAAAGAATTAGCAGGCCACCGACTTATATCAAGTGTCGACAATAGAAAGTCACATTGTCTGGTGACTTGAGGAACCTAAAATTTCTTTATAAACCTTTTTCATAGTCACTCAAACCTAAGTGTTAAATTCAAAAGAAATCAAAGCAATCCCAAACGCATAAACTATTTGAAAAAAACAAACGAAAATTATTCTAGATCACCCAAATTGGAAATTAAATCATTGAAATGGGTCATCTCTTCCACCAGAAGTGAATTATAGTACAGTATAGACAGTATGCAATGTAGTAAAGAACTCCTGTGGGCAATCCATTTAGAGGGGCTTGTTCTTTAGAACTGTTAAAAATAAGAGAAAAAAAAAATGTCCCAGGTGAACTGTGGCATTTCAAAACCCTGTAATTGTACAATAAGGATTAGAGGAAGACTAAATCCATTTGTATAATAAGGACTGTAGAAATAATAAATTGATTTCTGGAATCTATTTCTGGTGAAGCGGGGGCTATTCCATTCCAGAGAACAAAATGGCTAACAAAATTGGAAAGTTTCACGGGGAACTCAAACCCCTTGAATGAACTGCCCTCCCAGGGTTGACAAGCTGTCCCCGATCTGCTCCAAATGCAGGCATCATCCACCTGTAGCAAAGGATGATGGATTAGACGATGTCCTTCTGTAAAAAGGAGAGACAGAACTCAAACTGAATCTTCTCTCGTTAACAAAAAGAATTCTGAGGAAAGACAAAAGCTCATCTGAATGATGCTACAGAGATTAAAATCGATATGCTTCAGCCATCTCTCATTCAAGACAAGCTGTTTCCATCTGGAATTTTCAGTATTTATAAAGATACCAAGACTATATCAAAGCAAATCTCCCCATTATAGGAACCCGGGGTTCCTTTTGCTGCCTTGGTCATGGAGTGACAGCTGTCTTTACCTCTCCACAAATATCCCAGCCTGCACTGCATGCACGATGCTCTTGAACCGTGGCTTCTCCTCGCTCCGCCTCAGCATCATCCCCATCTGCCGCGTGAAGGTGGAGGCCAGCCAGTCTCGGACCTCAGAAGGCACCGCATCTGACTGAATGTCACTGAGCTCATCCTCCGTATCCAGGAGTCGCCTGAACACAAGAAACACAACCAGGACATCGAGATGAAATCTGAAGTTAGAGCTACAGGTGACGGTAGTGTAGTATAAACTTCAAAGTTGCTAAGAGACTAGGCCTCAAGTGTTCCCGCCTCAAAAAAAATAAGGACAATTATGTGATGTGATAGAGGTGTTAGCTAATGCTCTGGGGTAATCATATTGCAATATATAAATGTATCAAATCGACACATTGCAAATCAACACCCAAACTTACACATGTTACATGCCAAATGTAGCTCAATAAAAATAAATTTTTAAAAAAGAAAAAAATGTCTATGGCCATGTTACCCTGAACAAGCCCGATCCCATCTGATCTTGGAAGCTAAGCAGAGTCAGGCCTGGTTAGTACTTGGATGAGAGACCACCTAGGAAGACCAGGTGCTGTGGGTGTAAAAAATAAAAAATAAGGGATTGTAAGCTGAAAAGGTCCTTGCAATCTGTGAGGGCAACCAAAAGTTGCCTTGCCTAAAAATAAATAAATAAATAAATAAAAATAAAAATAAAAAAAACAGACTTTGCAAGGTATTACCCCAAATCACATCAACCCAAATGATGTCAACCGATACTCTCTCCAGTTTGATAGAACACTACAGGAACTTCAATGTCTAAATTCAAGCAAAATTTCCAAAATAATAGTCTCTTTATTTCAGGACAGAGATTTAAATCATCTGTCAGGTATGCTTAGTTGATTTTTCAAACTTGTCCACAGGTCAGACAAGTAGAACAGAACATCAATAGTAATAAGTTACAATAAAACTTAAAATTGTATATTATACTTATATTAAGCCCTACTAAAAATAAGTAGTAAAAACAGGTGTCAATGAAAAGACTTTTTTTTTCTTTTAGACACATGAGTTGGGAGAAAGGTGAGAAAACATAACATTTGGTTAAAAAAAAACTATGATATCAAATTTTCTTAAATTAGGAACTAAGAATGTCACCAAAAACTAAGCCACACAATTCTCATATTACTGGGAAGTCTTTTCAGATTGGAATTTAGCATAGGAATGTGAGACATCACAAATACTGACAGAGGTGCTCCTCTGAATTTTTTTTAAAAGCCTTTCATATTCACCATTTTAATATTTTTCAAAAGAAATGCAATTTCGTTACTTTCAAATGCAAGTACTTTAATACTTTTAGATAATTCAAGTGGAAAGAGTCTGCTAAGAAAATCAATAACAAACTCAAGATCGAAGGAGGTACACTGAGTACATAAGCTGAATAAACACTTCCCCATAACTTCTGGAGCCTTCACTTAAAGATAGATGCCGTGACTTCAAGTAGAAACATAATCTTTAGACTGAGGCTAACAATATGCAATACTTATAGTGGAACCCCACGGTTGATAAGAAATTTTACCAGATTTGTTAAAATTACCTTTTCTCCTCTTCTATGATCTCAATTCATTATCATAATAGCCATGTGAGAGAAATTCTATTAACTCCTTTATAGATGACGCAATATAGAAGATATGTGATGTGCGAATCTACTCCATTCGTTTGTGGAAACTTAAGCTCGAAAACCAGTCATTTGAATGCTACCTCATACATGCCATGGGGGACATTTCAGAAAAACCATATAACATGAAATGCACCATCGCTGCACTAACTTTTTGTCATTTTTAGCTTACCTGGTTTCATCGATGTATACAGATTCAAGCACTGTGGCTGCATATTCCAAATTCTTCTTGAGATCTACCACTGAAGCCTCCCCTCTCTCTAATTGTTTGACCAAAGACCGTAACCTAGGGAGAGAAAAAGACATAATTCAGTTAGAATAGAGGAACAAAGACTAATCCTACAATTATAGTGATATATTTTATAGCTACTGGCTTTTTTTATTATTATTTATTCCAATATATTTGAAAGGAAAACACAGATCTAATGATGGAGCTGACCAGTATTTCTCTAGGAGCAAGCGATAAAATAAATGCACACATTTTTTGCCACAGTGAAGCAAAAACAAAAATGTTCTCATTCACTAGACACTGAGCGTCCACAAGTACCTTTTGTCTTTCTGAGAGTACCCTAAATTATCAGTGATTTCGCTACTTCTCCGTTTTTAATTTTTTTGTTCTAATTGAATGTGGCAAAGCATGAGCAACAACAACATCATCAAACACCAGGTCAGATTCAGCTCTGTGGACAGCGCTTTGTTCACAGTGATCATGGAGAACAGCAACCTTCTGGATGGCCCACAGATGTTCCCAGACAGCCGAGCAGATCTAAATCATCAAAATAATCTTAGAGGGCTGTGAAAAAAAATACATAAAGGCAAGCTATTTCACCAAACAGGAAGAATTCCTCTAGAAACAGATAAATACCTTAGTTAAAAAAAATTTTTAAAAATGAGGCTGGATGATAAACCAGGGTACTGAGGACAAGACTTTCCCCACTGCTAGTCAAGAGTATAAGAGAAATGATAAAATGTGCTCTCCTCTGACTTATAGTCACATTCTCTCCACATTGTCTCCACTTAGTATATGTGAGAGCAATAAAATGCCAGCATATGATCAAAGTCCAGGAACTGGGAACAGTGTATACACCACAGAGATCTGGAGACAGGACAACTCTTCAGACTGACAGCCAGAGAAGAAATAAGCAGAACCTCTGAGGACACGTCATGGGGCACCGCCTATGCCATACCAGGCAAGGTTTCACTTCTCTGAGCGTCAGCTAGAAAATGGAGATCCAACCACTAAATCTCCTGGGTTGCTATAAAGATGAAATCAAATTGCTATTGATACAGTCTCATCAACCATGTGACCCACTGTTGGTTTTGTCCAGCTTTATTCAGACATAATTGACATCACACATTGTGTAAGTTTAAGGTATACAATGCAATGATCTGCTACGCATATATGTTGCAAAACGATTACCACGATGAGGTTAGTTAACACATCCACCACCTCACATTAGTATACGTACATATATTTTTTGGTGGTAAGAAGATTTAAGATGTACTCTTAGCAACTTTCATGTATACAATACTCAAAACTAACACTTGCTAACTATTATGGCCACGCTGGTCATCAGATCCCAGAATGCATTCATCTTACAACGGGACTTTGTGCTCTTTGACTTTGTGCCAGTTGTTTTTTATAAACACAATTATCATCATTGCCGTTGTTGTTATTCGGTGACTCTGATTATCATGGGTAAGATGAGAAACATCCTAGCAGGATACTTAAGATTATCATCAAGTCTCTATTTCCCAAGGCTGATCCCACCTTCCTGACTTCAAAATAACCTGACTTAAAAAAATAATAATAAACTCAGACATATATTTATTAGAGAGAACAGGTTGACTTCTTGGCAAGATGTAAACTACTCCTCTAGGTCTACATGAAAATGATCAGCAATAAAGAAGGAGGAGAAACTCTGCATCGACCTTAAAAAATAGGCAAGAGGACCAGCCTTACAAAAGAAATTTCCAGGAATTTCCATGATGCACAATACAGAGGAAATCAGATTGAGCCACTACCCGACATGTGACTCTCCAGAATGCAAAGGGCAATGTGCAAAGGACATCAGCAGAGGCCTCTGCAGGCCTGGAGTTGGGGGCCAGCCCTGAGGCTCCTATCTGCAGCGTTAGCAAGTGCTCTGAGTTTCAGAGGCAGCACAGGACAGCGAGTTGGCATGGATGGGCTTCCCGGTCCCTCACTCACCCACAGTAGACAGCCAGCCTGCCAAAGAACAGGGAGACCGCAGCAGCATGCCCTGAAAATTGTTCCAAAAAAGGAATGGGAGCTCTTCAGCAAAACACATTCCTGGCTAGGTCTGCCTCTAACTTTCACTATCACCTCCAGGGCCCCAACGGTGCCCCAGGCAGACTGTTTGGACTCTCAACTGGCAAAGTTAAATGAGGGTAAATTTAAACTTTATTTTTTATTTCTTCCTCCATGTGGGGCATAAAGTTCCTAGCAGGAATTGACATGAATCTCTAATCAGAACGCATCTCGATTCTCAAAAACCTAAAAGGATAGGACAAAGCACAAAAAAATGAAGGGGGAAAATCGAAGACTAATAGAAGAAGCAGATGATCCTATCTCCTTATAATAGGGCTCTCACAGGAAATAAACAGAAGCAGCTTGAATCAAACAAGTGTTCTTAGACTGAAGAAAAATCTTTACAAGCAGATAAAAAAGGATCAACTAAAACCGGAAAAAAATAAATAAAAACATCCAACGTATGTAATTTTTTATTTCATAGAATAAGAAAAGAACCTGAAAGTCTGAGAAAATAAGCTATATTACTTACAAAGTAACAAAAATTCAATCTGGCCGTAAATTTCTCCCATGCCAAATATCAGAAGACAAATTAACAACAATACCAGTTTTTGAAATTAATGTGTCATTCAAGATATTTATATCTATATCCATATCTATATCTATTTTTAGTAGAATTACCATGTATATGAGAAGACAACAAATATATTCTCAGGCATGGATAAATTCAAAATCTCATCATTAATATGTTTTCCAGAAAACAAAAACTAAAAACTTTAAGGCAGGCTCTATGACAGTGGTCTTTCAAACAGGGTAGATTTATGAGTTTCCAATTAAACGAAATGTGAATTCATGACACAAACTTAATTAAGCCAACCTTTACGAAATAGACAAGTAGTTTTAAAAGATTACAAAGAGGTGGCAGATGAAATATAATACTCATTACACAAGGACAAGTAAACATGGACATGAATGACACTTCTTTTCCTAAGATAAGTTCCTATTCCATAAATGTTTCCTGTGTCACTTTTATGAACCAAAAACTAATTATAATCAGACAGAAAACAACTGAAATTATTAAGAACGTCATATGGACTGTCACTTAATATCTGCGGTTATAAACAATTCCCAATCCTAGGAAAGCACAGTATCAGGAGAATCAAGTCCTGAAGAACCTCATGCCATCCTGTAATCTGGCAGCCAGGACCCCAGGCCAGAGCAGGAGTGGTGCTTGCAGAGAGAGCATCACTCCGATTCCCACTCAGCAGCTCGGATCAGCAGCGCTGAAAACCATCTCCCTTGGAAAGTCCCAGGCTTTGTGCCACGATTAGCAGAAAATCAGCAGTATGCGGCTCCCCCTTGATGTGGTCGCCAGTAGTGCCAGACAGACTCTGGGCACAGCCGCATTTATCCAGCGTGAAAGTCTGACCCAAAAGAAAGTTGGAAACACAAACAAACCCCTCACCCCGTGGCTTTGACAAACCCAGGGAAGAAACGACAAAGAATAAAGTATCTTGAAGATGCAGAAGTAGTACCAGAAATTCAAATCTACTCCCATCTCCCGAGCTTATAAGATGAGCAGAAGATTCTGGCAGACAGGAAGGGAGCCTAGGACAACACACCCACTGTGTGTACGGAAAACACCCAGCCGATGTTCGCCTCTCTTTATTCAAGGACAACTAAACAGAAAGAAGAAAAACTGTGAAAAGAGTCAGCAATAAAGCAAGCAGAGATGCAGAGAAAAGAAAATTCACTAATGGAAACAGAAATAAATTTTAGGGAGCATCTGTCTGCTTTGGGTTCAATAAAATTCAGGAAAACATAGACCTGTGAAACAAAGGTGAAAGCTGAAATGATAATGCCATCCAAAGTGGCCATATTGAGAGAGAAGATATCTTAAAAAATGATAACAATAAAAAGACTATAAGGACAATAAAAAAAAATTAAGTGGTGACCAACTTTCTACATACTCAGCTGCTATACAGACTAGCGCCCATCAGATACAAGCTACGCCTGTCCCCGCTCACATAGCTACCAGCTTTCTGCTTTATGTAGCTGCCACACAAACCCTAGGAAATCCCAGATGTCTCTATTTTCCAATACTGTTGAACTTTAGGGTAGCATTGGGGTGGGTGCTGCTCCATTAGCCTCTCAGTCCATCCTCTCCTCCAGTCCGTTATCCCTCTTGGAACATCATGCCCCATACCCTACCTACCACCTACCTCTTGGTGAAATTATTGCTTTATGAGAAGAACAGTTTCAAATTAGCTCTTTCGCCACTGGTCACCAACTAATCCTAAAGACTGAAAAATTTCCTAAAGTTTCTAGGAATAAAGAGGCACCTTTCCCTACGTTTCATTATCGTATGGATTTTCCTTAGATCTGAATCCATCTTAAAAAGGGCTGCCTAAAAATAGCCAAGATCTTTCATACTCGTATTATAAAGTATTTTTGTTGAACTGGGAGAAGACTACCTACGGGAGGAAGGCTCAGGTGTCCACCTTTGATTTCCTAGTAAAGTCGGTCTAGATGTTTTTCCATGTGAGTTCATTCTACCGAATAGGCCAATGTCCCCAAGGACAAGACTCATGGTAAGCTGTAGTCCACGTGCCTAGTTCTTTCAATACTACTCAAAAGAATTTTAGTCTGGGCATCTAAAGAGAGAAAGAGAGAAAGGAAAGGATGGAAACAGGAAATATACAACAATAAAATTTCTGTTCTGAATGAATGTTCATAGTTTCCAGCACTCCATCCATTTCTGTCACTGTGACTGCCAAATAACAGTTCCAGTCTAGAAGTACACCACCATTTTAGGAATAGCTTATGCCTTCAGACTTTGGCAAAATGCCCTTCTGTTAGGCTAGTGTACCATTTCGTTGTGGATGAAGCGTTGCATCTTTACATGAGACTTTCATTTCTCCACAAGACCTCTTTGCTTTTCATACACTCCTTTGCTACAAGGCATACAATGAAAAATGGCATCACTTCAATTCTCTGTGCCCTCGAGTCCAGAACAAGTCCTGGACGCTGAGTTCCCTTGAGATCCTGCCACCGTTTGGAATGCATAAAAGTCTTAGAAAAGAAGAACTGAGTGAAGAAAGGCCTGAACACTGTGTTTTGAAATTCGAAAGTCCATTGGAGTCTTCTGTTTTTTCCTCGCAAAGATAATTTCTAGGACCAATGGAGTTGACTTTATTAGGAAGCAACTTTTTGACTCAGTTTCATAACTTAGAAAACTGCCCGACCGTGGACTAGGTGCTATTCCTACCCAAGTGAAGTCCTGACAACTCTATGATACTATGCCTTGAGAGCATATATATTTGTTGAGCTTTAGACGCTACTGGAATGAAATCATCAGAAAAGCACAAGCAAAAATAAGCTGGAATAAAAAGCCATAAAAAGCCATGAAACACACGTCCTTATATCTGTCCACTTTGCCCCAGGTTGTCCCCTATGAGAACGGACGAGCAGGGTGGCTAAAGATGGCTATTGTCTCAGACAGGCTTTGTTTAGTTTGAAAGAACATGGAAGGGAACTGTATCTTTTATAGTATTTCTCTTACAAGTCCCAATGAATCATGAGTCCTAAAAACTCATTTGAATTAAAAAAAAAATCACTATTTCAGTCCATCACATCTGTGGATTTGTAAGCCAAAGGCATCTCTGTGTATTTTTCACACACCTGTTTCCTCTGTGTAATTCCCATCCCCTGCCACTTACCTAAATGCCATAGAAAGTAAATTAAAACAACTCCCCCAAATGAAATGCCCAAAGTGAATTTCAGGCTTATGCTTTAATGTCACCCGATGACGCCATCTGAATATTTTTCTGGTGATTTGTTTCTATAATTAATTAAGATGGCTGCACTTGAAATACTCATTCAACACTTACTGGGTGCTTTCTGTGTGCAGACACTGTAATAGGCTCTAGGAATACAAAGGAGGAAAATGCAATGCCTTCCCCCAGTTAGGAAAGCCAGACGAGTCCACGTATGCCATGTAGTACAGCAAGCGTGACGGCAGAGGTATGACAAAGGTGCCAAGAAAGTGCAGAGGAAAGGACTCTCCAAATAACAAGGTCCTCTCTAGATGAGGTGACATCAGAGCCGTCTTAAAACCAGATCGGCAACAACCAAGCAAGCAAGATAGGATGAAGAAGTGGTGGGCTCTGGACTGAGGGAGCAGCCTAAAGACTGTGATCCAGCCAGGGAATTCCATGGGTGGCTGGAACTCAGAGATGCATGACGGGATAAAACTTCAGAAGAAGGTAGGGGCCAGACCCTGGCGGGCTCAGTGTGCCAAACTAAAGAAATTTAATTTTCTCCTAGAGATGATGAGGAGCCCCCCGAATTTTTTTAAATGGGGTGAAGTGTGATAAGATTTGCATTTTAGAAAGATCAATCTAGCAGTAGAATAGAGGAGTGAGTGGGAAAATTCTATACATTTTCGTTGTAATTAAGGCTTGTCTGGTACCCTGAACAGTGAAATCCAAATGTTATCTCTCATGTGACAGCATTTTGAGAGGGTGGTACATGAGTGTGGTGGTAGTATAGATCATTGCTTTTAATAATTTCTGGGAAAGGACTTGTTTGGGGCATGTGATTTCCTGATTTAGTGGCCTTTAAACCAAAAACAAGAAGACCAATGAAAATAATGATTGGCATGAAGAGCCTGGTTATGTGACTTGTACCTTTTGTTAATGCCATAAGTAAGAGAGCAATGTGCTTCTATGATTCCCAAGCGCACATGCTTAAGGCAGATGTACGAACAGATTTAAATAAATTATTGGGCTATAATTAATTTTTCACTGAAGAAAAAATATCTGGTACCTAGGTTCATATCTATGATTTTACATACCTCCCATATAAGTTATTAACTAGTTAAAAAATTAGTAAAGTTATTGAAGACTTTAAACGATATTTACAAAATCGATTTAATTGAACATATACTAAACACTACACCCAGTTGCAGACTACGACATTCTCTTCAAGTGCACATACCACAGTTATCAAAACTGGTCATGGGCTGGGTCATAGCGAAAGTCTCAACAAATTTCAAATAATTGAAATCCTATAGATTGTTCTCTGACAATAGTGAAACGCAGCTTGAAATTAACAACAGAAAAAAAATGACTAGAAATATTCCAAATGTTTGGAAATTTAAAAATATACTTCCAAATAACCATGAGTCAAAAACGAAATCAGAAAATAATTTTAAGTGTTAATGAAGATACGATACATCAAAACTTATGGCATGCAAGTAAAGGAGGAAATATATAGCCTTAAATGAATATATGAGAAAAGGAGAAAACCTGGAAATAAGTGATTTCATTAATCATCTCAAGAAATTAGAAAAAGAACAAGTTAATTCAAAAAAAGTAAATGATAGCAAAAAATAAACACAAAAATAAAACCTAAGTAGAAAACAAACTTATAACAGAAATAGTCAACAAAGCCAAAAGCTATGTCCTTGAAAAGCTTAATAAAATTGATGTCAAGAAAGACTGTTCAAGAAAAAAGAGATAAGACACAAATAACCATTATCAAGAACAAAAAAAAGAATATCGTTACAGATCTTATAGACATTCAAAAAAGTAATAAAAGACTATCATAAATACTTTTCTCAGATACATTAATAAATTTAGACGAAATGGAAAAAATCCATGAAAAGTTAATTAAAACTGCCATAAGAAAAAAGGTAAAATATAAGTACTCTGTATCTACTGAAAAAAACTGAATTCATAGTTTTTTCCCCACAAAGAGGACTACAGTGTTAAATCACATTATTGAAGAATTCATCTAAATATTCAAAGAAGAAATAACACAGTGTTCCAGAGAAAAGCAAAAGAATTTAGAAAACTGCTGTGGATTTTCTGATGAATATTTGCATTCTTTTTGGTTTCATGAAAAAAATAATAACCTTCCAGCTTATTTTTGGGGGCCAGCATATTCTTGATTCTTAAACCAAACAAGGACATTATAAGAAAAGAATTATAGTCCAGTCTCTCTCACGAACATGGATGCAAAAATCCTAAACAAAATTTTAACAAATTAAACCCAGCAATAAAGAAAAAGGAAAGCAAGCACCAAGCAAACTTGCAAGGATGCAAGGTTGGTTTAACACTTTAAATCAGTGAATAAATGTTATTCACTATTTTAATAGGAATAAAAGAGAAAAATTGTATGATTATCATGCAATTTTAAAGTATTTGAGAAAATAAATATTTATAATAAGTATCTTAGCAAAGAAGGAGTAAAAGTGATTTTCCTAAATCTGATACTGGGTCTTTAAAACAAAAATACTACAGCAAAAATCAGATATAACACTGAAATATGGAAAACTTTTCTGTTGAACTAGCTAATAATATGAGGATGTCTATTATCTTTACTTCTCTTCAAGATTTTATAGGAAGTTTTCAATTAGAAAAGAAGAAATAAAAGGTATAAAGGCTGGAAAGAAAAAGTAAGTGTCGCTGCAGATGAAATAATACATAGACAGGACATCTAACAATTTGTAAATAAATTATTATAATTAAAAGGTGAATTTAGCAAAGTCACTGGTTAAACAGCAATAAACAATTACAAAATGGCACTACGAAAGCATTAAAATAGAAAGTATCTAGGAATAAATCTTACAAAAGACAAAAATAGTACACAGAAACTGTAAGGTATTATTGAGAGAAGTCTAAATGACCTAATAAACAGAAGAATAATCCGTATTCAAAAAAATGTTTTAAGTATGTTAGAAATATGAATTCGGCCTAAATTTATCTACAGATTCAGTGTAATTACAAATTCTCCACAGGTCATTTGGTGAAAAATGACAGACTGATTCTAAAATATATTTGGAGATGCTAACAACCAAATATAACCAATATGGTTTTGATTAAAAAGCACAAAGCTGAAAGACTTAGACTCCCAAATATCAAGACGTGTAAAGCATTTAATTCTGGGCCTGCATCTCTCTACCCTCACTACTCCAGCCCTCTCCTCTCAGTGTCCAGCTGGTCCGAGTAAGGATGTGAACATGTACTTTTATATTAAGATAAGCAAAAAAAAAAAAAAATCCACTACAAGAAAAAATAAAACAGCCAAATATAAACTGCTTTTGAGAGTTATCCTACTCTGCATGTGACTGTTCCATTCCATTAGCATGGACTCATTCTTCAGATGCCCACTGGAGGGTATTACCACATATGCTCTTGGTTGCTGTGGATTTTCTGATGAATATTTGCATTCCTTTTGTTTTCGTGAAGCTCCATCATGGAGCAGCCTTGCACATTCAGTCTCCTCCTAGTTTCTGTTCTACACAGTAAATCTCCTTCCAGGATGCGCGTTTGTGTGCGTGAGAATAAGTGCGCACATACACGCACGCTCACTGCCTGTCAGCGCCAGGCAGAAAGCACCGCTCTGTTCAAAAGAAGCCCTATATTTTTATAGTAGTCTAGGAGGTACTATGACTTAAGGTTAAAGTCACAATACTGACTTTGTTCCTTTGGAGTTCCCGTAATAATATAATGCAGTGATTTGGAAAAGGTTTCCCCCTGCCCATCCTTCTTGGTCGTATAAAAAATATTCCTTACAAACCAGTTTATCCCTTGTTTTTCCCATCACTCAACTCACACATTTCCTTAAAAGGAAATAGTACCAAAAAGAAAGTGCAAGATTCACAATTATACTAGGAAAATCTTTATTTCTAAAAAATAAAAAAAACACTATCTCTCTAACGTATGACTCTAGGTGGACAGAGCTTATTGGGAAGGGACGGTAATAGAAGATCCCATTTTACTGGCCATTGTTCTTCAGGAAAAAGAAATAAAAAGAATGAAATAAGAAAACCCAGAGCCTCATTCAAAACCTGCCACAGGCCGTACTGGGGATTGTGGAGGGGAAGAGGATGAAATCTGCCAGGCTGCCAAAAGGTAAGTTCCAGAAGCCATTTTTCATTTGCAGCTATTCATGTGGAAAGAATCACCATCGCTTTGCTCTGCTGATAAACATGTCACTTCAAAAACATCTGTTTCAATAGACCAAAGAAATGAGAACTAAAAACATCTTTGAATGGTGGTAATGAGAAAAGGCAGATGAGCAGAAATGAGAAGGAAGTTTGCTGAGAGATTGAGGAAGGTTGAAACCATGCACAGACATGTTTCTCTATATCTTAAGCGTCGACTC
>NW_011888856.1:769938-772221 GCF_000151845.1 Pteropus vampyrus
GGATGGGTAGGGATCTGGACCTGTAGTGCATGATCATTCATTGTCTGTCCGCTCTAGCACATTCTAATAACAATGTGTCAAAAGCCAAAAAAAGCTTTTCCATTTTTTTTGCCATATATTAATAGAAAAAGACAAGTTAAAAGATTTTTTTTTTCATTCGGGTGTTACCATCTCACCAGCATTGACTCCTTTTCTTTGTAGATGCGGGCTAAGGCTTGTTTCACTGTCTCTTCTATTAAAATAGTCCCCCTTCCCCCACCCTGAGTGTGGCTGGAAACACAGGCTTGATGATGCAGGTAGGTAGCTAACCAAGGTAAATGCTAACACAGGACCCAACTGCCATAACTACTTAGGAACAAAACTCATCCCCTGCTAGCTATTTTCTGTCCGAATTTACAAGAAGAGTTGATTTACAAAGGAATTAGCAGTAATCGTACCAAATACTGATGGATCAATATAGATAAAGCACTCCGCTTGCCCCAAGGCAATTATTCCTCATTGTGCACCACGGTAACTTCTGTGGGTAAAATTTATTGTCTAGTGCTTTGGAGTTTTCCTCTCATGAGCAGTGTGAGCCTCCACTGTACTAAGACTTTCTCATTTAGCATTTTCAAAACCTCCTAAGTCTCAGCACATCCTCTGCAAGATTTTTTTAATGACGTTTGAACCTACATGGTGTCGTAACATGTTCTATTATTGAACGTAAAAAGAAGTATTTTTGTGAAGAATTTCGTTGAGCTTTAGTTTCTAGCTCAGGGATTGGGAAAGAGGAAGAAACACTTCCACGAAATGATTCTCTATTAAAGGAAAGAAGAGATGTTAAGGGAATCACAAAATGTTCGACACTCGATACTGACTCTTTGGAGGTGTCCATGAGATCTGTGGAATCTTGAGGAAGGAGTGATGCGTTCGTCCCGACGCTATTGAGTGTTTCTAGAGAGAGAGCCTTCCTTTCTCCCCGCCAGGCTACAAACACAAACGACTGGGGCTCTGTGCTGTCCCTGACCTGTCATTACGGCGGAGGAGAAACCCGCTCTGTCCACAACCTGGCAGAGCCATAGGCCAACCAGAGCAGGTGTGACACCTGATCATGGGTCTCCCCGCAGAGGAGATGTTGCTGGGTTTGGTCCATCACTGGGTTTGGTCCAGCGCTGGTGCAAAGTAAGAACACGAGCATCTTTCTAGAGCTGGGACTGGTCTACCAAATTTATAGTCAGACATATGGCGTGATGAACAGCCCAAGCCATTTCTGTGTGTGCTTTTGGCTCTGGGCTATTTATTATATTGTTTGCTGTGGGCCAGGTGTGGATTTCTTCCTTAGCCCCTACACTCTCACATGTCCCTGAACAAAGATGCCATTGGAATCAGAAGTGAAAAGCTAAAATCTATGGCCTAAGAGACCTACTGCATCAAACCCCAGTTCCTCCTACTATAGGAATTTCCATCTCCTGAATTCATTGCTATGGGACAGAAGATAATGTTTAGTGTTTTAATTCCACCACGACCCCCATCTGCTGCCAACAGCCATTCCTACTGTGAGGAGTCCCCAGGGAACATTGGAAAGAAGAGTCTTGGTAAAGAGAAGTCTATGAAGTGGGTAGTGTCCTAGTCCAAAGTCTGAAGAGGGAGGATGTTGGATGGGTCGGGGGGAAGCTGACAGCTGAGGCACTTAGCTCCACTTCCTTTTTTGGACTCAGCATGAGATGACCTCTTAGGTGACTCCCAGGACATCCTCAAACCAACCCAGGATAGTGACATCAGAGTACAAGCAGCTACTACATTATAGTTAGAGGAGGCTACAGTTTAGATCCCTCAAGTCTCACTTGGCTTCTGGGCATGAAGGAGGAAGGTGTCAGAATCCCCTGTGCCCTGCAGAAGGATGTGGGGAGCAGGTGATAGTGCTGACTGCCAGGATTACCAGGGGTGTCACCATGGTTGTGGGCCACAGGGAATCCTCCCAGGCCCATGACCACGTAAAGTTATAGCCAGACCTCAGCAGGGCCATGGGACCACAGGAGCTGAGCAGGGCCAAGCAGGTGGGGAGAAACACAGTCACAGAACTTAGCTAGAGATGTCACTGAGACTTGCAGTGACAAGTGAACAAGAGACATCATTATGGAAATGAGATGTCAGAGGACAATACAATGACACATGGGCCTGTACTGTCTTAGAGAGCAATTGGGAGAAGAATAAGGAAAACTGAGAGACAAACAGATTTTTCAAAAAGGGAGTTACCTAAAAAGACCGTTTCAATTATTAAATTAGGTGAAGTTTTATGAGTTG
>NW_011888856.1:772271-774616 GCF_000151845.1 Pteropus vampyrus
TCTCACATGTCCCTGAACAAAGATGCCATTGGAATCAGAAGTGAAAAGCTAAAATCTATGGCCTAAGAGACCTACTGCATCAAACCCCAGTTCCTCCTACTATAGGAATTTCCATCTCCTGAATTCATTGCTATGGGACAGAAGATAATGTTTAGTGTTTTAATTCCACCACAACCCCCATCTGCTGCCAACAGCCATTCCTACTGTGAGGAGTCCCCAGGGAACATTGGAAAGAAGAGTCTTGGTAAAGAGAAGTCTATGAAGTGGGTAGTGTCCTAGTCCAAAGTCTGAAGAGGGAGGATGTTGGATGGGTCGGGGGGAAGCTGACAGCTGAGGCACTTAGCTCCACTTCCTTTTTTGGACTCAGCATGAGATGACCTCTTAGGTGACTCCCAGGACATCCTCAAACCAACCCAGGATAGTGACATCAGAGTACAAGCAGCTACTACATTATAGTTAGAGGAGGCTACAGTTTAGATCCCTCAAGTCTCACTTGGCTTCTGGGCATGAAGGAGGAAGGTGTCAGAATCCCCTGTGCCCTGCAGAAGGATGTGGGGAGCAGGTGATAGTGCTGACTGCCAGGATTACCAGGGGTGTCACCATGGTTGTGGGCCACAGGGAATCCTCCCAGGCCCATGACCACGTAAAGTTATAGCCAGACCTCAGCAGGGCCATGGGACCACAGGAGCTGAGCAGGGCCAAGCAGGTGGGGAGAAACACAGTCACAGAACTTAGCTAGAGATGTCACTGAGACTTGCAGTGACAAGTGAACAAGAGACATCATTATGGAAATGAGATGTCAGAGGACAATACAATGACACATGGGCCTGTACTGTCTTAGAGAGCAATTGGGAGAAGAATAAGGAAAACTGAGAGACAAACAGATTTTTCAAAAAGGGAGTTACCTAAAAAGACCGTTTCAATTATTAAATTAGGTGAAGTTTTATGAGTTGTATTATAATTAGTTTCTCTCTTTCCACCTCTCTCTCTCTCTTTCTCTCTCTCTCTCTCTCTCTCTTTCTCTCTCTCTCTCTCTCTCTCTCTCTCTCACACACACACACACACACACACACCCCACCCCATTACAGATCCAGACCCAGCAAGGACAGGCTCAGGAAGAAGATCAAATCACACACGAGAAATACAGAAGGCACCGTTCCTTTGCCCGTCTTGAGTGAGCTGAGAAGAAATGACTGGCCTGTGCATTCGCAGCATCAAGCAAGTCCTCGGTGGGAGGCGGCATGCACAGGAAGCAGGCACAGACATGATGCCGCGTCTGCTCCCGAGGCACTCACACCCGGTGTGGGAGGCAAATGCAAAAACAGCTATAAACTCTGACGGCATATCCCATGACAGAGTTATAACCAAATATGATTCAAGCACGAAGAAGAGGGAAATTACTCCTGGTCACGGTAGGACAAGACTGTGACATGCAAGTGTGATTCAACAGTTTAATTAAACAAATATTTTGTGGGTACCCATACTATGTTTGCCACTGTGCTGGGTCCATGCATCTGGAGGACACAGTCTGGTAAAGGAGTGAGACGACAAAGATAAATTCCATTCAATATATTAAGTCTCAAAATAGATAGTGCATTGACCATCATGGAATTTATCAAAGAATTCACAAAGTTTGAACCTGTCGACTTCAATTTCTAAAGAACACCGAGAAAGTCGAAGTTGGAAGCGACCAGTGCCAAAGTTCACTGGACTTGCTTCTTCCCGCTTAGGCATAAAGAGTACTTTAAAAGAGAAATTGCGAGAAGGGGTGTGTGTGAAGGAGGAGATAGGAGATTATTTGCAAGTGGTTTCCTAAATTTCTTCCTTCCAGATTCGGGAATATAATATCTTTGACCCCACTGAAGAAGAAGGTGAATATGAGCCCAGTATACTGCCTGTGTCTTCCTAGAGCATAAACGGTGCACCTGTCAGATAACAGCCCAGCTCTCCTTCCAGAGAGGCTGAGAGAACAATAAACACACACAGAGAGGGAAGAGGTGCTCGGGGGAAGTACCGCCCATCTAAGATGGCTTCCAATGACCATCAGAGTCACTGCCTCAAATAGAGAGGGAGGAAAGGAAAAGTCAGAATGAGAAAAATAGTGAAGTTTCCTCTACTCCAAAATGTGGTCTGTAAAACAGAGAAGGAATTCCAAAAGGACGGAAGTACAAGTAAACATGGCAGCTCTGACAGTGATTTTGGCTTTCTAGCCTACCTGAAACTTGGGACAGGAGAACCCTCCCTGTTTCAAGAGAACCGTGATTCTCTCTGTTCGTCATTTCACACAGGGGAAGATGGATCACCGAACTTGATTTTATTACTGGAAACACAATTTCTTTGTTCTT
>NW_011888856.1:774666-796417 GCF_000151845.1 Pteropus vampyrus
GAAGAGGTGCTCGGGGGAAGTACCGCCCATCTAAGATGGCTTCCAATGACCATCAGAGTCACTGCCTCAAATAGAGAGGGAGGAAAGGAAAAGTCAGAATGAGAAAAATAGTGAAGTTTCCTCTACTCCAAAATGTGGTCTGTAAAACAGAGAAGGAATTCCGAAAGGACGGAAGTACAAGTAAACATGGCAGCTCTGACAGTGATTTTGGCTTTCTAGCCTACCTGAAACTTGGGACAGGAGAACCCTCCCTGTTTCAAGAGAACCGTGATTCTCTCTGTTCGTCATTTCACACAGGGGAAGATGGATCACCGAACTTGATTTTATTACTGGAAACACAATTTCTTTGTTCTTGGGGGCTTCTCTCAATTCTTACGCTCTTACTAGCTTTTTTGATCTACTCGGTAAGAATTAGTTTCCACCACTGTCATTTAAAAATGAGAGCCGCTAAATGGACCTTGTGGAATATACTCTCCAGACACTTTCTTTTTTTATTATTATTAAATGTACTGGGATGACGCTGGTTAATAAAATTATGTAGGTTTAAAGTTTACAATTCAATAATACATCAACTATATGTTGCATCATGTATTCACCACCCAAAGTCAAATCTTTTGTCACCATATATTTGACCCCTTGAACTCTTACCTACCTCCCCTTCTCCTGCCTTACTATCTGGTAGCCACTAAACTGTTGTCGATGTCTATGAGTTTCTGTTTGTTTGTCTTGTTCGTATGTTGCTTTCAGTTTTATATCCCACATATGAGTGAAATCTTTATTTAGCACGTTTGTGGTATATTTGCCTCCATGGCATCTAGTCAACAGGCACTGATAATGAGATAAGAAGGAAAGAAAGACTTTTGAAGAATAATAATAGTACCATTATAGTAATATTGGTAATAGTATTGGCATTATTTTAAATTGATTCCAGTGCAATGATTCCCCAAGCCAACATTGCATTCAAGTTTCCTGGAAGCTTTTAAAAAATATAGACACCAGGCCAGACTCCAGATCAGAGCGTAAAGTGACATAATCATGCTGCTAATCCCGACCTCACGGGGTAGGGGCAATATCACTTTCAGACAAATAACATGAATAATTAAAACTGCCTCATTATGGTTTGAATAATCTGGACCAGCGCTTTCCAAACTGTCTTCCGTAGAGACCTTAGCCCAAGGGATGTTAACAGGCTTTGCCAACGAAATGTTTGCTGGGTGGGAATGTGGTGGAAATCCAGATTAAGCAAAGTTTCACAAACTTTGTTTGGTCTTTGCCTGCTCAGAGTTTTTCCACTGGTGTTGACGCTCACTCAGACTCTCCAAGGGAAGGCTGCTGTGCACAGCATTTCCCACGAGAGCTGACAAAAGAGTCTGGTGTCTTTCTCTGTAAATCCCCCAGGACTCTAATGTCCTATTGCATGGGGTTTGGAGACAGCTGCTCTATAATGCTGCCACCGAGCCCCACCTCCTTGGGTGTGCAGGTGCATTCAAGTCAAGGGATCTGAGCAACGAGACGAAATGACGACCGTAAATTTAAAACAAGACAGTTTATGCACTGAACGTGTTCTAATCCATATTGAGATAAAAAGGTAAGAAACAGAAAACATCCAAGTTTATATATTCACGGAAATAAAATAGGTCACCGCCACACAGCTATCCCTAAAACCAATTTTCTAGTTTATCAACAGTTTATTCACTCTTTGTTTTTCTCTCTTTTCCAAATTTGTGGCATTATTACATGATTAACCGATGACCTCATAAGTCAAATGAGAGGTCGTCTCAGATACATTGATGGGCTTCGCTTTTACCTCTGCAATAATGAAAGAATACTTTTTAAATTCTCTCCCCTTGTCTCTGAATATGACTTTTCTCTAACATTTTCTTTTTCTCTCTGGACCATCTCTGATGGCTAGTTATCATCATTTACAGAAACAAATGGGCAGATCGTTACGCTTGCCAATTCTCAAGGGCACTGTTCCATGTTCAGAATATTGTTCTTGAATTAAACGCAGGACCACCACGACTTACTTATTCTTCCATGTTCACATGCTTTTGGTTAGAATTTCTGGGCAGAACTGCCAATAAGCCGACGTGTATTAATTTTTTACTTCTTTCCTTTTCAGTAGTCAGAAAACGAATAATAAGTGGTTTACCTACCACAGAACATTCTCAACTACGATGCTGGTGTGGAACTTTTCTCTGGTTTTATTTAACACTTTTTCTAACATTCTTTTAAGTCACAGAGGATTTCTTTTTTACTAAAACAGATGTAAACATGTGAGCTGAAAATAAAGATTTTTAAAGTTTGTGTTATTTTAAAAATCAGAAAAGATCCCAAATAAGTATTTCACAGATGATAAATACACTTGTCATTGGCATTTCCCTTTAGAGTTCCCAGGTAGAGTTTCTTAACTTCTAAAAATCATTGTCTTATTTGTATCCTAAAAAGAACACATGGTCATTATAGAAAATTTATAAAATACCAACTAGAAAATAAGAGAAAATAAAAATCACATCAAGTTATACTACTCAGCGATAACAATTCTTAACATTTTGTCATCTATCCACAGATAGATTTGTTTAAATGATTGTATTTTAACTTTTCCTACACAAATTATTTAGCAGAATGTTTTTATACTAATATATTATAAATATCTTCCAAAGGTATTAAATGTTTTTCTCCAACACAATTTTAATAACAACATAATTTGCAGCTAAGCATGTTATAATTTATAGAATCAGTCCATTAATGTAGGATATTTAGGTTGCTAATTTTTTCTATAAGAACTGAATTTAAATGAAATTTCTACAACTATATTTTTGTGTACTTTTTTTAATTGGGACAAAATTTAGAAGTCCAATATCAGGATTAAAGGAAAGAAATAGTTCTAAATTTTTTGACCCATCACTAAACTATCCTCTAAAAATTTTATAACAGTCTCTTCTTTTTCACAAGCAGAATATGAGCATGTGCACATCTCCAGATCTTCACAAAAACCTGTTAAGACTGTTTACAAGGCAATGGAAATACATTTGCACAGATACATCTGTATTGTCTTATTTTGTCATTCCTCAGATTTCCAGTGAACATTTTAGAAAGGAGGGAAATAAATGGCTTGAGATAAGATGATCATCTTAACTAGACTGGCTTTCTCCATCTCAGTGCTATTTTAACTGAAGGAAGTTATTTATGTTTCTAATATAAAACAGTGAAAAAGTCGTCTTCTGTCCTCCCTGCTTCTCTGCCTGACAATTCTGAAGCTTTCTATCATTCTATGTCATGTATGAGAAAGGTACTGGGCCCAAGAAGAGATAAAGAAACAAGGTAAAAGAGAGAATCAAGGAGAGAGGGGAGTGAAGGAAGGACGGAGGCAGGGAAGAAGGGAGTGATGAAAACAATATGTAAACCTTTAGAATGAGCATGTCTGTGTTTCCTTCAGTAAGCGAAAGGAAGCAGATTAATCTATTTCCTACTTCATTTTGCCCAAAGATTTCCATTAGATTAAGATGACTCTTGAATGATTTCATCATTATTGTCTCATCCTCAGATAGTGGTTCTCAAGAGGGAGTGATTTTTGTCCCCCATGGGAAATTTAGTAATGTTTGAAGATATTCTGGTTGTAACAGGAGGATGTTACTGAAATCTAGTTTCTTGGAGGCCAGGAATGCTGCTAAATTCCAATAATGCACAGGACAGCTCAGTACAAAAAAGGATTATCTGGCTTAAAATATCAATCATGCCAACAAACCTGTTCCAAGGAAAACTAGAACTTAGTTATCTGTTCTTATTGGAGAAAAGCAATGCCATTGGCTATCTCTTCAATTAAAAAAGATACTACAATATGAAAAAGTTCAAAAACAGAAAAAGAAAAATCTCTAGCAGATCACAGAGACTCTTTACTTACATAATCGGTAGTGTTATTTTATTTTTATTTCAAACAGCTTTATGATGTGTAATTGATATAAAGAGAACTGCACACATTTACTGTTTATAATTTGATGGATTTGGACTTATGCAAACACCTGTGATACCATCATCACAGCCAAGGCGACAGATAGATACACCATCTCCCTGACTTTCCTTGTGTCCCTTTGTTTTTGTTTCGTTTTGTTTTGTTTTGTTTTCTGGTACGAACACTGAACATGGTATCTACCCTTTTAACATATTTTGAGGTGCACATTGCTATATTAAATATAGGCACCATGTATTTCAAATTTCATTTCCTTTTCTCATCACACTATCAACCCATTTATATTAAACATCTGTTGTATTAATCACACATATGCAGCAAATTCTCTTATCAGATGCTTATTCTTTCTTATTTGAAATATGCTATTCTTAATGTTACAATTTCTGGATAACAAGAAAAAAGATTAGGTCCAGTAAGAAAAGTTTCAGTTATTAAACAGATAGTATATAACAAATATGTTAAGCAACTGTGAAAAAAATTAAGATAGATGCTTATTTTTGTACCTGACACAAAAATATTTTCTAAAATGACTAAAGATTTAAACATAGAAAAATGAATCCAGGCAAATACTCAAAGTAAGTGTAAGGTATACATTTGTATAGTTCAGGAGTGGAAACAGGCTTTTTAAGCATGGCATCAAAGCTCGCAGCACAAAAGTAACAGACCAATAAACCAAATGAATAACTAAAAACTTATCACTGCAAAGGCTTAAAGTAGTATTTTGAAGTGAGAAAAATCTATGACATAACAGGATTAGTTCTAAAAGATTTTTGAAATCAATAAAAACACAAACATGCTTTTTAGGGAAAATATGCAAAGGAAATGAACAAAAAAAATTCACCAAGAAGACATAGAAATATCCAACAAGCCTAAAACAATTGATGAGCCTCAGAAATGCAATGAAAATTTCACTGGGATTCCATTTATCAAATTGGCTAGAATCACAAGAAAATAATAAAACTCAACACAGAGAAGCATAGAAGAAAAAAAAATGGTTGCTCTCACAAGTCACTGATGGGTCTATAAACTAGTATGATCTAATCAGGCAGCAATTGGGCAATGTTTGTCAGAAACTTGAAAAATGTGGATATCCTTTGATTTAACAAGTTCTCTCTTAAGAAGTTTCTCATCCTAATAAATATAAGGATATTCTGAAATATTTGCCTTTAGGGATGTTCATCAGTGTGCTGCTTCTAAAACCAAAGATGAGAAATAATCAAGTTTCCACTAATAGAGAATTGATTAACTACCTTATTGTGATGCCATACAATGGAAACTCTTCAATTTTTATTATTATAATTATGAGACATGCAGTTTACAACCATATAATAGTATAATCATTTATAACATTTATTAAGATTGAAAGATATTCATAACATATTAAGTAAAATGAGTAAGTATATACTTACCAGGTTACCTTGTAGAGTCCAGATAATAAGATAATATTTTTAGCCTTCCCAAACCAAATGTTAAAAATGCCAAACAAGTATGTCTTAATTCTGAAATCAGAGGGTTATGTTTTGTTTTCTATTACATATTGGAATATTTTATACCTTCATATTTCCTTTGAACACACAAACTTTATGCACTAACATGTAATAAGGCCAAAGCTATACAAGTCTTTTTAAGGAAGTAATTGTTAGCAAGGAATTAAGGCACTAATAATGAACAGTGTTTTTTTTAATAACAGTGTTTTTTTCATTTCTAATGAAAATAGTAAAAAAGTTTCAAAAAAAAAAGAACTTTTTGAGAAGAAAATAAAAGTTTAGCAAATACTGGCGTTATGGGATGCTATAAAGAAATGGTTTTAAATATGAAAATAAATCTTTCCATAGAATGAAGAAAAATATCCAAAAATATATGCAATGATTAAAACTTTTAACAAATTGTATTTTATTTCCTTCTAGGCACTAGAGTCAGACTTCCTATTTTTACAAATATGTCATAAAATACAAAAAGAAGAAAAGAAATCTTATAGACACAGCTGAATAAATTAATTCGACTAGTAAGGAATTCTAACAATCAAAGTTTTCATACTTCAGTACCCCAGTGAATTGTAATTCAATTCAAATACCACCAGCTCAGATTCTTAGATCAATTCCTGCATTAATATTCATTGTAAAACTTGTCAATCTTTGAGCACTAGATGCTCTAGTCAGCCTGTTGATAATGTAATAATTATAAGAATTTAAATAGCAGGATGGTCCATTCTTTTGCAAAAGCTTCATAGAGAAAGCATGGGATGGGAAGACTATTTCCTTAAGGGAGAATTCGCCAAAGAGAACAGCCGAGTCAAACAGGAAAACAAACGGACAAACTCATTCATTATTACAATCTAATGAAGTTTTACGGCTGCCTACGGGACATCTAGGAAATTACATTTACGATTTTAATCAAAAGGCCAGCATTAATGCTGATTTAATAATCAGTTCTTCTTGGGGTATCTCTATCATTGAGATAAATAAGATTGAGATAAAATAGGAAATGGTCATTTCTCTCTTAAATTTATTCTATTCCTCAATCTTGGTTTTCCTTTTTATATTTGCACACACAAAAAAAAAATCTATATACGATTAGAGAAATCTCTCTTAAATTTAGCATCCTATGACAAATGTTAATTTTATTGATTCTTCAGATTCTCCTGAATGGAGATATCACATCTCTACTCACTATTTAAAAAAATTTAAATCCAGTGTGTCCAGACATATAAATATAAAGATATGAAGCAAGCAGGTTTTATGTATAATTATTCCCCTACTGGTCACTGCTAAATATTGCTTAAACTCACCAGAAATGGCTAAGAATAAGAATTTTTTCCAACATTCACTGACTTTCCATCATTCCTCTGAGAACCAACTCAGTAAAGACCTCATTAAAACTCCCATCTCAACTGAAGTGAGTAAAATTAGTATTTTAACAGTAAATTATGCACCCCATCCTCTATGGTTCATGTCTGTAACTAATTAACTTTAATGGCTTATGGAAATGGCTTGGATGCTCTGTCAACTGGCCATATTTGTTGAGGAGATCATTTTATCATCATAAACTAGGAGCATCCTAACCAGTAATTAAATGTATTACCTAATTAGTATTCAATTGAAACTTTGGTAAAAAGCTATGCTAAGACTTTTTTATCTCATTCTTTTATACACTGGATGAACATACTTACTGTAGGCTGGATATTAGGTTAGACACTGGAGAACAACAAAAGAATCTGACATGAACCTTGGTCTCATATTACTCACAAGCTAACAGTAACACTACAGATATCAAATGATCACCTCCATTTAGCTTAAAAAATATTTAAAGACTGCCAATGTGCTACACATTATTCTAGACCCAATGAAACCAAAGCAAATGGGTCACAAACTGACAATATTCTAATTGGTTTCAGACATACAAATAAGACAGAATATCTCTATTCTTATAGATTAGCTGAGTATTATCACTATAATATATACAATCAGATATCAGTATACCTGGACTTGTTTATTTTGACTTCCTTAAAAAAAAAACTGAATTAAGATAAAATGTTATGCTACCTCTTTTTAGAAAATTTTTAGAGATGAAAATGTCTATTTGAAAAATTATGCCTTTTCTGGCAAAATTATGCTTGCTATGCAAGCATCTGTAATAAATTCCTTCTACACTTTAGAGCCAGAACACAATCTGCCACTTCAATTGGACAGTGGGAACTATATAACTCAATGTTTATAATTTTTTATTTTCTTTTAATGTTTTTGTGGTTGAAATTTCCTTTCTAATGCTATGATCATAGTGGAAATTAAGTAAATATGTTGGATGAATAATAAATGCCAAACCAAACTTTTTACTTTAAGCACATTTTCTTTTGTGCATAAACTGAATACAAAATGGGTTTCTCTCAATCCTCCTATGTTTGAACTTATTATCTAAACATTATCTTCTCCTCTTTATGTTAAATATTCCCGAGTCATTTCCTCAGTAAACACCCACACTTAACACCTTTAATCATCTCGCTCATTCTCACACAACTCTTCCAGTATCTCCAGGCTCTTTTTAAAGTGTTACTATCATGAGATTCTAATTAGTTCTTATCTTTTAAATGTCAACTTTTCTTAATAATTCTCAAGAGCGTGTTAACTTTTTGTATTACAGTAGAAGAAGCCTATACTCAGAGGACAGTCAATCTGTGAATCTTGTCTTTGCCTTTGCTTTAAATAAGTTAGCTCTACAGTGAAATATACTGTCTGTGCGATGGTCTTGATATAGGAACCCATGCTCCTGGCCAAGTGTACTGTTGAGTCAATGGCATTTGCTGCTGCTAAGTCCATTACAGGTATGGTATGAGCTATACAAGACGCAAGCAGCTTCCAGCTGAGTGAGGAAGATATTCATTCATGCAATAGTGAGGGAACAAGAGAAGGAATAGCCTAGCAGGCTTGCATGTGGCCTTCGTAGTACAAAGTTCTGTTCCAAAGCTGGCCATCTGTATGACGTTGAATAAGTTTTCCACATTTCCAATATTTCCATTTCTTTGGTAAAAAAGCAATGATAAGGGTATCCACTTCATAGGTTTTGGTGATGATTATGTAAAATAATGCATGTAGAGAGGTTAGCACAGTGCTTTTAAACCTTCCTACCTGCTGTGAGTGTGTATATGTGTGTGTGTGTACTTTGTTCAGGGTACTCTGCTAAGTATATAAATAACTACAATACAAGGCATAATTATAATAATGATAATAATTAATAATGATAGTAATAGTTAAACTGAGGAGGAAGAACAGACTTTGAGAATGAGCCAACTACCCCCTGATAGGTGGTATGTTGTGTGTGTGTGTGTGTGTGCGTGTGTGTGTGTGTGTGTGTGTGTGTGTGTGTGTGTGTGTGTTAGTCAGAACTAACCTGAAAGGGCGGGAAGTTCCAAGCTTACAGGTAGAATCAAGGTAAATATCCATGTCCAAAGAAGCAAAGAGCAAGAATGTGGCATCCAAATCATATTATATGGGCATCCTCACGTCTGCATTCCTGTGGACCAACCGTTCCTTCCTTCCCAGAACATACAGACCTCTATAGATAGGGTCAACTGTGACTCATAACTCACTCTATACAGAGACTATCTCTGAGAAAAATCAACAAGCATAAAAGGTACTTAATAAATTATAATCTGTCAAACTTTATGAGAAGCCGGTGTTTGAGTCTCATTTTATGGAACATGAGCCTAACAAGAAGGGTTATATGAACTAGCCGAAGTTGTTCTGCCTGTGAACAATGACGAAAATGTAATCGCATGCCCCACAAACGAGACTATAATAAGTCTCCTGTTGTTAGGATAATGATATTTACACATCTATTTATAACTTTATATTCTTCCCTTTCTTTTTATTCTCCATTGACAGTTAATGCATTGCAACTCACTGACAGGCAATTTATTTGGGGGTAAAAAGTAATCTAATAAAAAAACAATAAAATCTGTGAATATAAAAAAATAACCCAAAGATATAAGCAGATTTATTATACATAGCTGGAAAAGATATCTCTTATATGAAAGCATCCATAAAGTAAGTTAACTCCTCTGTGCACAAGTTCTTTGGAAATATATTTGACAGAGTCATTTACTTTCAATATCAGAAATCACCCAGGAACATGGGAAAATTACTCCTACAAGTCAAGAGTATTTATATGCAGCCAAATAGCCAGAGCAAAATAAAACCTTATGGGAGAAATAGATGAGTGCACCAAAAATAAAAAGAGGCAGGGAAAAGAGAAAGATGCAAAACACTAGTTTAAAGACCAAGTTAAAAAGAGACCCAGTAACTACACAATGATTTAATTATAGGAAACCTAAAATGTTGATGTAATTTGACAACTCTCAATAGGTAAATCTCTAAGAAAGTGATATTCAATCATTCAGTAATATTGCCCTATAACAGAAATTTCTTTTTAAGACATTTAAATCTACTTCTTGAGTTCATGGACCTGACTTTCCATGAACAGATTCAATATAGTTTTCTTTCTTTAATTGCTGCTTCATGATGGAACAATTCCTCTTTTCCTGTGTCATTAATCTCAATGCCAAGTTTTGATGATGGTGCTAAAGTTCAATATCTGTGTGGACAGATGGCCAAAATGCCCCTCCACAGTAAGAGTACGCAGGTATTCTCATTCCAGTATGTCTGGACATCCACCCTCAGTGGGAACATCATGGTGTGTTGTTATGGTCAGGTCGTATGCCTTTGTCAGTCCCTGTGTCATGCCGAGACATACCAACACTGAAAGTCAGGTCCATACTCTCAAGAAGTAAATACTCTGATTTCACAGGATAACTTCATTTAGTCTTCAAAACAAATCTATGAAGTAGTTTATTATTTGACTCCAGAGCCTATGTTTTCAACCATTATGTTATTGAACATATAATATAGATTGGGCGATTTAACAAATGACTAAACAACTGAATGAAACACACTACAATGAACTAAGCACCACAATCATATTCTTATTCAGCCTCTCAAGTTTCTTTGAGATAGAACATTCTTATATTTCAGTTTGTATATTTCCCAAGTTAAAATTAGATCCTGAAGACCACATCCAGTATCATGGCTACTACCATACAATGAATGAGCCACAGTGATGAAGAGAAATATTAGCAGCCAGAAATTGTGTCCTCAAAATATTGATACAACTATTTATACATTTTAAATCTTAGTTTATAAATTAACCAAATGAATACAAAAATGTATCTATTTTTTTCATTTCACTGATTCTATCAACTGACTGTTGTGATGTTTTATAAATACAGCCCAAATAATGAAGTAACATCAAAGTACTATTAAAAATTAATAGTGGGCTGAGATACTCTAGCCATTATTTATCCATTAAAATACACAGTTTAAAACAAATTTTTTTGTTTGATCTTGAGATAATTGTGCTAAGTGAAATAAGTCAGACAGAAAAAGTTGAGAACCATGTGATATCACCCATATGTGGGATATAAAACTGAAGCAACAAACAAACATGACAAGCAAACAGAGACTCACGGACATGGACAGTGGATTAGTGATGACCAGACAGAAGCGGGGGAGGGGGAGGTAGCTAGAGGTAAAAAATAAAATAATAAAAAATAAAACAATTTTTTTTCAACATTTCTGTGATGGTCTCTTCGATGTGTCACCTTGGCTAAGCGGGTCTCCAGTTATCAATCAAACACTACCCTGGATGTTGCTGTGAAGGTATTTCGTAGATATAATTAAAGTCTGTAAACAATAGACTTTAAATGGAGGAGATTTTTTAGACAATCTGAAGGAATCAGTTGAAAGGCCTTAAAAGCAGAACCTGAGGCTTCCGAGAAAAAAATAAATTCTGCCTATGGGCTTCAACCTTGCCTGAGAGTTCCAGGCCTTTGCCCGATGGCCTTTCCTGCAGACTTTGGACTTACCTAGCCAGTCCGCAGACTTGAGTAAGCTTGTTCCTTCATATATATCTCCTACTGGCTCATTTTTTTTGTCGAACCCCGACTGATACAATTACTCTTGCACTCTTACATGACAAAGAGTGATAGTACTTCCAGTCAGTTCATCAGCCTCTACTCAAGAAACATACAAGGTGTGGAAGCAATATAAAACTTAGCAACAGCTAGGCATTCCAACCTCCATTTTAATGAAAAATAAATTATAAAAAGAACAAGACGTAGATCCACAGATTTTTAATAATGACCCTGAAGTCACTCATCTTTATAATTCCAGTGACTGTCACACAGTAGGTTCTCAACAAATGTCTTTCAAGTGAATAACTGAGTGAATGACTGATTGAACAAGTGAACGAGTTGATTTTGCTCATTGTTCTTTTGTGCTTTATTTCTTAGATTCTTCTTCACAATGTTTGGGGTACATTGATGCCCAAGAGGGAACTGAGCGGTAAGAAGCAATAGGAAATCTCCCTCCTTCATCCCCCAGTGTCCTCAAAGCTCATACAGTGCCATGTATGTGCCAAGAACCATCTCGATTTAATCTTTCCAAAACCATATTAATCAGGTCAAAGTATATATTATCAATTCTAAGACTCACTCATTTTCACCAGGCCAACACGGAAAGCATCAACAGGCTAATGAGCAAGTCTGTAATGCTGGTAACAGATCTTAATTTTAATACCAAGCATGACAAGGCAGCAAAGATTGCTAAGACAGCACATACAAATGGATCAACCTTAAAGGCCACAGCTATTGAACTTGGCTATGACACAGAAGAGCAGTTTGATGAACAGGTGAAACCTAAGGACACACTGGGTACATCCTGATTTAATTAAATTTATAATAAAAATAATTATGGTGTATAACATAAAAAATGAAACAGACTCCTTCTAGTTCTTAAACAAAAGTGAGGATATGTGAAAGACAACTGCAATTGAACTTGACTACCTGTAGCAAAACAGTCTTGTCAGTATATAAAACTCCAAGATGTGCCAGGTCCAAAGTGAATTTAAAGATATAAAATAAAATAATTAAATTGTAAGATACAAAAATAAATAAACAAATAAATAAATGTCACAGGAGCTTTTTATTCCCTCTGTTGTCCCTGTTTAGGCAGGTGGCATTAAAATCAATGTATTAGTTTTCTTTTAATCAAAAGTTATATTACACTAGTTTCCAGGGAGCAAAAGGTTACTCTACAGAGGTAGAAGTGATGTTTACAGACCAAAAGATATATATATTTAAGTCACCATAATCAGGAGGAGGATAAAAAATCAATAAAATCTATTAATTCCGAAACAACAGACGAGGAGAAAGAACTCTATTTCAAATCTTGTTAATCTTGTGGTCTTATAGCCACATAGTTATTACCATAAATATTTAGAATATTTTGACTTGAAATACAGATGTCTTTCCATTTGGGTAAACATGAAATTCGCTTTGGGAGAGGAAGTACTATTTTCATATCGTGATATATTAAAACACAGATAACAAAAAAATTGTTTTGGTCTTAAAGACAGGGAGTTACTTCTCTATAAGTCAGCAGGATGGGTCCAGTAGGGCTGTTTTGAAGAAAAACAACAGCATTAGCTGCCTAGAAATCATATAGAAAATAGGTTTTATTTTCACTCACAGAAACACACTTAACAGGTAATCACTGAGGATGAATATGTTTCAGAGATTAGCACTCAAGCATTCGTCCATGTAGTTGGAGTTGATTTTTAGCTTCTTTACCCCAAGTGGTTGCTAAACCAAGTGTTTTATATTTCAACCTGTGGTTTTGGTGATCACAAGACCCTAGGGTTCAGGAAGTGAGATATCTTCCCAGGTCTGCTGATTTATCACATAAGTCTGAGGACACAAACGTCCTGGACCTCAGCTTTCTCTCCTAAAAAGGGGTGGTGGTAAGGGTTCATTATTATCATCACAGTTAAAGAATGCATACATTTGGGGCTACACTTTGTCCCACACTATTTATAACTCAGAAGCCCTATTTTCAACTTTCACGTTAGCTTTCTATGTGGTACACAGCTAGTCATACGAATTTTCAATGAAAAATTTTCAATGAAACTTTAATACTGCTTAAAAGAAAAGCAATCCGCAGGGTAAAAGCCAATGCTATGTCTACTTCCATTTTATTAGGAGGTGAACTGGGGGGCGGGAAGGAATACCATACATAATAAGTTGTGGCCAAGTTGTTTCATGTAGGGGGAGAGGGGCTAATGGTAACAATCAACGTTGGGCCAGAAAAGCAAAGCCAAAATCTGGAGTCAGAAGAGTGGAAGTAATACAGCAGGTGTCCAATTAGAGATGTGACTACAGACAAACATGGGAACAGTAGATGCAAGACACCATAATTTGAATAGGATGAGCAGTGTGGAGGTGACTTGAAGTTTAAAGGCAACCCCAGTGATCGAATTAAGTCTGGGATTTGTCGTCTAAGACCAAGATGAGAAAAGTCTAGGGCATTTGGTCCCTTTTAAAGGACCAAAAGCAAACCGGTATTCACCTTTACACAGAGTTCTCCAATCTTGGCCTCGTAAAACCAGGTCAGCCTCCCTATCGAGCAGAATGTGTTCTGGTTGGCCATCTCTGTACATGAGCGCAAAGAGCAACGTTTTTTTCAAAAGAACCCAGAGAGTCTACTTCATCAGTCTCCCTTCAGCTTATTACCTTCTGCCTACACTTCAGGGTTGTACAGCAGTTAAATCCACAAGTTATATTTTTAAAATAGCAATTATCCTCATTCCTTCTCACTGACATGCCATACAATTAGTCTGGTTTAGGTCCAAGGAAAAAAAATAAAAATAAAAAATAAAGAAAAGCATATACTAGCTAAAATAAATTCATGTAAACATAATTCAGATTGGCTCAAAACCACTCAAATGATTTTTAAGCAGCTCCAATCTGATTCACAGGTCAAATTCAAAGTTGATTCTATACCAAGTATGAATCGATTACACAAACATTTCCAAAACAACGATAAAATAAGTCAAAGGCCAAGATCTTAATTAAAATATAGTTTCCTTTAGAGAATGTTGAGATTATCATTGGAAAATCCTATCACATCAAGACAAATATAATAGTTTGGATTATACGTGTAAAAATAAGCACAAGCTGACAGGGAAAGCTTTATGACAAGGAGTTCAAGGAAGAATTTAGCAATTCTACATCCAACTGATCCATCTACATCCAAATGTCAACATACACCTTGCTTCTCTTTGTGTATTAACTAGGGATGCTTACACTGTCTCTGATAAGAGAAACCTAGTAAAAGCAAATAGCAAACCTAACATGATACCCCTCACTTTGACTATAGTCATCTCACTCTAAATACATGTTTTCAAGGCAAGGACATGTGGAATAAGCAGATTGATTCTTTTTTCCTCCATTATCAGCTGTCTTCATCAATCATCACAAAGGTTGAATACTAAGCTACCAAATACATCAAAAGACATTGCCTCAAGAACAATTTTGGTCAAAGATGCTCATGGCACATAGACAAATATAATTTATAGTTAGCTCAAGTTTTTTCTTCTACTTTAAATTCTGCCTTTTAGCATCTATAATAGCAAACGTTGAAAAGAGTTTGAAAGACAAGGCTCTGGGTTAATTATGAAAGGTAGTCACTATTCCTCTGAAGCTATGAGAGGGTTTGCTCAAGAATAAATCCATTATCACAAAAAAAACTCATTTATTTGACAACGATGTGTCTGTCTGCCCCTAAGTATCTCCAATTCACTTAGCTCTACTTAGCCTCACCAAGATGTTCATTCATTCATTCATTCATTCAAATATTCACTCATTCCATTAGTCCCCTAGATCTAATCTATTTGCTACCCAGGACAGGATTTAAGGTCCCCCAAGAATAACCAAAAGCTAGCCTTATTCCTATGTAGATTCTGATCGGTGGGCTTTGAGCCCGTGTTCTTTAATAAGACTCTGCCTTACCCAATGAGAGTTGTGCTTTCATGTCCCAACCTTTGTCATAATAGCTGAACCTAGATGCTCCCCAGCAGCCCCAGACCCAGGCTTGACCCTGCTCTCCAGGGCTGGCAATAGTCAAGGTTCCTGTGCTGCGTTATACTTCTTCCACCTTGGCTGGATGGATATTGCTATGGCTTCCTAAAAATCCCTGCTTGCCCACGAGGCCTGCTGCCTGCTGCTAAGTTATCTCGTCATGAAAATTGTCCCAACCTGTTGTTTTGATACTGACAAACCTAGCCTAGACTGATACTACTTATACATTTTAAGGATTAATAATATCCACATATCCTTCACATTTCACTGGAATCCAAAGAATTTTCCTCTGAGCTTGCTTAGCCTTAAATGTCTATACCAACTTTTCTGTCTTGATTTCCTCATCTGTAAAAGGGGAATGATGTTGGTATCCACCAGGGGACACTAGGAAGATTAAAGTATAGATTAGTATATAAAACATATTTCATAAGTTTCATAAGAACATAAAACTTAAAAACTTACAACAGCACCCGATAGATAGTACACACTCTATAAGTGTTATGAGTATTAATATTGCTGTTACTATTACTTCTCCAGGAAGCCGCAGGATCCCTGAGGATATAACTGTGTCACTTCTTAAAACCCCTCAGACCTGAAGGGTGATTAGCATATCTCAGGCAATAAGTAGTTATCAAATAAAACTGAAGTACTGAGTATTTAACAAAAGATATCTAGAAATCTTATGTCTATTATATAACTGTGGACAGTAAGACCATAGTAATCAAATTGCTTACTTAAGGACACAAAGTCACTAAAAGAGCCAAGAATGCAAGACAGTCAGAAGCCCATGGCGCTGGCTCCAAGCACCATTTTCACTCCTTACTGTCTTCCTGACATGAGAACCAATGCAGGCACTGCGACCTTGTGTTTCATGTGAATTTACTTCTCCATGGGCAAGGGCGGGGCAAAGGGAACCTTAGACAGTGTTTTTTCACTCATGGATTTATCAAGCAGCCCTGAGCCAGATTCTGTTTCAGGTGTAAGGAGACTACAGCAAACCCAACAGATGAAAAGCACTGCCTCATAAAGCTTACTTTATAAATTTTTTTTGGGGGGGGGGGCATTCTAGACAATAAACAAAACATTACTTTATATTAAATTGTGATACATGTGAAGCATAATGTTGAGAGGCTGCTCCATAATATCACCTATAATGACAGTATCCGTTCCTGCCCCATTTATTCATATCCCTTTCTAGAAAAGCCACTGGACCAGTTTTCTCCAACACTTGGTCAGGGAAGGGAAATGTGCTGATTTGATGCTGAGAGGAGCATGACTTTGTTATTTTGCTACCAAGCCCCATGCCAAAAGTGTGCACGTCATAGCCCACCTCAGGAGGAATCCCACTGCTCGGTGTGGACAGACACTTAAGTGGCCCTAGAAGGCCCAGCAGCTCAAGTGAGTCAACACCCCGATCCTGACCTGAGTTCCATCTCAAATACAACCACAGGGTGAACAGAGAGCTCGTTTTGGTAGGGAGGATTCTCGTTTTGCAAATAGAAGATATGTTATGTTAGATTATGCTAAAATATCAGGGATTATTTTTTAAGAAAAAGAAGATTTTTATAGTCATCCATTTTATTTTAAGGTTTTGGAGGCACTTTCAAGATTTTATGACCTTTTACCAATGCAACAGTCACAGATGGGTACTGGTCTTTAAAGCAAACTCGGGTCAACCTAAGCATAAATGAGTCAGACCTACAAGTCTCCGAGCATTATGGCTTATTACACTGCAAAACCCAAGCCTTTGTGAAGTAGGTTTAATTCTCTGGCTCTGTGAATAAATCTGCAGAAGAAATATTTTACTGAATGACATTAATTGTCTTGAATATTGGGTTTGGATAAGTTGCTTTTTCATATAGCAATCGAATGAAAAGAAAAAAAAACAGCCTTAACAAGAAACACATGAAAAACCATAGAAATCAATCAACAATGTTCTTTTCCCCAAAATTACTATATTAAATGTGCATTAAGGACCTGGCAAGCTACTGACCCACTCTTTATAATTCACCAGGTTTCTTCCAAATATCATACACTTCAGTAAGATATTACTCTTTAGTCATGATGTTTGATTATCGACTTGCCTCACCAAATGACCTGTTAAAAATATCTATACCTAGCGCTCTGGGAAAGCCTCTAGAAATAATACATTGAATAGTTTAGATTCAAATCACCACTCTAATTTAAACCCTGTGGAAATAACAATATTATAGTAAATAATATCGAGTGCTACCCATAGCCCCAAACATACATCAAAGACTGAAGATATTTAGTATTGAAGACCTTTCCAATACTAAGCCCCAGGAGATTTACAAAAGGTCAAGGTGATTGTACCTCCTTAATTAGAATATAAATTCATATATTGATTTAGTATCAAACTGATCCATGAGTAGCTATTGATTTTTTTAAAATACTCATTTTCTATTTCAGTGACTGATTTCAATGAAATATTAATCAGAATCTCCAGAACTGACTGTAGTTTCTGTATCCTGCAGTCGAGTTAAGCAAACAGGGATATTGTGTGTCACAATCGTACCCCATTCTGGCTTTGGAGTTTTAGAAATAGAATACCCCATACTAAACAAACAAAATTTGCACCAAACTGCCAACTCTGAGACAAAATATTACTCATTCGTGTATAAGTATATATCATGCACGTATGTCCAGGCCACCTCTACAGACGCATGAAAACCCAGGTGATTTTTCCTTCATCCCAGAAGAGGGAGAGAGGGAGGGAGAAAGGAAAAGAGAGAGAGATGCTTAGCTGTGCATGTGGCAGAGGAGACCTTGGGCTATAAGTGTCCCTGTGAAGACTGAACCACTCATTCAGAGCTTTGTCACACCTCCCGGTGCCTGAGTTTTTCTGTTGTTCTGCAGCACAGATGAGATGAGCTTGCCTGTCACCTTCCACCCCCGAAGGCTCTTCTGCTATCTTCAGTCTCTTAAGACAGTTAGCACCAGTTCATGCAATTTTCAGCTTTGGAATTTTTGTTAACATCTCGCCTTCCGTCATTTCCTCTCCCCTCTTGTTCTCGTACATTTACGTCTTCCTCGTTGCTCTACTGTCTTATGGAAGTTTGAAGGAGCAGAGGTAAACGCATTTACTCTGCCATATTTCAGCCAGAATTCCCCACTGTACTATAGCATACCACCACAATCTAAATCTATTTGACCCAAGATGGCTAATTTCTAAGGTGGGACAGACTCACATAAAATAAAGTGAATGACATGCTTTTCCCTCTTTCCTGCTTCTCCGTTTCCAGGGATCCGGCTATATATGTAAATAATAATCATAAGCAACACTGCTATGAATAAATCATATTAGGGTGGGGCTTACAGAGTTCAAATTTGAATATCTGGCCAATTATTTATTTTGAATAAATCATATTAGGGTGGGGCTTACAGAGTTCAAATTTGAATATCTGGCCAATTATTTATTTTCTTAGTAAGATATGAAAAATAGGGACTAACGCTCAAAAAACAAAAAAAAACAAAAAAAACAGAAATCGTTGAGTCATAGTGTCAGCGCGTAACCCACACAACCCTCAGTATGGTCCTGTGTGGATAAAGAATGAGGTCGATGGAGTGAAGATTACATGATGAAAGAACACCACTTCCTTTCTTCTATTTAACTTTGGGCCCCTCTGTTCCATTTGAATTATTGCAGTCTTCATCTCTCTGATTGGTGTTTAGTTCGTTTTTATACTTTCTCTTCGTTGCATTTCTCGCTTTGTTTGTACAAGGCTTTCCTGACCTCAGTAACCTCCTTTATTACTGTTATTTTGAACTCTATTCCCTAAGTCATTTATCTCTGTTTCATGAAGCTAGGTTTCTTGAGATTTATCTCGTTCTTTTGTTTGGAAGTAATCCCTAGTTTCTTTATTTTCCTCAATTGTGTGTTGGTTTCTGTGCCTTAGGTCAAACAGCCACCTTTCCCAGGGATGACCTTCCTCAATCAGCTCATCTTGAGCTCCTATTTGCCTCTCAAACCACAAGACTCATCAGTGCCCCAAAGAGGAGGATTACAGTCAGAACCTAGATGCTGATCAGAAGCCAGACTCTCAGGCAGCAGCTGAGAAATTAAGCATTTAAAACCCTTCCAGAGAATTGGGGAAATAGGCATTTTTGCATTTTACTGTTAGAACCAGCAGGATGGAGGAGGTGAAGGCAGTGCCCACCAGCTCTTTGGGGCTCCAGGGGAGATCTCAGTCACTACCGAGATGGGTGCTAATTAGGAGCAAGCCCCTCAGGCAGCAGCTTGTGAAGTCTGCAGTCCAACTCCTAGAGAAAGACTGGGAGATGGCCATTCCGATCTGCTCCCGCTGCACTGAGCCCATCAGCTAAAAACTGCTTTTTCGTTTGCTAGGATCCTGTGGGACTCACGAATGCGAGCCACGTTGTGGTTTGGAGCTATGTGATTTGGGGGTCCATCCCTCTAATAGTAATTTTGAAAGCTGAGGTGCCAGATGTGTGGTCCAAACACTTCCCTCTTAGGAAGAAGCTGAGAGTTGGGGGTTCCCTCTTGATCATACACCGTTTATGGTGAGACAGTGTCTCAGCCTTTACCGCCTGCTTCATTGTGGGTATCTTTGAAGTCATCTAGGGTGTAGCAGTGACTCAGCTAGTTTCTGGATTTCTCTCAGAGGGAACTGATTCATGTGCACCTGGGTATTCGATGTATATTGAGAGGAGGGAGCTTCGGGAACCTCCCATGTAGCCATTTTATTCTGGAGTGTCGATTTTATTATATTCTTGGTGAAAGGTTGTTCTTCATTCCTCAATAGAATCAACAGAATTAATACTGCTTCTATTATTAATAATTATAACATTTAACGATTTAAATCATAACGATTTGTCGAACATTTATTATGTATCAGGGACTCTATCAAGTGTTCTGTGTACATTAACTCATTTAATCCTCACCGCGTGAGATATGCATTATTAACATCCATTGTACAGGTAAGAAAATTAAAATGAAGAGAAGTTAAGAAATAAGGTGGCTGTTTGACCTCAGGTGCAGAAACCAATACACAGTTGAGGAAAATGAAGAAACTAGGAAATATGTTCCAAATGAAACAGCGAGATAAATCTCAAGAAACCTAGCTTAATGAAACAGAGATGAATGACTTAAGGAATAAGTTATTTCTTAAGTTATTTCTTAACTTCTTTGCCAAAGTTACACTGCAAAGTGGTAGAGGTACAGTCTAAATCCTGTCAGCCTCCAAAGTTCACCTCTTAACCTCTTTATTATACAACTATAAGGTGCTTATGAAATTCCATGGCACAAAGAATAAAAAAGAAGTCTGTATTGATAATATTTAACTTTTCTTTAAATACCTTCTTGTGTGATGTCCTTGGCTCCTCTTAGAAATACTTCAGATTATTTTGAGTAGACTCTATTTAACAATCTCAGGGAAATGATCCAGAAACAGCAATGGAACTGAGCTTTTCAAATGTAAAATCTCATTGCCCAGAGCAAGAATTCTCTCTGAAATTAGAGCCAGATTTTGCTTATAATTCAATAGTCTTCTTTCTCCATCATTTGCATAGTGATACAGCTTTTATAGAGTTTTAATTCTGAATTTATATTCTAAAAATGTCAATCTGGAGATTGTAATCCTACTAACTTTTCTGTGTGCTGATTTTTCTGAATACGTAGAAATGTTTATTTTCTTTAAGCAGCATATTTTCGAGGTAAAATGTATTCCAAAGGCTTTAATCTCAGCACAGTCAGTCATAAAATTTCCCTGGCATATCTTTCTCTTACAGTTAACCAAATTACATTTGGGTATTTGAAGCAAATGAAGATATAACAAAGTGATTTGGGTGGACAAAATGTATGAACTGCATCCTGTTTATAGAACATTTTCACATTGTATAGGCTGACAGCCATGCTTAGAGAAACAGTTGAAGAAGCAAATAAAATTATTCACTCAGTGGTTTATAAACAAAAAGGAAAAAAAATGGATGTTAATCTTTATAAGATAAAAATTAGGAGTCAAAAATGAGTTTTATATATTCATTACAAAAGTCCTAGAAAAAATGTAAAAGACAACACAATGTATGATGACTATTGGGAAAGTGGGTCCTCAGCTCCCGAACTGGAAGCCTCTGTCCTTCTTTCTTTCTGTGTCTCTCCCTCTACATGAAGATATCTCTGTCAGCTCGGGTGCATTTTCATCAAATCTGGAGTCTACATTTGGGAAGCTGTGAGTAAACATACAAATGACATAGGTTGAACTGACCTAGGCAAAGGTGGCTGTACTCAGGGCAGCCGGTGCTGAAGCACAGTAGGGAGCTCCCTGCAACATGCATTC